>NW_022883050.1:600000-1029578 GCF_011952255.1 Bombus vosnesenskii
AAACATTGAGACATACATATGTAATATCATATAATATATAGAATCGACCGTGCGATGATATTGAAGAATGAATACTCTATGTCAGAATTATTACAAGAAACACGACGCGTATAAATATTATAAATACAAATGTTAGTTAGATGTAATTACTTGACAACAAACTATTAATTACTTATAGAATGAATGTGTTAATTAAGTCAAGCATATAATTTCTCTCGAATGTATGGTATACGTTTAGTATTTATTCATATTTCCGATCTAGTCCAATTGATATTAAGGTAAACTGGTATGTAGATTATGTTTACTTCCTATGAGCGACAAGACACAGTCGATTTATGTATAGCAAGCAATTTCTCTTGTTTTTCAAAGTGAATGAGTCGGAAACAAAAGAAGGATTGTGTAGTTAATGACGCAATATTAACGAATACAAGCATTGAGAAACTGTATTGTAACATTTTGAGAAACATACAAATAAGAAATAGATAAATACAAGACAGGAAAGTTTTTATAATAATTAACATTTTTAAACATTTAATTTGTAAATTGCAAGAATTGTTTGCTTCGAAAATGTATAAGGAAGTTGAATTAATGAATCAAGTATACAGATTAAGATTTGAAAAAAGCAGATATTTAGAAATATGTGAGCATTTGAACGTTTAGATTCTAGTTAATCTAGTTTAGATTCTAGTTAAGTTTTTCGTGAAAAACGATTAAATATAGTTGTAAAAACTTTTTGTCTGACTTGTTACGACTTTGAAAAATTATGGAACTCCTCGCAAACATAGATCAGTTTACAGCTGTTGTATCGAATCATATTAGGCTAATTATAACACTCTACTTCTGATTCAATCAATGTAAATAATAATCTTTTACTTCTAACGGGGCGTTTTAAGAACAAATAAAGTTTAAAAAAATCAAAGTATCGAAGATGTAAACATTCTTGGTAATTAATTGCGAAATTCAATTATAGTTACTATACGTTGTATAACAAATAAAAAAATATATATAAATGATTAATTTATCGACTATTATTGTTTTACTATTTACATTTTGATTCGATTAGCGAAATATATTTCTGTGAATTTTTTCTTTTAAAGAATTCGACCTTATCAAATTCTCGAGCATTGAATATTGCCAACAGTCAAAGGATCACAAATAATTATGGCATTACAAACATATGAATGTAATTAAATGTTCTAGTTGCTGTCACTTGACAGTTTAATTTTGTTTTAATTCGTGTTACGTTAATTTCAAGTTTTATTAAATTTCTTTTCAAGAAATGTGTTTATCATGGTTTCTGGAGAAGATTGTTCATATACGGACGCAACAGAATCTTCTAACATAACATCTCTGCAGACAGAATCTACTTATTCGGTTAATGCCAATGTTAAGGAACCTCTTTGTGACCCTGTGAATAGAGAGGACGATCCTTTTCAACAACTTAACTGTAGGTACACCAGGAATTTAATCATTTAAACAGCTAGAATTCAGGTATAAATATCGCACTTATTAAGTTAAAGACTGTAAATGTCGAGAGATACATTCAGCCGTATACCACGGAGCATCTCTGGAACCGTGCAAGAAAGATTCACCGAAAGAGAAGAGTTTGGTAGAGCCGTCTTCAAATCCATGTTTATGTCACGGTCACAAGATGTAATACAAGTATTCCCATTCTATTTAACAATTATTAATTAACCACATTTTTTATTTTCTAGCAGAACTTATACTTTACCTTTGAAGTACAGAGATGGTAATCACATCAGCCTCTTAAATTATTTATCCTATCACTAACAAGGTGACTTCTTTGATTTTTGTTTTATATTAATCTTATTAATAATATCATATATTCCTTATTAATTGAAACACATTGCGTTTAATATAATTTATTTCAGTTAATACAATCTAAATGCTTTGCTGATTCTTTTTTTCTCGATCTATTTCCATTTCACTCGAAATATGACTTTTTCAGATAAATCACGACTATTTTGGTGTCCCTTTAAGTGGAAGTGGCCAAGGAAGGAATACTTAGAAAGCAAAGACAAATCATACAAAGTGAAATTAACACCAAAGAAATGTCCCCATTATGCGGAGGTAGAGCACAATATACACATTAATAGAATAACATTATTTTATTTTTCCTTTTATTCTTAAGTACGAACATTAAATATAAAAAGTATATAAACAATTGGTATACTTAATGCGGATAACAATGCACTTCATTTAGCCCTTCATGTGCTGTGAAATATCAGAAGGGATACCAAATAAAAAGAAACACGATGCGCCAGAATCAGTCAATACACCACCAAAGACGGAAAAGAAAAAAGTAGAAGTAACTGAGAAAATTGACATCTATTACTTCGATCATGGGAACTCTGCGTAGGTACAACCATATATATTTCAATAGATTTCTTTTTATCATTTATAATTTTTATTATGCAGGCAATTGCTCTTACATAATCGTTCGATTTTATATCGTCTAACAACAAAAACCAGAAAAATACAAGCATTTAGTTTCCAAATGACGACAATTAAACATAAAAACTTAAGATTTTTCGATTCTTAAATTCTAATCAAAATGTTATTGTTAAAAATATATATAAAAAAAAATAATAAATGCAAAAAACAAAGTTTATATATATGTATCATCGTTAAGAAATTTAAAAAAACTTTGACCATCACGTTAGCTATTTTACAGTCGTACACGTTCGTTAAGACGTAAGATCCTTCACAATCTTCACAGATATTATCAAACGACGGATTCACCGCCGATATTAGCGACCGAGAAATGCGCCGAGAAAACCGACCAAGCAGCGACTCGCTTTTGGGCCGAGATATTTGGGACTATTCATATCGGCACTGCTTTCATCACAGCGTTTATTCTACAATTGGTTCGATTTATACTTTACAGTATAATCCGACCGCTGACTGTGGGCATCTTGCAATTGTTGGCGGACTATTTTATAAAACCACTATTGTCGATTGTGTTTAATGCCCTGATACAGCCTGTATTGATATTGTTATACAATATTGCAACGTCTTTCAAGGATCTTTGCGAGCCTATCGCAGAAGCGATAGGGCTGTTCCTACGGGAGATTGCACACGTGTGTGCGGCGATTCGAATCGTCGAGGTGAAACAGGGTACCGCTCCCTCGGTTGCTTGCACTTGATGATCGGATAGAAGAAAGTGCGAATTCTCAATGACGAAGAAGGGAATAAGGTATCAAAAACTCATAATTCCTTCTTACGTACGACTCGTAAAAAAATAGCACCATGCAAATGTTGGTTTAGGGAAGTAGCTTCGGAATCTCTGTTCCCAAACTATTTTAATTGTATACCTCTCTACCCTGTACTGTATCTGTTTTTCATTGTTTAAGGTTCAGAGGTGAAAAAAGAACGACCTATTATATCTAGGTGATTGACATTATCTTGGTATTTGAACGATTATGAAGGAATCGAGGTAAAACTGAACCGTGATTAAATAGAGTAAAACAAATCTAACCCATTAAGATCCAAGTATGTTTGCTAAGTACAGGCCTTTCTATTAGGCATTCTTATTTAGAATATTTACGACGCAATATTTAGAAAGAAGGAAAAACGTTGCTTTCTCTTGAACTTGCGAGATTCCAAAATTCTTTAAACAGCAGATATTGTATCGACTTAAAAAAGGATTTTGTTGGATCCCAAAGGGTTAAGAAGTAACTAAATCCTTTTATCACATGTGCTTATAAAAAAAGAAACTTAATATAAAGCGTAATTTGTGCGTATGAATGGTCACGTCAAGCAAATTATAAACTTCATCCGCTGACCTTCCGTAGATGATGATAAATTATCTGGATCATCGATTCGAGAAGGCATTGTCCCAGGATACAATGATGTGAACTGTAGAAGATTCGGGAACAGCTCGGTAGCAGCTGTTCGAGTTTCAACGAATATAACACATGCCTTAACACCAGGTATATATTTGGTATTATTTAAACTTTACAATATTATCATCAGTTTCATTCATTTTGTTATTTTTTGCTTTTTTTCTGTCTTTTTTTGTTTTTACAGAACAAATTATCCTCTTATAGCAACTAACTTTGTCAATAATAATTAATAATCATCCTTCGTCTCTTTCGTATATCTTACTGTTTAATAAATTATGTACAATCTCACAAACAACAAACGGAGGAACCTAATTACATCATGTAGTTGTTCACACTTCGCTATGTACAGGTACTACTTGGTTTTTACAGAATTGCGCTTTCGCTCCACCTGCGTATGTAGTCGTTAATGCTTAAACTCTGTCGTTCGCATATTCTATTTAAAAAAAACAAAATAGAAAAGAGAAAGAGAGAGGAGGGGAGAGAAATAGTAAGAGAAAGAGAAAAAAGAGAAAGTCAGAGAAGAGAAAGAATAAGGAAAGAAACAAAACGCCTATCGTCACCTAGTCTCAGGAACTGCAACCTCTTGCTTTCTGTGCATTGCGATCTAGGTGGTTGTGGTCGGAGTCTCCTGGATGGCTAAGGTCTGTGATGAAGGCGCTGATGATGATGTCGAGTCACCTGCAATTACGTGGTCATTCTTAGTAAATGGTAATTTAAAACGCATTAAAAAACGTTATATCATTTTAAGTATATGGAAATTCACGCGTCGAATATTTTTGCAGGTGCGCGCGTAATAAGATATTCGAGTGTTTTATCAAGTTATAAATGCAGAGGAAACGACTGCACCGAGACTATCCATTGGATAAAAGCGTTAAAAGGATCCAATAATTTCACCAATGAATCGAAGAAATATCCTTTCTACGATTAAACAACATCATCAACGTGTCAAAATGGCTACGCGTTCGAGGCTTATCGTTTTGCCCGTGGTTAATCGAGTGACTGTTCTATGTAATATCGTGAGATTTTAGTAGGTCGTATCATTCGTAACGCTAATGTTTCTTCTTAAACCGTGGTAATCCTATTATGATAATATAACGTTCCCGAGTATTACATAATAATATCGATCTCGGTAGGTAAGCTTACCCAAGAGGGCAGCTTCTAAGTCTCCTAAGATCTCCGTTTCCTTGGGATCGATAAGGTTGAAGCGTTGATTAAGGAGCGTGAGGTGGGCAAATACACAATTGAGGTGAGCGTGCAACCCCAAGAGTGCTACCTCTCTGAAGTGGCAGTGGTAAATGTGTGCCACCACATGGTACAGTAGCCGCAGGATCTTACGCACTATCGATTCGAACGAGCTAGGAAATTCATTTGCTGAAACATTCAGGAAACGAACCAATTAATACGATTATGGCTTCGTCTGCATGTCGGGTCCTGTCAGATCTTGATACCACTCAATGTACTTAACTACTCGACTTCTGACTGCATGTCGCTGTAAATATAGCTTTACACTCTACTCTGTTTATTCATTTTTTAATGATAGTTTATCGGATTTTCTAAAACATGAACTAACGTGAATATTAGTGCGCCGTTAGCGTTCTTACAATTTGAAGAAAATGTGTTTAGATGCGACGCTATAAATAATCGTAAACTGTACGTTAACGGCGTGTCACGACTATTTAGTCGCCGCCGTGGCAAGGTAAAACAGATAACTTACCATATTTCGTAGGAAATATAGTTTCGTCACTAACGGTGCGTTGTGTAAAAGTCATAACATAATCTATATATTGTGGCGCTGCCACTCTCGTTTTCTTCCCTTTTTCATCAAACCACAGATAAGTTCTGAAACGATAAGAAGGCGAATTACATGAGTGCGTAATAACGCCCGGCGGAAATGGTAGAAATGATAAAAATAAAGGAAAAGGAAACAGATCGAGGACAAGTAGAAAACTGTTCAAAGAATAAATCCTTCCTCGTTTTTTCTACCTTCTCTTCCTTTCTTTTATTTCTTTTCTGGGTCAGGGCAAGCGTTATATTTATTGTGGACGTTCGAAGTAGATTTTGAAAGCGGATAATGTAGAATTTACTAAGGATTACTATCCGAGATAATTTATGTATTTACTATATGATACATTATTTATTGGTGAAATTTACCTGTTCCGTGAATTTCTTATTTAGAGACTGTGGAAATTAATGCTATAACGCTAAATCTTTTTAAATAGTACATACAGTTCAGTGAACAAAAATTCATAATAAACATAGGAATAAACTGTTTAACTTTTTAAATATTAAAATTACGAATTTTTTATTTTTTTAAATATTGTAGAATAACTTATAGGTGTATATATAATAACAAATGTCCCAAATTAGTTTCATTTCCATTTTTTGCCACATCGATATTCATCCTATCTTTTTTATTTATATCCGATTCTATTTCTATCATCGATCATAGGCCTAGTTAAAAAAAGCTGTCAACGATCACACGTTATAAACTTTAATTAAGGTTAACACCTCCAGTCATGGAGGAGCAATCTGATGGTTAACGCGTGGATCAATTTGTTGGACGGCATGTATCGTGATTACTAGAACGTCTTGCATACATCGATAAAACAAAAAAGAGAAAGGTAGTTGTATTAATCAAATAGTAGGAAAAATTTCAATGAACTTAATTCGTAAAATATTGTACCGGAACCGTGTCATTAGTTAACTTTATAGAACATGATAGTTGTGAAATTATGAAGTAGAGCATCAACTTTCAATTTATAAGAAGAATCTGTTACCTCTACCTTGAATTAATTTCGTGTTGCTGAGTTTTATTATACGTCATCTATGATTATTTAAAAATGTATCATTTCATAAACAAGATTTTTTAACTGAATACAATGCAAATAACATAATCTCTTATCGCAGTATCGATTCGTACAATTTATTTACATTCAACGACTCTTACTGCTTCGACTCATCCAAAAATCGTTCAATGTACATTCTATTTATCCCCTCGATAGTGCACGTCCAAAATCAATTGACCACTCAAGACCATTGAGGAGTGCTTGTTCAGCCATAACGTTTAACTACTTTGTCGCTGTATCTCTTAATTTTTCCTCGCTGCGTTTACCTTATTTTTACGATCCTTTGCCTATTTTTTTTTTTTTTTTAAATAATTTAATACGATAGATAAAAAATTTAATTTAATTGCTCAGAATGAAAAACCTTAAGATTGCAAAAATTGTAAGTTAAGTTGTTGGATCGACATACGATTATTATTCGTACGATACGCACCTTAAGCCAGGACCGGTCATATCGGGACAGCCCGTCATCGTGCAGAACTCGGATATCGTTCCGTAAACGAGATTGATGTGATCGAATAGTGCGAGAGTGTGAGAGGCCAACCATTCGTTGTAGTCCAAACCGGGTGGTAAATCGACCAGCATCCTCAGGTCCAGCTCTGGCAGCTGCCTTTCAAGGGCCGCCTCCTCGAGGTACAATTTCGGATCCTCTGTAGTTCCCGCATCCTTCTCCTTTCGTCGGGCTTTTCTACGAATAGCGTGAAATCGCTCGTTTAGTTTCTCTTTGACCCTCCATCGCACAACCTGCTACCAATTGCCCAAGTAATAAAGCATATTATTGCTTAGCGTAAGGGTTTCGTGTGTCGCGACCGATCTAGCCGAATATCGATCTCAGAATGGTACCTGTGAGTTTTGATGTGGCATTAAAGAAGAAGGATTTGTAAGAGGAATTTTGTCCTGGAACGATTCGTTAATTTTGAATCATAGTTTTAGCCGAGGAATATTATAATTGAAAAGTAGATTGAATATCGTTTTTGTTCGTGTTCGGCACTATTACGAAAAAAATATGGTAATTCGGTGTTCAATGTGTTCAATGTTATCGGGGAAATGTGAGAGTGCAGGTTGGAAAATTATATTTCGATATGATAAGGGATGGATGATACGCTGTCCTGGGATGTGAAAAATGACGAATGGAAAATATTGGTTTCATTGACGGGCGTGTCAATATAAATAGTCCTTTCCTTATTGTTGATTTAATGACGCGAAATTGCACAGTTGGCGTTACAAATATTTGATTTTACTGTTAATAAAATTGCTGGTGATTACATTACAATGTTTTCTTTTCTCTCAAACAACGAATAATCTTATCTAACGAGATCATCGAAACTGGTAAAAATTAACAGACCTGAGAAAGAAATTCCAAACAATCCATCGTGCCCAAAAGCACGTTCGGTCGAACCTAACGGCGAAATCTCTCATTTCGAATCAACGACATCGTCCACCGTCATATTCACCACGATTATACACCACGATTATACAAAAACCGTGTAAAGGACAACCGTGCTTTTTGCGATAAAAATTCTTCTAGTGGAAGCACCGAGGCCTGGCCGATGAAAGAAAGCGGTGAAAACGCATTTTGCGAGCCTCTTCAGAACCAGAAGAGTCAAACGAAGAAAAGTAGGTACATGGAAGAGGGATGCAGCCGCGAATTCGACGTCTCGTTACAAATGACTCCTTCGATCTGTGTTTCGAGTACGCGTTATCGGCGCACCGATCGTCGAACTGAACGGATCTAGAGCACGAGAAATACTCGAGGGAGAGAGAAGAGAACGATAGTCGAGGATCGTTTTCGAGAGATCGCCACGCGAGAAACTTTAACTTGCTGCACGCACATCCAGGGATACGGGAATAGAAATCGTGCGCTCTTTTTGCCGGATTTATCGACTCCCACTAGTTTTCTGTTTCAAAGTAGTTTTATGTACTATCGGTTGCTCCAGTAAACTGCGAGTTGAGTGCTTTCATACGACAAAAAGAGAATTGTTTATCAAAAGCCAGCAGGTATTTGCCATTGAATATGTTACGAATGTAGAGATTATTACCAATTACAGTTCATTGATTACGTTTTCATCGCGAGAGGAGGTTGTTCGACCAATTACTTCTTTTCTTCTTCTGTTTGTTTTCAGATTATTATTTGACAAGACATGCGATATCGTATTCACTTTTTACAGCATTGCATATTTTGAACAACGTAATCAATTATTGTTAATATTGCTCACTGTCGACGAATGCTGCATTTCGTCTTCTTATATTTTACATTATTTCCTTGACTTGGAGTTTTTAATTGTATATTTATACATGTACCTTTAAACAGAGATAAATCGAATGGAAATTGGATGCAAATGATACGAATCTTCACGACCAAAATTTAAAGCAATTTCACTTGGAAATGCGACCAACAACCCAGTTCGTTGTATGAATGTCGCTAATGGCTGAAAGCTCCATAATTGAAGTAGTGCAAAATCCATTTTCACCATGCAACCGTAAATGTTACTCGTTTCACGTATAATTCCACAGAAGTACGAGCTATTTCTATGCCTTATATATGCTACATATGTTCATATAGAACACTGCGGATGACACGAATGTTCTACAATTTCGACTCACAGTTACCAAAGTCATTAAGGTCAAAGACAATTATTACGAGTTACTACGTATTATACTACGTTAACAATTTCAGAAGCGTTAAATCTATTTCGCACAGAACACTGTTGGGTTGAAGGTGGCCCGAAGCCAGGGTTCTCTTCCGATTCTTAATTAATGTCAAATTTGAATTATACAACGAAAGTTGCATATTTACAGAGAAAGGAGACGTTCGTTGGTTGGCGGAATTTCAGGCAGCGAATGTTAACGGCCATCGCTGCACAAACGGGTTAGGTAGCGGTAGACGGTCTCGAGGCTGGCAGAGATTACGCGAACGCGAATGAACGTTGCATCCGCATGAAATACGAGCCGTTTCGGTAGGTGGTGTATCGTGCTCGATTGCAGCCCACCGCAGGCATTAATGCACAAACATCTTGCACTCTGTTCATCTCGGCTCAGGGTTACAGCCGCCTGGTCTGCGAACAACGAAGTTCGCCACGGCCTCTAGCTTTCTACGATCCTCATTCTACCGAAGGTTACGTTCCGTTCGTATTTGTAGACACAATGTATTTGTCAACCAGCGCGCGAAATTACCCGGTTCAAGTCAATGCATACGTATTCGGCTAATTACCACTGAAAAAAGAAACACCGCCAGGACAAAACTTGCAACCAGTTGTTATCCAGTGGGATCAAACGTTCGAAACACTGCGCTTGTCTCACCGCGTGTTATTTCGGTAGACGTGATTCGATTAGGCAATCGTTTCTCGTTTTTGTTTCGTGTTTTGTGGTAGCGTAGCCCCTTCTTTTCTCTGTTTTCTCTTTTTACCTTTTTTGTAGAAGAAAAATGGAATTGATAATATAGACTTGCAAGGTTTTATCGTAAATGGAAGGTAAGAATGAGTAGTAAGGTGATACAGTGCTCAATGAAATGTAATATGGGCTCTAATGTTTAATGAGATGTAATCTAGGGTCTTTGGCGTGAAACTAAGTTTCCACGCAGTAATACGTTGTCTTGTAAGTTACAGTTAAGGATTATCTAAATTGGTATACTTTTCTTTGAATATGAAACAGTACCGTGTTCTTCCTGTTCCGAAGGAGAGGAATCTTCCATATTATAACACCGTCCCTTTCGTAAAAGCTGCTAATCGCTAATATAATACTGTTGTATATTCGATGAATAAACGCGAGATCGTAAGTTGCCAATATAGTACTACATTTCTATCGTAAGAATCGTGTCGCAATGCGAGAACCAAGAGAAATGGCTATGACCTTGTTTGTCTTCGTCATAGATATATTATACGATTGGCGAGGTCTTAAAACAGCTTATTTAGCTTGCAGTTCGTGGAACGATTTGATGTTTGCAAATATCGAAATCTCTATGATAGCAAATATTTTAATGCAAAACATAGCGAATATAAACGTCGCTGAACCGAGCCGCCAGCACTTTTAGAACACGCGAGAAAAAATTCGCTTCCGGAAATTAATATTTAACACGATATTCTCACTTTTTTGCATAAATCTGACAAACTTTCTACACAATCAAAATTTTGACGCGAAAATCGTTCTTGTTTGGTAGTATTTCATTAATCTGGAAAGCATCGATTACCGTGCAAACAGCAATAAGCGAGTCGTGAAGCATGGTTTGCGACACATTTTAGATTAGGTATTATTTCGCACGTTGCATCTTTGATTATAGGGCGCGTGGCATGTGATTTGCCTGAAATTACATTCCATTGATTTCGGTATGAATGAAGACTAATTATCGAGCTGGTAGTCACTGGCACGCGATGTTATTCAGCGCTGGTCATTTTAAATCATCTATTGATACGTTATCAGGCGACTGATTTATGCGAACGACGGAATAATCGATCTTAAAAAATATTCTCATGATACTCGATATTCGATGATAACTAAAATAAATAAATAACCAAAGGAACAAAAGACGATGAAAAATGTAAGATAAAGTTCGTAGTAATTTACAACATAGATATAGTATATTGTTTTTATCACGATAAAACAATTTGCAAATGTAATTGAGGAAGGAGAGATAATAAACCTTATTTCTCTGTTTGAGTTACTTGGAGAGCAGAATAGCGAGACGTTTCACAGAACAGGTCTGAGGTTTCAAGCGAAGAATAGGTTTTCATTAACGCGCATTTTGAACTCGTAATTATATTTTGAGCATTTATTATGCGCGAAGAAAGGCAAAACGGAAGCTGGCCACAAACTATTCCCTGGACGATCTCTTTTGATTTCTATAACCCCGATTCTGAATGAATTATTACCGCGAGCCGCTTGAAAATCTGCTTGGCATAATGCGCTCCATGCATTGTTTTGGCCGCTGTATTTTTTCCACATAGATTTCCACAGCGATACAAATATTTTTATAAACTAATAATTCGTACATATTCTGGTACCGTTGTTATTTGTGTTCAAACTATGATCTAAGTGTCGAGTAATTCGTTACAAAAAGAAACGGTCGAAGGTAATCGATATGAAACGAAAGAGTCCTGTCGCAATCGATATATTCGTGGAATCGGAAGAACGTACTATACCGGTACGTCGGTGGAAAACAAATTAAAGGGCAGCGTGTAACTGAAAAAAGCAATTTCATTCCCGGGATGAAGGACAATATTATGTTGGCCTAAATGCACTTTGTTCGAAAGGTCGCTCTTTGCCGTGATTTTCCCCGGCGTTTCTCCTGTTACCCATCCTCTTGCATACATCGTCAGCTCCCGCGGCGAATTTTGGAACACATTCAAGCTCATTAGCCTGGTATCGCTAATACTGCCGGCAATATGTTCCTACAACGGCACCGCATTCGCGTCGATTCTCTCCTTGATAGTTACGCGTAATGAGGATATCAAGTGGGAAAAGATCGATAACAAAGTATTGTACGTATAATGTGGTGGCTCTCGAAATCCACAGCCAAGGTTAATTTTATTATATCGTTACGATAAAACGTCTTTGAAAGTAAAGATCCACCGTAGTGGAGTAGCGTATATCCCTACAACATGTTACTTTATTAAATTGTTTGCAACAAGAATCACAATGCACCGATAAACATTGCGATCTAATATTCGAAATTACGTACAATCGTCGTCTACTAATATACAGGGTGGTTGGTAACTGGTGGTACAAGCGGAAAGGGGGTGATTCTACGCGAAAAAAGAAATCGAAAATATACAATAAAATTTTTTCGTTTGAGGCTTTGTTTTCTAGAAAATCGACTTTGAATTTTCGATGGGTACGCGTGCACTTTATCACGTCTCGTTATAACGAATCTCATTGTAGATCGTTGTCTCGATGGAAAAATTAAAAAAAAATTTTTATTCTATATTTTCGACTTCTTTTTTCGCATAGAATCACCCCCTTTCCGCTTGTACCACCAGTTACCAACCACCCTGTATACTTCGTTATCTGATACTTATTTGAACACGTCGAATAAACTTTTCTTGAAGAAAAAGAAAAAAAAAAAGAGAAGCTATGGCTGATGTTCACGGAAAAATGTTTCACTCGGAAGTAGACTAAATAGTCAACCGAAAGTGAAGTGCAGGAAGGTAAACTCGCACACGGTTTTCCGACAATCGCTAGAGCCGAGCGAGCTTGTTTCGAAATGTGCACTCACGAGAAGAGGCGATGCACTTGTGGCCGCCTCTTCTTCTGTCCGCTCGGATGTCTCGTAATTAGCAAGTTTCCATCCGGCAGCCCCGGAAATTTCACGATGCTTCCTACCTTAAACGGAAAAATCAAACTCGTGGTTTAATGTAGGTTACACACGCACGGTAAACTGGACAGTAAACGAAATCGTTTTAACGTTGATTGAAATTCATCTGCAATTTTAATCCTGACACCGGTAGAGACGTATTTTAGTTTAAGAGTAAATGCATTAATCCCATCCTAATCTAGGGTAACCTACCTTAACCGAAAGGAATTTAACATACACTTGTTCCAAGGTTATCCAAATATAATTCAAAACTGAATTCAATTTAATTCGTCCTAATTGAATCTAAACGAGACGAATCTAACCTTAATTCAATTTCACTTTACCTAATAAATGTCTTTTAACGTCACGCGACTTGGAAGTTATATAAACTACTCTATTTATAAGAAGAAAAATTGTAATTGTAATTACATCTCTTTTTTTCCTTTTTTTTTTTTTTGTAATGAAGCGTATCGTCTAATTCTATTTATAAACAGAAAAATTATAATTGTAATTTTATCTTTTAAATATTTTCGAAACTAAATTACATTAAAGAAAAACGAGACACCTACTCAACTCTTACTTTAATTCCAACTTCAGTATAATACCTAAAAATATTCTCTGCTTCGAATTGCGTTTAATTATAATTTATATTATGTATTTCTCCAAATTAGATACGGATCGACTGTACTTCGATAAAATCAAGGTCCCTGAAACTTAGCCAAACGATAAAATATATGTCCAACTGTCAAACGATAACATGTGTTCCGTACGTGTTAATTAACTTTTAGTAAAGCAGAGTCGAGGCAACTTGTTTCGATTCTCGATCCAACAATCCTTTAATCCACGTTTAACTAAAATGGTGGCCAGGTTATAACTTGGGTCTAACTGCCAATGGTCTCCAGACTATTTCGTATAATACCAGCAATAAGTAGGCGATTCGAATTATTCGAGTTACTTCGACGAAGAACGGATTTACTTGTAAAAATAGCGTGCGTACGAAGATGATATTTTTTATAATTAAACTGCACGTTAAATATTTTCATTAAAATCAACAGCGTCAATTTTTAACATGTCGCGGGATAAATTCCTAATAAGGTCGCGGGAAAACTCTGCGATGTATTTTTAATTGAAACCTGTGATTCATTTATCAACGTTGCGACAAGACGCGAGTCTGCTCTTTGAATGAAAACGATGTTACTTTTTAATTAGAATTCACGGTTTCTGGCATGACGATGATGTTATTACACCAGCGCTGGAACCTCTGGTTGCCTGCGAATTTCAGGCATATTTTAAAACGTAGTTAATCGACTGGTTTTATAACTGTGAGAAACGAGATAATTTGATCAGAATTTTACTTCTGCTTGTTACTATAACTGCGGATGGAGTTTGAGTTATTTAAGGAGGATACTAACATAAGCAAGACGGTTCTACTAACACGTCATCTATAATTTTTCATCACGACCCTTCAAAATTTAACGCTCAAAGGACAGTTCTTGAAGGAGATACGCTTCTTCCTTTCATATCCAATTGTGTAACTTAAATTGAATAGATCAAGATCAAATAAGAGAAAATCGACGAGTTTTCCTCAAATACGAAAATATTTTTTTGTGGTCGGATTTAGAACAAAGACGAAGATAAAGACAGCATTACGACCCGCAAACTCGTCGATATCACAGTTAACTCATGTTCTACATACTAATTGCGCTTCATGAGCAACGACTGCTAATCACATTGTGCACAGAACATTACATCTTTAATCGACTAGCACCGGTTGGCTAATCAGATTAACGAATTATCGGATTTGTACAGGAGCAAATGGTCTTTACGAATAGCTCCATTCAATTCGCTTTTAATCTATCATTTGAGTCGTTGGTCGGACATTTTCTTATTGCCGTGTTCTTCGTTCTTCCTCTCCTAAGAACAAATGAAGCTTCTTCCCGGACAAAAGTTAATTGATTAAAGTTCCTTTATTCCCGCCGCATTCCTCAATCGAATCAATGCAATGGCACATGTTTTTTCACGCTCAACTTACAAACTTTGCTCGACTTCTGCCACGAAAACAGGAAATGAATCAAAGTTTGATTAGAACCGAACGTAATCGATTCATTTTTCTAGTTTCTTCTCTCTTCTTCTTTTAATTTCGATTTTGCATGTTTTTCTAGATCGCCAGATTCTAGGTCGTCGGATTCTAGGTCAACCGATGAAGTAGTTTATTTGATTTCTATGTTTTTCGAATGTGCTATAGATCTTCAAGGCTGCGGTGAATTTTATTAATGATACACCATTGTTTGAGACGGGTTTCTAGACTTGCCAATTTTGACTAGAATTCTTTTAAAAAAGATTGATACAAGGTAAAAATTTGTTATCTATTTATATCACATAGAACTAGAAGTTAATTATGAATACTAATGATCATTTCGACAAATATTTCTGACGAAGAATCGTTTTTCAATGTTTTCAATCCTTCAGCGAATACAAATATTCGAAAGAAATAACAAGAAGTTAGTTCGTACCTCTCAGAGATTTAATAAAGTACGTAGAGAATTGAGAGATAACAAATAATTGCAAATCACAATAAAAAGTGAAATAAAAAAAGATCGTGAACTGTTGTTCGAGAAAAATGGCGACGAGTGTCTGTTCGATGTTTTCATTTTGTATCTGAACTCTAACAAGGAATTGTGTAATCATTTTCCTGTTAGCCGCTAAAATGCTCTATTCGCATGCAGTATAACCAGAGAGCCACAAAATTCAGCCACGTCTACACGGGACAAAGCATCGGTCCTTTCCTCTATATTATAGAAGCTCATGCCACCGGAAAGAAGCTGCGTTTGTTTGGAAAAAACTGGCCGAACTTGCTCTTCCAAATTGATTTCGTTGACCATCCTCCGCTTTTCGCTCTTTCGTCATTTTGGTTATTGCCAGTTTTGACCAGATATCGCAAAACAATAAAACATCCAGTCGCCGCTAGAAACTACGACAGAGATGAAAATATCTGACTGCTCGAAGCCAACTATTTATTAGTTTATTATCGTATCGAAGATTCTTATCCTTTCATTTTTTTTTTTTAAATATCTGTCCATCTTTTTCTCTTTTAATTCAAATTTGTTTAGTTCCGAAAGCTTAAAAATCAAAGAAGAAAAATAGCGATAACTGCGACTCTTAAAATTCAGGTTTTCCTACACCTACCTTGTTCGAGATTTGTCGATCTAATCCAGATGTCTTCTCACGTGATGTATTAAAACAGAACTATGAAAACTAATAATATTTTATTGGCCTCGAGCGTTCAAAATATTTAATCTTCGTAACGATCCTTATGTCTACTCTATTTATCTAATGGAAAATCGTTCACTTAAACATTTTCTGGTAACTTCCATTAAATTCCTGTCGATCAAGATCGATCTGGACAATGTGAACACTAGGTATACTTGAAAAATTCCATTCGACTTCAAACCTTAATAATATAAAATGCCGCCATAATAATGCGATTGGATTTTCTTGCGCGCTCTCTTTTTCCTGCTTAATCGCCACCGGCCACTGCTCAAGCGTGTTACCGACTTATCTTTCTTCGCCGGTTCTCGGTATATGTTGCAAGTATGTATTGCATTTATGCGAGTCAGAAAAACTTGCGTGTTCTAAATCTTTGAATGATGTATAGCAGTTCTTCTACACTGTTTGAAGATATTTCATTAAGTTCAACGTACGCTGTCGTCTGACTGTGGACTCACCATTTTGAATTTTATTATAACACTGATACGTGCAATGTAATTCTCTTGCATAGAGAGAACTAAAGAAATGATACAATGCTATTGCGTCTAAATCAGTTCTGTAACGTTGCATAAATAAAGATTCCAGATACAAACAATTTTTATAACAAAATCTTGGAAAAGATCATTTACAAAAGATCGAACGAGAAAGTGATACATTCGAAGCAACGATAAAAGATCGACGAAAAAATTGACGCGTTTAACGTGATATTAGATTACAAGCTCGTAACGATAATGCGCGTTTATTGACGAAGTAACACACCTAACTTTTCCAATTTTAATATCGTGTAACAAGAAAGGTTCCCTTTCCCGAACGAATGTGCTCCTATTTTCAGCTCTATTAAAATTTGTTTCCAGAAATTTTCAAACTTATTGGCTGCACTTCGATATAATGTTTGATCTTTATGCCGAATAAGCGACGGATTCGAAATAGAAAAAAAAAAGAAACCTGGAAATATATTATACCTAACCTAAACCAGCAAAGCGTTAAACAATGAAGAATTCTCGATTTTCGATGCTCAATCAGAGAAGTACATATGTATGCCATGCAATAAAACATAACGAACAATTTTCAGCCGGCCATACAGAGAAATATATATATATATATAACAAGGTAGATGAAAAATCATGATACAATCGGAAGTAAGACAATTTTTTTCATAATAAAATAATTTCTTTTCATGAATTCGATGGTGGCATTATCCTATTTCCGGTTGCATCGGTGTTTCCTGTTAATCCTTCGTGCATAGTATAAAAATAAAAGACGTCAAGAGATAATATCTCAATAACTATGAAATTTACGTTTCATTATACTTTTTAATGTACGAAGTATTAATACTTAATCTTTTAAAGATATTTCTGTTCTCTCGTACCATATGAATTATAATGAATTTTAATGTAAAATACCAAGACACGTTCATGCCAAAGCGGGCGTAATAATACAAAAATTTCTATTTTTTGTAGTCGTTGAGATGTTGACTCGCAACAGCTTTAATTTTACACCATGCATATGCAAAATGTCTCCAAACGACGGACACTGGCTTGTCTTTGAATAAGAAATGCAATTTGCATCACAAAAAGCTGCGACAAACATTTAGATTAAAAAGATATCTTTATGAGAAGGCTAGTACGTTATATTTCACTGTTACATTCAAGCTAATAAAAATATGTTATGTAAAATTTGTCAGGGCGTAGCAGCCTTCTGATTCTCGATATTTCACTAGATAATGCAGGGATGTAGCGTTTAACTGCTAAAAATAAGTTTTAAAAAATCCGTCAATGATCCAGATTGCACGACTCGCGGCTCTTTCCCTGTTCTTTCTTTCAGAAACTTCTTGAAAGTGGAACAGTTCCTACAGCTACGTCTTCAAATTACTTCGAACTTTAGTTTTTACTTATAATCCAAAAGCGACCACATTGGTTAGACTCAAGATAGTAGGATGCTACTTCAAATTTAGGTAGAAGGTTCCACTTAAACAAAAAAAAAAAAAAAAAAAAAAATAACATAGAAAATTATCAGAGAGACTTTCTGATAAAACGTTCTACTACAACGACCTGCCTAAGCCCGATTATTTCAGTGAACCGTTCTATACGTAATGTATAATTTAATTTTACAATAGATCGTTTGCTGACAATCTTCCTTCTACTTCTACGATATTACACTCGGAACTTCCGCTATGAGAAATACTGGCCTAACCTTAAGTCGGACTCGATTTGTTCCCTATTTCCATAAATAGGTGGCTAGTAGCCATTTACTACTCAACGTCAAGCCAGAGCCCTCTATGTCGAAGACATTTCCGTACAAGTACACATGTGTACACGTACAATATTGAAATATAAACATATATATATATATATATATAGATAGATATATAGATATATATGTATGTACATAGAGATCTAGAGACGAGATGGAACTAGACGGAGGGACTCACGCGACAAGCTCGCCGAAGAACCTGATCTTCCTGTGGCAGGTGTCGAGGAGGGAAAGACGCGAGGAGACGGTCGAGCTGGTAGCAGCGCCGTGGTGGACCGGCGTCGGTGGCGCCGACAGGGTCGAGGACGTCGAGGCGGAAGAATCCTGGAGAACGACGCGCGCCGGCGAGCGCAGCATCGCTGTCGTCGTGATCGTCGTGGTTGAAGACGATCTCTTCGGCGCCCCGTCCTCGTGCCCGAGGATCTTTTCACGTACGCTGGGTATGCACCAAATCTTGTTCGGTTCTCATCGAACACCGGCTGCGACACCAATTATCGCCTGGTGTTCTCGTCCTTGGTCAATCCCAACAACTATCCTCAAACTTCACCCCTCCACCGATAACAACTACTCTGTCTCTGTTAATTCTACTCCTTTCTTTTCTCTATTTTTCCTTTCTTTTCTTTTTTCTTTTTTTTTTCTGTTTTGTTTCCGAAAATATTCAAAGTCTTTTTCAATCGAAATTGTCTCACAGTTTCTGTTCGAGCAAACGATTCGTCTTAATGCATTTTTTTAGGACTGTTCGATGAACACGAGGTAATACACACGTTGTAGAGTCGTCGTCTCGCTGGCAGATCCATCTGTTCCGCGCAGAAACATGATCGACGCCATGTCTGTAGTTAGCGTGGCGCCACTATCGGTCCAAGATCAACGAAGAGGGAATCCGGTCGCGGTGACGCGTGCCAAGTCCGTCTCGATTATCATTGAACTTGAGTCGCTCTCGATTCGCGCGAGCTCCAGCTGAACCACAGCTTTCTCTCTCTCTCTCTCTCTCTTTCTTTCTCTCACACACTCTCTTTCTCTCTCTCTTTCTTTCTCACTTTCGCGGTATTCTGGGGGGAACAATCATTCGCCGACGTCTAAATAAAGAGTCCCCGCTTGCGATTTCGACCGAGAAGATTTTAGTGCACCGTACCGACGATGCCACTCCAATCTAAGCACATACTCACCCTTAAACGCGTGCTTCCTCGATCGAAATCGAAATCGGGGACACGTTTAAACATCGTTCAAACACCTTTCTACGCGAATTACTGGATTTTTCATTAATCCGGGTAACTTTCGTGATCATATGGCACGATGCAATTCACCGAGGTAGCTTTAAAATGGTTTCGAATAAAACGAGTTTGTACTCGTTGGATGGCGTTTGAGAGGGCTGATAAGAGCGGGTGGTGTATCTTCATGGAACGGATTCGTTTATTCGACGCTGGAATTTAATGATCGAAGATGACGCTGTTGTCGTATAAAAATATCGCTTTCGCTAACATTTATGCATGGCATATCGTTGAATATGAAAGGATTGCGAACACAGCTTGACGTTATATGTAAAATTTGATTATTCGATTGTCAAATGCACGAAGAATCGAGACAGTGATTATGGATGAGATATTTTTCATAACAAAAGTATTTTTGGGCGAATTATTGGAAAAAGAAGCAATGCGTAGGGTAACAGGGAAAAGAAGAAGAAGAAGAATTCTATGTTAATGGCTTGCATTTGTGGAATTCTTCGAAGATACGAAGGCATTTTTATCCTACTTCGAGCAGATATGAAGTATGCAGAATGAATGGCTCAAGAAAAGTGTCGTGTGAAACGATTACTACATATTTCGTTTTTCATATTTCTGCGCAGACATGTGGTGCAAAATGTAATGGACAAAGCACGAAGATATCTTGGGATAGCTTCGAATAAATATTCTGCTTGCGAATAACAAAGGAGAACGTATAATTCATTTCTTCTTTTACATTTTTTGGCAATGCAAAGTATGGGATAAGTAAAAAATCTCGTCGGTCTATTTACATCCGATTTGTTTAAGTTTAGGCTTTTCTATATAAAAAAAAAGGAAAAACCTTTTTGTGTGGTGGAATAAGAAATCAGTCAAGAGGATACTCAAATACGTGAGAAAATCAATGATATACCGTATCGACGTGGCAATGAAGGCCGTTTCTAAGATTTTACGTAGACTGGTGCTTCGAGTTAAAAATAACCGTGTTATAAAAATAAATATTTTTAAGACACGTATTTATTGTTCGCTTTGAGATGTAAAATATGTCCTAACTTTCGAAATAGCACTTCCTATATATACAATCGGCTTCAAAATAAATTTAAATACATTTTCACTTTGATAACATGATAATCGATAACTGTCAATTGTTGGACTAATTTATTCGAATTAAAGAAATTTATTGCAGTAACTCAAATCTTGCCTAAAAATCCAATTCTAATTATTTCGTTAATATTCAACTCTACCACATTTCAACTCTAACGAACATTTTCGATAAGTTGTCCGAGAATAAGTCAGTTCAGAATTCAGAACGAGTTTCGCGAGGCATCTCTCATTTCAGACAGGACAACGTCCTCTGGAACGATCGCGAGGCTAAAAACGCTTGGGGAGACAAAAGAGAGAAGGTTCGGTTCTCGAAGGCGAGCGCGTTCCTTGCCGAAATCGAAACAGGCCACGAGGACGATCGCGATTACGACTCTTCGCTTGCTCGTTTTCTATCCCCCTTCTCTAGGGTAGAAATACGGCGGAATTTTTAGAATATGCGCCACTGGACCATCGCCAAAATTCTCTGTGCAACTGACTCACGGATAGCTGCGAGATCCTCCGAGGATCGCGAGAAGTGTGTTTATATGTCTCTAAACTGAAAGATATTGCGCTACTGACCTTAGAACCGTGTGTGAAAATTTTAAGAATTTACGTCCTGATTAAAAAATCAAGTTCGATCGAAATAGAGAAAAGAAGAACGGACGATTGAACAGATGCAGCAGAAACACGTGGATAATATAACTAAATATCGAAATTAAATTACTTGTTAAACATAGCGAGATTCAGATATTATCAAAGAAATGAAAGTGTGCGTAGTAAGAAAGAGGGATAGGAAATGCAATAATTGGGTCGAGATTGCTCGATGGCTCTTGGTCGCTTCGTTTGTCCGTATATCGAGATAATCAAATGCTATAAGAGACAAATAGGTAGGATTCGACAGAAATGGCTGTAACAGATGATCTGAAACAACGCATTGAAGAAGCTATTAGGGTAGCAAGGCCATTGCAATAAAACCACCCCTCGATAGATCTAAAGCTTAATATGGGATAAAGACTGCCGCTGATCAAGGTCTCTAGCTGGTTCGCATATATCGTTATAATCGACAGTTTGACATTTACACATAACGCGATCTACCATTAATCACGTTATAAGAATAAATTTAATTTCTACTCATTACCCAGTATCTTTATATTTTTGAAATTTTCTTTCATTTGCTTATCTAATAGATATACAGTTGGATTTACATAACAGTTAGAAATAATACTAACATGGCATCACTGCATCATACGATTATTTATTCTCACTCGTCGGAGTAAATTTCAATCGATAGAGCGTCTCTAGTTGCAATCCAATAAACAACCGGTGACCTGATTGAATTAGTCATGAGAACGTAGTTCACACACCACACCCATCTTGCATTCGCGTGTGTTTTAAACAGTCCTTTCGCTGTATCGAGTGAAAAATAGTCTAGCGGTTCGTGCCAATAATATCGGTAAACCTCCCATGTTAACCGAACCTTGGTGTAGACCGTTTCCGGTAAAAGCTTTGGATTTGCTATATGTTGAAAAGGTTTCCAGGTGAAAATACTCATACGATAGCAATATATTATATCAACGTTTTTTTAAATATAATAAATTGTTTTGATATGTATTTTTAAATATCGAATAAAGTGTGTAGTAATATATATATATAAAATAAAAATAAAATACAGAAAGCATCTGCCGTATTTTTCAAACTATTTCCATGGCTTTACATCTGTCATAAATTTCCCACATGATATTTAACAGATTTCACACTGTTAGAATTTCACGGACGGCTTTTGATATTGTACGCTTTGAATATTTGCTATTGCATCGAGTTACCTATGGAAACGGATCAAGTCCCAATATGCGAAGTTAAACTAAATAAAGTTCCGGTTGGTTCGATAGGAAACCGCAATGATGTAACGCGGAAGTATAAATAGAATTACATTCTCGCAGTAAATTAATAACAATGTTTAAATGATAAGTTTTATGAAACGTGACGTTTCTTCCGTTATCTATTATTTAAAATCGATAGTATAATTTTATGGAATTTTCAACAATTTGTCTTGAAGGGAAACATTCTTTTGCGAATAAAAGAAAAAAAGATCGATCTCGCACTTTCACGATCTTAGACATTTAAATACATTACGGCGTGAATTATTCCCATAAATATATTGTAAAAAAACGTGGAGCTCACATTCATATCGCAGAACGTCTGGAAAAGTGTATTCTCACTGAAAGGCTGTTCAAAGCATTCGAATAATTCGCTTTCGTGATTCGGAATCGTGGCACGAATACCCACCCGAACTTCCGGAAATTTATCAACTCCTTACACACTCGCAGGTATATTTCACTGTATAACCAGAGTTCCAAGACCAGATATCATTCTTGGCTGCACCAAATATCAGAAAACTCAACCAATCATTTGAACGTCGCGTGCGTGGGAAGCTTTATATTCCACTCGATATATTTCCATGTTCCTTCGCGTCACTGTTTCAATTCCAACGACTAAAAGATCGTTTTTCGTTACGCGCATAAATAAATATTTCTACGAATCGACCGTACGTACTGCTGTAAGATTATTTTATAAACGACAAATGTTACTTTTTATGATTCATATTTAATTATTATTTAAGAGAAATATTATGTTCAACTATCCTTGATAAAGAAGTTTTTCATATGTAAGACAAAGTTCGACGTTGTATTATCAAATTTGATAAAAGAAATTATTTATAAAAGAAAGGTTGAAATAAGAATGAAAGTGATGGAAAATTAGAGCGTGTCAAAGAAATCTTGTTCTTTGATAAAGTTCTGCTACTTCTGAAAGTACATTAACCTAATTACAAGAAACTGATATCGCGCGAGCGAAACGCAGAAGTTAACCAAGACAATGTCTCATCGGAAGATTTCTCGACCCAGCTGCGTTTAATATTCACGATCCACGACAAACAATCCTCAAGGCATTGAACTACATTAACGTGTTCCCTGCCAAATGTTCTATAGTGTTTTTCCCGCCTTTTCAATAATATACAGTATATTTTATTTGACATGATCACTCCAGACGTTCCCATTGCCTCTAGTAGTACGAAAACATATGAGAAAATGGTTAATGAGAAAAGTATAATGATAAAGTCGATAAATTATTCCTGTCAAGATGGCGTCATTTCAGATCTCAAGGTCACCATCCTTTTTTTAGAACGCAACTATGAATATTCTGCCGTATCATAATATGTACTCATGTAAGTACAAGACACTAAAGGTGTATCAATAGTAATTCTTAGAGGGAACAAACACCTAAATGTTTGTGGATAATTTTCTCAAAATTAATAATCTCCGAACTTTGTTGCATATTTGAAATTCCGCCAAAAGAGCGATACCTACTTTATTGATACTGATATTTTATTTATATAAACCCAAGCCTGTGGGAGATCCAATTAAAAAGAAAAGAAAAGAAATACGCCAGCAAGCGAATCGTCCGATTTAACGCTAATTCTTCGAGAAAAACATAAGACTGTAAGTTACATACATCTATACCCGAACGGTCGCAACAGTCCCGATTATTTCTTCAGACGTTTCGCGCGATAAAACCAACGAGACATTATTTACGAACGAAATATGGAGCTTCATAACCGGCCGCACACTGTACCGTAGTTTTCTTTTTTCAGGGTCGAAATAATACACAATGGCGTTAGGCAGTACTCGTAACCCGTGGCTTCCGACTTATGTGCGCGAGGAAATAACGAGCGTGCATCGAACATGCTAGTACACTGGGATCGTAAATTTGGCTCGATTTATTGAGCCCTCAAGCGCGATTAAAGAAATGACCGCCGAGTTCCGAGCATCCGCGATATTTATCGCCTGTTTTCTTGCGCAGTGCGATTTCTTGAGGATTCGATCCAGCAGTACATAGAAGTTTGCTTAATTATTTGGAAAATTGTCAGAGAAAGATACGATCTAGAGAAGAGGGAATTTTCGTATGCACGCGACGATGATATGATATTGATGTTTCGTTTTACGCTGAGGTAAAATTGCGTTAGTTTGTACAAGACAATGATTCTTATACTGTTGGTAAGTTTTTGCTAAATTAAATTTCATTGTCAGACTGATAGGTAAATGCAATAGCAGTAGAATGATTATTTAACAAAATACTATTCAATGTCGCTGTCGTCGAGCTGATAAGATTAAAAACCACTTGAAGGTAGATACAATAATGAATAATAAACGTTTGCATTGAATTAAGAAATATGCGTACGTCGTGTATGTGATAACGAGATAGTAAACAAAACGAACTAATATTTCACAGTGTATTTTTAGTATTAACTATAGAATAATATTATAGAATTTGCAATCAACACCCTATGGCAAACATATGGAATATTCGATACATACTAGAATTTTGAACAGTACATTTGAACTATATTTCATACGCAAATGCGAAATAAATATTCAAATATTTAAAATTCATAAAATTTGTTAACAGGTAACATATTCGTATCGATAACGTCAGGACGACAACGAAAGAAATAAATTTCCGTTTGCAGCGCAAATATTTTTCTTTTCATTTTGAAATGATGAAAATTTTATCCCAACTTCGATTATTATTATTATAAAAATACAAAATTCATGCGATCGCACTGTAAGTGCGAAAAATAAATATTGGAAAAAAATTAATCGATAGGATGTAATTGGGAGCTTCGCTTATCAACGCGTGGAAATATTCATAAATGTATCGAACACATGCAGTATTTTGAGCACGAATTGTGCGTCATCATTTCCTAGAAATTTTGTACGCACATACGTAACTGTATTTCTTCTAATACGTGACATTTGATAGAACGTTCCACTGTTCTTTCATTCCCCACAAGTTAAATTAAAGCTAGATTACCCCGTTTCATTTAGCTTTATCGCGTTATCAACGGATGAAAATTTCAATTCTTTTGGTGAATAATTCAAACAAAGATTAACTTTCATCTTATTAATCTATTATCGAAGTTGGTCTTGTAAAAGGAAATGCAAAAAATCAGTGAATGAGATCACACGTAGGTGATCGAATAAATGAATAGGAAGACGTACTATGGTCGTTCGATGCATATTGAAGCGTGCTAACGTGTAGGAGTCGATTTATGAGAATAGATTTGCGTAACATAGTTGTTCACATTGTGAAAAACAAGACTTTGTGTAACGCTCCATATTCGTGTTTATCTTTTCGCTCATTTTATAATGTTCCGCTCCGTGAATTGAAATTATCATATTTGTCAATAGCTGTATTATTCTCTCGCGCTTTTATTATATTCTACGGCTATGGATCGATAAAATATCGAGGAATAAAAGAAAATAAGATTCCAAGGAATATCAAAACTCTAATAAAAGCGAACGCAGAAATGCTCGTGTCTATCTCGACACGTGTTTTCGCCAGACAACACGTGTAAGACTTTCGAATCTGGGTAAAAAACGTGGATAGAGAATTTACATAACGAAAGGGAAAACGCGATAAGACGCGTTTTAATGCAGTAATCGTAATTGGATGAAGGGTATTAAAGATGTAACGGGCGCGTGGCAAACAAGGTTTTTCATAGGTTGTATAAATTAAATCATCGTGGCTTACGTCAGTGAGCGGGCGCGAGCGCGAGCGCGTTTGTTCCGACGAACCGCGCCTTCGTTGCTCGAAACTTTCATCAACGATTATACACACGTAAGTATATACATACGCGGATGAAAGACAAACACGAAGGCAGCATCGCAGGGATCAATCGCACGCCGTCGATCGAAATTTATGCTTAACTGAGCATCTCATTAAAGTGACGTCGTTAAGGCAAGGGAGACGGATAATAAACGTACGTGACTGGCGTCAACAACGTGGCCGACCTCGCCGGTTCTTTCACGGCACTGAAAAAACGCTCCAATACCAAGGCGTTCCGTGGCAAATATTGCCTCTTAATTGATTGTAAAATAATGAGTAACTTGCTCGTTGATAGTATGTCCTGTATCGATGATACAGGGTGTTTCGTGTTATTAGGACGCGTATTTTTAAACCTTTGTCATACGAGCTTTTTTAATGGATACGCGTGTGGAAATATAATAGAATTACTCGACAGTTGTGTATGTACATGTAACTCGCTTTTTAGGTGGAGCTTTTCATTGCGTAAATTAAAATAGATGTACATAGGTAGGAGTAACAAAGTTACTTAACGTTAGTCCGATTGGATCTAAATTTGTTTTTTAATCTCTTCACTTATAAATTAAAATAAGATATTTGCTCGTCTAAAATTTTTAGAAGCGCCGAGTCAATTCACATTGCACGAAACACCCTCAAACTAAATGTGGATACTAGACATGTAGTATAAGAGGAGAGAAACGTATAACGCGTTAAAAATTCAACGACAAACTGAATGGACGAGAGAGTCGTGTATCTGGAGTAGAACAAGTTACGAGTTTCAGTTGCCCAAGGTCGCTATCCCCACCACAACTTAACCATAAATGGTCCAGAGTTTGTTTGGTCTGGCACGTAACTGGATTTCCTTAAGATTTGCGGTCACAGAAGCGAATTTGGAGTATGCACGTGAAATGTAAGGAATGGAGGAAGAAAGAGCACGTGACGTGGATTTATGTAGAAAATCGTAAATGTTGATACGCCACGATTAAAGAGGGAGTTATCCGGTTGTAGAGAGTTAGAGAGTTTCTTGATTGTAGTCAGTTAGTAAACTCTGAAATGGGCACATCGATGAATAATGCTTTGGAAAATAACTGCCGGAGAGAAGTTATCGGTCGACCACTTTGGTGACTCATGGTTAAATGGCAGAAGCGCAGCTATTCAACGACCAAATTAACATCCGTGGCCTCCATTTTTTTTTTCCAGTAATGCGTTCCATTATCAAGACCTTCAAGAAATTGTCTCTTTTTTATCTGTATAATGCGCTGTTTAAACGTACAATCCTTAAAACAGTGAATTCGCTAAAAGGAAGTAGATACTATGTTTAATTACTGTTAATAATGGCAATAATGTCCTTAGCATTTAAATGTGAAGGTTTCTTCAGTTATTTCTCGTGTTTCTCTATACGTGTACATGTCGTACTACTTTTTGCATTTCTATTGTAACACTTATGATTGCGTGGAATATCCTGTACGCTCCTCGAATTTCACGAGAATAGAGCCGCTTAACTAATAGAAGCTTCTAACCGATTTGCGAATGGAAAAGCACGTCCCAACATCCGCACGCGCGTCTACGATTGCGACTTAGGAGCATTGATATTCATTTTCCACGCTTAATCGAGGACACGTGACGATTAACTAATGAGCCATTGACGGCGACAGTGATGTAAGTCAGTTTCGGTCAGACTCACGTCGCTCGCACGCGAACCATAAAAACAGACTGAATTAGACTGTCATGTCGAGTGCTATTCTGATCACATTAAAAGATAATCACAATATTATGTGAAATGTTAGCAAAAGATTGATACACGAATATTTAATAGTACAGTCATTAGTATTAAAATGACTTAAAGATACAACAAGATGAAATACAAATTTCTTATTCAGATGTGTAGAATTAAAACGTTTAAATCACAGAGCTGATTACCTATACAAATTTCTCTCGCTGGGTAGGCATTGTCCCTATTTCGATCAATCTTCTTCAATGGGTTTTGGAGATACAGTTTCGACGACATTTCGATGAATTATCGTTCTGCCCTCGAACGTTTCATTTTTCACTGGTCACGGCCTCGAGAATCGTCTCGATCGGTCGAGCAGAAAGAAATTTCTACTTATTCGCGTGACAATGTCGCTTGACTGTGATCCTTCGATGAAGAAATATTTAAAAAGAGAGAGAAAACAGTAGGTAAATATGAGGAAAAATTGAACATTTTTGAAATATTCTAGCAAAATATTTAATCCTCGACAGAATCAAAATGCAAAAGCTTAAGAATGTCAAAGAAAATTATTAGGGAACCCATAGCGGATATCTCAACCTATTTTTCTCGTAATCTAAGATAAGTTACACATATATATACAGCAAAATTTCAATTTCACAGAGATCTAATTAAAATTTGAATCCCCTCTATTCATAAATAACTATGTTACGACGGAGGATCCGAGAGAACGTAAAAATCCTAAATTTAAAATATAACGAAGTCACGTTCTTATTACGAAACCAATCCACGTCACGAGCCATAGTAGAATTCATTCGAATTATTGTTGTACTGTCCATTTGAAACACCCTGCATATTTACTTTAATTTCTATCTATTCATTGGTTTTCTAGTGAGATTATATTTGAACTGCCTGTTCAGAATTTTTCTAGTCAAATTTCAATCAATTTATCGATCATCGTTCGATTGGTAGGAAACAAAGGATTCGCATAAATCATATACTTTAACCATTCCTCTATCAGAGTTAGACCGACGTTCCCTGCGCTCTAAACTTTAGTTACGTAACATCCCCGAGACTTTCGTTCTAGCGACATCGAAAGATCCGCAATAATACACGCTTTCAAATGTGCGAACATTAAAAGCGTTATCAGAAACCGCACACATCACACGTTACAATCCAATAAGCTTCGATAAATGATCACCGTCATCACGTACTGCACCCTTAACGATCTCTCGTACTGGTCACAGAGAGGAAAAAGAAATCGATATTTATACAGGATTATTTATAACAGTGCTAATTTTAAAAACGTGATTCAAGTTTCGAGTAAAAACGATAGCTATCTCAGCAACGTTCGTCGTCTTCCTAGGCGTGGAAAGACACTGAAACTTTCTCTGGATTATATGCGACCGGTGTCAGCCACGAGTCTGAGTAGAGAAATTGAAGAAGAGCACGACTCGAGAACGCTGCGTTTTCTAGGGGTTTTTTCACGGCTCCAGACTCGCCCTGATTTAGATTATGAAACCAACAGAAGGTGTTGAAGCGTTTCACGTTAAGCTCGTTGCTGTGATGTTAGCATTTTCTTCTGTTAGTTACATATCTGGAAATATTTAATCATCACCTCGTTTCTCCTGTATATTACATCGTATAAGTATACAATTTCGAATTATACATCTGACATTTCGGATTTCGCATTCAAAATACCTTTCGAACGTCAATCTTAAACTTTTAATTGCAGGTATCGAACAAGAGGAGCCCGCTTTCAACTTTCATTTTATTTATGCCAATAAATCTCTAAGTGTCCTTTTTGGTTTTGCAATCCGCAAGCGTTTCCCACTTACTTCCGTGGTATTTTAAAGTAAATTCAAAAATATTCTACAGACACAATTTCTTCCTGCTACAATTTCGTTTTATATCCTTTGTAAATAGTCTCGCATAATCCATGCATAACCCACGGGGGTTGTACAACGTAGATTCACATAACGTTGCAACGTAACGCGTGCGTGCTATATTCCAATCGAAGAAACAAAGATTTCAACGTGGAATTTTACTTTTTACAAAGATCACCGACTAAAAATCCGTATTATCTTGGATCGTGTTTATACTTTTGTCAGCTACTCCAATTTCAGTGTAAAAGGACCATTTTCTCCGAACATGATCCTCTAACAGAAGATCGAGACGATAGTTCGTCTTAAACCGTTAGACTATCTTCAACTTTGGTCTGTCGTAAACGTTCTTTGTCTAAAATAAATCGTCGAGTCTTCTTTGTTTGAAATAAGTCTGCGGTCTTTAACGACATTGGTGCCACTTAGAACATTTCTTGCGATGGAGAAGCTTCGAGGAATGCGAACAATTCTAAAACTTTCCAAACAAACGCATAGATGATGTCTAATGCACAAGCAGATCGATAATTCCAAAAATAAAAAGGCAGTTTTCGTTTTGTTTCAAATCCTTTATATCCTTGCAAAAAAGAAAAAGAAAAAAAAACAGAAAATGTAACTTTCATTGTGATTAGATTTTAATTATCTTCGACTTTGATTATATTCTTCTCTTGTGATCTTCAGTTGTATTTGATGGGGAAAGAAAAATTGAAGATAGTCGGCGGCATTTTCAATTGAAATAGGATGAAACGGAATAAGTTTGAAGCAACGCAAACGAGAAAGTAACTCGTAGCCTTCAAAAATGATTTAATTCACGGCGATATTCTCGTCTGCTGAAACAGCGGCGAAAGAGAAATCGAGTCCCGTAGAAATTCGATTCTAAGTTAAGAATACGGTGGCATAGAAGTTCGCTTGCATCCCTTTACCATGAAATTACCGGGAAATTGCTTCGGCGCGCTCGACTCGATGACTGCTCAAACAACGTTTCGTGTCCCATCTTTTTCTCCTAGTTTTGCACTTTAACCAACGCGCCATTATGAGAATTAAAAAGAATGAAATCTTCATTACAGAGGATTTTGTCGCAAAAAATAAAAGATATATTCCAAGTGACGAAATCGAGTGTACCGGTAAACAGGTAGAACGTGCGAAGAGAAAGAAAAACATTATCAGCGTAACTTGGACCGCAAGCGATATATTTTCGGCAGAGGCGGCCATAGCGAAAAGGTTAATTATGTTACTCGGTAAAATGACGTTAGGAAGGTAAAGTAAACCTTTTAGTTAACAGGAAATATTAAAATTGGATTTGACTAACAAGCTTTAGACTCACTGAATGCACTTTGCTCGGCACGCTGTTTGGAAATTACGCGTTACGCCAACTTGTATATTCGATTCTACATACTCGATTCGGTATGAACGTAATATGAACAAAAAACATACAGAAACATGTAGAAAGCAACGATGATAAGCGATATTTTAAACGTAGAATAGAATTGTTCCACTTGGGATTTGGAGAAAATTTTGAAAATTCGAATTTCGTTCAAAAGAGAAGAGCGTTGTCCTTCGTCTTTCGCTATGGAAAGTATCGCTAGGAATACGCTCATTACACGAGAAGGTAAATCTGTCTTAACCACTACGGCTACGTCAACGCGAAACAATGCAACGTCTTTACCGAGGACGATGACAAACTGAAACGCTCATCGTTGCGTTTCTTAAGAACTTCTGAAAGACAAACGCGCGATCTAGTTTGCGAAACGGGTTATAGCGCGACAAACAACGGAAGGTATACCTACTACTTCACGTCGACACTGAAGAGCACGTCAGACCTCTGATAAAAACTTGAATTCCCTTTTACAAATATTTGCCTTCTCGCGAAACGCGGATCTCTCGCGAGAAGTTTCAACTTTGCTTTAACACGTTCTCTGCTGCGTGGGTTGTCTACGCCCCATATCGAACTTCTCATTCAGGACGATATTTCCAACTTCCTTGCTAAATCTGACCCAGAATATTTCTTTTAATCGTGCGCTGATTGCTTAAATATTGATAATTATTCGTTCCCTGCAAAGTTACGATTATTTCTTTTTTTTTTTTTTGCGTAAGATTTTTATAATTTTACAAATACGAAACATATGTTATAGGAAAAATTAATAGTTTGAAGAACGTGATAATAATTGTCGTGATTTATGTGGCGCGAACGAAAAATGATCAAAAATCGGCACAGCGGACGATGTATTAGCTTCGCTGTCACGCTCAATGGTGTCAGTAGACTTGTCACATTTGCCGAATCTTCAGATGGACCGAGACTGGAACGTGTTTATTGGATGGTCGCATTTCGATATGAGAAAGAAGAAATCCTGATATTTACGACATCGATATTGTCGATATCGAGGCATACCAAACAGAAAGATATACGTATTCGATTTCGAAAAGAAAATTGCATGGGAGATAATGAAACTGTGAAATATTCTAAAGAAATCGCGTTTTTCTAATTAATTTATCGATTAAGAATGAATAATTCTTGACATGAAGTAGCGGTTTAAAGAATTTTGCTTAACTTTAACAAGATTCACCACTTTAAGTAAATATGATAAAGCTTGAAAGAAATTTCATTATATTCTTCGTGAATATTTACTGGCTTCAATTTTAAAGTCAAACTTCCGTAAAAAAGTCCTATCGTTCTCAATGAGTTACCGGACAAGATCCTCTTGAAAAAGGCTACCTAATCTTCCAGCGTCACCATTCTCTAAACTTTTCCATCCCTGGCATCGCGTCGCTTCAACTTCAACTCGGAAACTAAATTCGCAATTATTATCAGGTATATTAATCAGGAACTTGACCAACAGTTGCCTGTAAGAACCATTTAAAACGGCCAAACTGGGTGATTTTTAATCTTTCGGATAACCATTGCCATTTTCGAACCTATTCTATTCCCAAAATCAATCTCAGTCGGAGACTGAATCGTCGATTAACCATAAACAATATACAGCTCGTCAATCTCGTTGAGCCTTAAATTTCTAAATAGATACCATCGAAATTATCGATATTAGATACAAAGTAATTGCCATATTTTTCAGTATATAAGTGTCTCGCGCAACTGGGACAATGACTGGGACATTCTCGTGCCGGTTAAATATGGAGAAACATTCTGTGAGATAGAGTTAAGTGCTTTACGATTCTACATATGTTAACACGAATCTTATCAGGTCTGATCAAATGACCGGTTTCAAAATTTAATAACTTAAAAATTCTACGCTTAATGTTATTTTTCTTTTGTTCGCCTAACTTTATGTAAATTCTTATATTAAGAATAATTGAGAAATTGATTAATCAGATAATTCTTATATTATAATTCTTATATTAATCCTTATATTAAGAATAGTTGAGAAATTGATTAATCAGATAATATAAGAATTTACATAAAGTTAGACGAACGAAAGAAGTAACAATGAATGTACAATTTTAAATTAAACTTTGAAACTGGCTATTTGACGGAGCCTGGTAAGTTTAGTGATAATTCCGTATACTTGTATGCATCGGTGCATATGAAAAGTATATTCGTAATTTTATTCTTTTATTCAAAAGACGAGATCTATGTTGATTAGATACGCGAAGAATAGTTAATCAACAGAAATTAAATGACACCGAAGTCGTAGAGATTTTTTTACATTGCATAGACATATAACGTCAATCTTATTTAAATGAAAAGCATTTTCCATTCATTCTATCGCTTGGAGCATTCGTGACAACGAGGAACGTCTCCCAAGTAGCCGAATGGATCCAGTCCATTTGGACTGGGTTCAAGGGAAAAACGCGGCGAACCGATTGAATGAACATCCAGTGATTGACCGAACGAGTAGAGAGGGTTGGAAAGTGGGAGACTGGGCTCATGTTTGAAAAACAAGTCGACGATAAGTTTGCGTAATTGAATTTTCACAACTGATCTTCCGAATTTTTCGAAGGCAAAACCGCGATATACGTACTTGTATCTTCTGTTATCTTAATGGCTGGGCAAACGTAAATATATGCTTCTTTTAACATGGAACATTTTTTTTACTGCTATGCGCTTGTTTCGACTTAAAATAAAATAAATAAAAAATTGGAAATGAAGTTTGAAATAAGAAGAAAATTTGAAATAAGAGTGAAATATAAAAAATCTATCGTACAATCGTATTTGTTTTTTCGAATTACAAGTCTAACCAAATGCAATAAAAAAAAGGACGTTAAATCATTTCATTTTTGAGAAGTTCAGCGCAAAGAGGTTCGACAAGACTATCTTGCCATTCTGGCAGAAAAAACTTTACAGGAAAATATTGTCGTTCCAAAGACACGGAATCTCCAATCTTTAAACCGACTTTTCTTTACAGAAATCGATCACCATATATATATTTAACCCAATTCCATTCGCAAGATGTTTCCCTACCGTAATCATACTTCTTTAACTAGATACATGCTACCTACGTATCTAGTTAAAATCTAGTACATGTACTCTTCACCGAACACAGAAAAATTTCTATCACTCGATTATTAAACTTACATAAACAGTCCTAAATACTACGAATGCGAAAAATTAATCAATTACGACTTGAGACACAAAAAAGAAATATTTCGTACCGTGTTCACTGAGATTTCATTTTAGAACCGAATAGAATTCAACTCGAACTCGACCCAACACAGCCGAGAGCTCGAACGCAACTGAAACGCTCCAAGTTCCAAGTCCTTGCATTTCCCGATCCCTTCCACTGCCTGGTGCGACGCTAGGCGCCGGGATGAGAGGTGGGGGTAGCCGGAGAAGCGAGGAGCGTCCAGCCGTGCAAGCCCCGTCGCGTCCCCCGGAAATCGCGGACAAAGAAGAAGCGAGGAAAAAGCCAAGGGAATGCTCTCCCTTCTGTGTCGTTGTTTAAACAATCATCAATGGCGTTCGATTACGGATAACGCGATTAAATTTCGTATAGGAACCTTCCATTTCTTTCACATTTCGGACGACTTTTCTCGTATACTTATTTGGCGCGAAATTAGATCACCTTTGAAATAATCGTTCGGTTCACCCTCGAATTAAAAGAAGCTTATGAACGACGCGTCATATTTTTCATCTTTTCTTACTATTATCTTTAGCAGTTATAATTAGAATGATGTTGAGAATTTAAAAGAAGAGACGGAAGATTTCGATTTGAAGGAAAAACATAAACTTGGGCTGTGATTAACGGAATATTTGTCCCAAGGTTACATTCCTCAGGTTTCAAAGTTGCTTTTTAAACAGAAGCTATTTATTTTTAGAAATGTGACGACAAGACATCAATCGTTTACAACGACCAGACTTTCTTACGGCCGCTGTTATAAACATTTATTTTAAATCAACTTTAACATCCTTCATAAGCGATTAATCTATTTTCAACGTCTATAAACCTGTCAATATATCTCTTTTATAGATTTTTACAGCTAGATAGTCCGGTTTATAAACATCGATCAACAAATAAAAATCACCATGATGATGATCGGAAGTGATACATTGTACAAATTCGATGTAGAATTTTCACGCATTCGTTACATACGAGCAATGCGTTTCGAGTTACTAAGTATTTGGGTTAAATCAAAGTTGACTTTGAACTACTCCGATAGATCGGATTTTGTGCTGACTCTGAAACACGAAATAGGTCACGGTCCGGTTCGGAAAATACTTAGACAGGATTAAATGTGATTCGCGTTAAGTTTCGTTCATTCAACGAGGCAGGAGAATGAAATTGCGTAAGCATGATAATTACCTGCTCCAGAAAACTGGTTTCTCGTTGTTCATTCTTCCTACATGAACGTTAGCATATATTTTATTTAATATTATATAATAGTATTTATTGAATACTATATGTAATATTAAAAATAAAATTCAATTTCTATCAAAATTTTCTCCTTTCGCAAAAATCTAAATTGAGCCTTAGAAATGAAACTTTGTCCACAGCCTAAGAGAAATTCAGTCTCAAAATAATCAACGTGCCAATTATTCTTCTTCGTCTCTCTTCCTCCTCCAATCAAAATCTGTCCACATTCATCCCATTGATCCAACACCTGATTCACCCTTCAGCACCTCTACTACCGTTTCGTATCTTCCGCGTTACAGAAAATATTCACGAAAGGCAACTGATCGAGAAGCTCCGTAAGCAAGAAAAACGACTGTCGAGGTTGGGCGTGGTGCTTAGCTTGTTGGCTTTCGTATAGAGCCAACAAGCTCTATGCTCTGTATGTAGACACGACGCACCGGTGGGCGTGAACTTGACAATAAGATAAAACTGATGGATTAGGTCAGGATTGAATCTAAACAAAATCTGGGTCACGCTTGGATCAACTTATAAAACGGGGTCTGGGTTAGATCTAGGTTAACATGGACGGGACTACTTACTAGCTGTCGTGGTGAATAGATAAGGGTGCAATGACGGTGTCGCTTATATAAGTGTTAGTTTCGATTAGGCGGAAGTAAAGGGCGCGAAAACGGGCGGAGGATATTGCGATTCGAGATGAAAGAAACCAGGCAACGGTGATGAGAAACTTGCCGATACGATGACGGTGCAACGACGATGCAACAACGATGCACGCCCCTTTTATTCGACGTCTTTTCGAATCGCTTCCGAGGATTTCTTTGGGGAGGAAATTTTCCTTGAGCGACGCAATCGAGACTGTGATAGCTACGACAAATTTATGGAAGGTGGTATTGAATTTGCAACCTTTTATAATACAATCGATATCGATTGTGTTGGTACTCCCGTCTGGAAGGTACACAATAAAATGGACTGGTTTCCTAACTTCGTATGATTCTGGTCAGTTAACATTTCGAGCGTTTACACTGAATATTATCCGGAGATAAGCCGTGCTGTTTAAGGCGAACAGTTTAGTTTAGAAAAGTTGAAATAAAATCGTGCTACTGATTAGTCAAGGGAAAAATATAAAAACGTAGTGGATCTGTTACACGCCATAGATTTTTTACGAATATTTTTAAGCACTGAAATTACCAGAAGTTTACGGCTATCTTATAAATATTCTAGAGAAATGTCCAATTATATTAGAAGAAAAAGGAATGGATTAGCAAGAAAAAGAAGGAGGAGGACAGCAAGGAAGGAAAGAAGAGGAGAAGGAAGGAAAGAAGAGGAGAAGGAATAAAAGAAAATGATAATCTTGTAGAACCGCTTTTATTAAACACTTCCGTGATCAACTAACAAAATTCCTGCCAAATAACAGACATCCGCAACACGAGTTTAACTTCGAGACAGCTTCAGAGGCGCTTCGATCCGCTTCAATCCAGCGTGATCATATCGAAGCAACGATCACGTTCGAGTGGAATTACGACACGGACTATTATCGTTGCTCTGGTCTACGGAATTACTGCTCACCCTGTATGCTATGCATACATACATATATCGTTACCCTTTGCAGGATGGCAGCGGTAGCAGACGAGACCCGAATTGAGGAAGGAAGACGAGCGCCAAAGCGTTCAGGCGTACTAGGAATGGTGAACAAATATCTACAACACACGACAAAGCTACGTAGAATGCGTTACAGCAGTAACGAACGGGACAGTAAGTGACAACGAGAGGCAGCCGAAACAACGAAGCACGATGGGTAAATATGAAGATAGAGAACATGCTGGGAGAACGCGAGTACAAAAGATCTCTAAAGCATCGACGCGGCAACTGAAACAGATTGAGACTTCTATGACGATGTGTTGTCTTGTGATTCTAGTCTGCTTTAATTATTTCTTTTCTCCGTGACTTTTAGCATTTGACTGATTTCTGGCAACTATTTGGTGGATTCGTTAGTCCAGGTTCAATTTGTAAAGGACGTTGATAACTTGCAATTGATTGAAATTCTTTCGACTACGCATCGCTTCGTGGCTATCGTCTCTTTCGATCATTCCTCTTCTTCTGTTGACATTTAACTGGTTTTTGGTATACAATTTGGTGACTTTATCGAATCAGAACGAATTTTCGATAATTCGATTGAAACTCCTCGATGTTGTCGTCTCGTGGTCTAATTTTCACTCACTGATTTAAAGCACAAGGCACATCGGATGTAATATTAAATTCGAAGTACTTAGATACCACTTGTACAATTTTCTGCAGACCTCTAGGGAAATCGCAAATTCCCTCTTGGACTACTTTCACTCGAGAAGGAGAATAATTCCACGAGTCAGATCAGCCACCAGGAACAACATTTGGATCTATTTGCATTTGTCGCGGCGAAACTGGTAGGAATAAATGTCGTTGCGACGACGAACGACACAGAAAAGGCAAAATAATGGCGGCCCTTCGATGTCGGGCATAATAATCAGTACGGTCGAGCGAATCCTCCGCCAACAATTTGCATGTATTCTCCGGTCTGACATCCTTGCTATTCTATGCAATTTGCACGAAGAAAGCAAAGCATTTTATCGACAATTATACCCAAGTGAACTTACGAATAATTCTTTTCTTCTAACAATGGAGCGATGTAATGTACGTAGAGACAACTTCCCGACGTAAGATAAAGAACTTATCGAATTTGATGAACGAGATCCTGCACGGAGGAAACCGAGAAAGGAAAGGGCAACGTACGCGGTAGTCGACTAGCGGATTAAATCACGTCACCTCCCTAAGTACCTCTTCATAATTAGTTTCATAGAGATCTGTAGAGTAACTTTAAACTCGACCGGCTCGTAAGCTGCAGATTTCTAATTATGGCTTTCAATTAATCACGTAATAGATACCAAGAGTCTTGCGTCAGGAATCAGTTATCAAACTTATTGAAAACTTCGTATCGATGCTTTTATACGTCCGATCAAGATTATGTCATTGCATGGAATTTATTACTTGCAAGTATATTTTTCACTGATATAATAAGATCCCTTGTAGCTATATATTACGAGTTTAGAAAAATTATAATGATATAGGATTTCTTATGAACGACAGATGTTATATCTACTGACGTGTCCATGTTGAGTGCTATCGTTCGCGAATTATGATTAATATTGTTAATAATACACATTATGATATACATATATGCGTTTGACGACCGACTAGTAGATTAGCAATTCAGTCGCGAGCGCACTGCGATCGATTTATCAAATGTATAGATAAACGCATGCTGAATGCCTGGATACACTCGTTTGACGCTTGTAAGAAATTTTAACGGTACTTGGATCATCGATGATTACTTATCGTATATCAGGTGTCCATGTCTTCGACAACTGTTCCTTTCTGCGAAGAAATTAAAAATAAAACAATTCTTAAATTCTTTAACCCTACCAATAAGTCGAAGACGTGACACGACAATTAATAGAGACAATTAATAGGGAAAAACAAGTGGCTCCGCATAATTCGTGCGGTTGCAGCGCTTAGCGGGATCCGCAGAGTGCGAAGAAAATTGAGAAACGCGGGTATATAGGTACGTATAGGGAATTGCGGGTGGTTGAGACGATTGCGGGATGGGTGGAAGGGCGCGGTGTGGAGTTGTGGAGCAGCGGAGTGGGAGCGGCGAGAAGTGGGGAGGGCGGCAATGCGGCGGTAGTTGCGCCGCGGACCATCGCGTGTCGGATCAGCTGTGAACTGGCAACCCGAGTCAGCTGACTGGCCGCGGCCCCTCCGCTGCGACAATCGATATCCCGCTCTGCCCTCGTGTTCAGTCCTACCCGTGGCTGCGTTTTCCCCTTTCGAGATACACATCGTCCACCCCCTCGGTGCTAGTGAATCTTCCTTTTGCGAATCGACTTATCACCACCCACCCGTTCGAAGGTAACAAGAAGCATCACGCGTGTGAATTCCTTAACCTTTTCAAGGAAAGTGTGCCAAGGAATTCCGATCATGGGTGAGTGAATGCTTTATGAGGATATTCGTTGTTGTTTGGGGGTGATGTTTGTCGATTATGGCTGGTACGTAGTTTATACAATCTTCGAAAGATTGTAAGCGAAATTACGTTATGGAGCGATGGTATGGAGAGTTTGAAGAGTGGGCGATGCAGCGATGGGAGGACGAAAAAGGGTGTGATGAAAATCTGATATTATAGAAATAATCGAATCATTTCCATTGTTGTTACACGTCTACATCGTGGTAACGAAAACCCGGGAAAGCAGCCTGTCCTAATAACATCTCGTCTGCGCTTTGATCTGCCAAACCATCACGGAAGTCTCGTTCAAAGCATAGCAGACGCGAAAACCTCGTTTCTGCTCGACCCTTGCCCTTCTGAAATTGCGAGCAAGGACGGAAAGTAGATCGTGACCTTGACTTGCCTCATCCTTCCGGCTTATCCACTTCGGGCTACGCGGGCTTATCTCGAAGACGCGGCAACGATGCATTTTTGCGGAACACGGAGCAAACTGGCGAACACGCGCCGGGAACCAACCGTCAGATAAATTTTTCCACTATAGCTCCATCGTGAACAGAACGGACCCGTTAGCAATCGACTGACGCGGAAAAATACGAGAACCTTCGATTTCCTTTTTGTTTCGAGTGATCGGAAATGGTCGACCGAGATTTCCACGCACGGATAACCGGTTCTGAGAAACGCGGGTGAATGTATAATTTCGATTGTTAGAAAGGAGAACCTGGAAAAAATGGCACAAGAATTTCCCCCCTTTTTTTTTTTAACGAGATAAAGTAAAAGCGCAGCACACGAGATTTGTTCTTATTTAATGGACTTTGTTATGAATTTACATACCTTTATGATAACCTGTATGATAACGTAGATATTTTTTATATATCCTGTAATTCGATACCTTGGATTTTGCCTTTTTTTTGAAAAGAATTATGATCGATTCCTATTTGTTATTTTGACCCGTAAGCTAGAAAGCAAGAAACAGTTGTTAAATATAGCTATATGAAAGCTTTCGATCATAGGAGAAAGTACATGAGACTTTATGGTAAAACTGAGAAGATGTTTTTTATGCAAAACCTAATTGTTAATATGGAAAACAAATTTCTATACGAGAGGCTGAACTTCTTTGAAGTAATTTATATTTACTAAGCATTGGATAAAATAAGATATATATATAACGTTTCTTTAGAAGAAGTTGCTTACATAGGAAATTGGTTTTAGTATGGATCGTTAAAACTTCTCACTCTACCGGTTTTATTTCGCTTTGTAAAAGTAATTACTTAGTTAAAATATTCCATGCTTTTTCTACTTGGTGCTTTGACGTAGAAAAATGGGGTTTCTTCGAGCGAAAATATACAAAACGTACGAAAGAAAACGCTTTCAATCTTGTATATTGCTCGGTTAATTAAAAAATAAGATCTCATAGAAAATTGCGTATTTCGTATTTTCTGTGGCTTCCAAAGATATTTACAAAATATATTTACAAAAATACCGTTCAAGCGTGCGTTTCTTTCTTAAATAAATCAACGTACTTGTACATAAATCTATTTTTCGTGTACTTTAATTACTAACTTTATACAAACAACGTATACTCATCAGAAAGTCAAAGAACGAAATGAAACACGATGTCACGACAGTGCTAGTAAAGTTAAATTAAGCATTCTGGTAATCGGGACAAACTCAAACTTCGACCTTTTGAACTTTTCGTAGTTTCCCCGTAATTGTACTTTTAATTATCTATTCTATTTCAAATAAAAGAATATATTAGATCGGCATAGTGTCTTTAAACATCTTTAATTATATGCTATCATACATTTTTCTGCAGTTGTATAAAATATCATAGCTTTATAACACTAGTACCAATTACAGATTGTGATAACGATAACACGTAATTCCGAACAGTTCTGAATGCGCTAACCTAACGCAAATCTAATTCAAACTGTTGTAGTCATCTAAACGGCAATACCAACCGAGGATTAATAAAACACCATATTTCTGCGTGACATTTCATTATACCTAACTCAGGTTACAGAGTGCAGAATGTTCCTCATCGGTTAACACTTTTCAGAAAGATCAATATCGCTATCTTCCGTTTATCGTTAAATAAACGACCACCCGGGCACGAGGGACACCATATGGCTAAGCATCGTTTTCCAATTTTCAAAACTTTGCGACCTACTTCAATTACCAGAGCTAGGTGCTTCGTTTACATGTAATCGCTTGCTCGCTTACTCGAATTTAAGCAGCGAAGAAGGCGTTCGATTAACGACGTCGCGCGAGCTGAGCCGATAACAAGATTTCTGAAAACCTGTTTAGGCCATCGACGAAATTTCAGTCGTACGAGGTAGCTATATCGAGCCTTTAAATTGCCAAAGAAAAAGATAAAAAAACACCTGAGTCGATTAATTTTACCTGTCGTTTATTTGTTATTTTTCAGTTGTAGTAGTTTTAAATTAATCGAAGTACTTCAAGTTTCTCGTAACGGAGTCGCAGAAAAGTAGAACAAGTTATCGGAAGGTCACCGGGGACTCTTTAATTCGAATGAACTATGACATTGGAATTGTCAAGGGAAACGAATCGTGAACCATTTAGGTGCGGTTTTAATTAATTTCAGACTCGATTGGTTAAAGGCGAGTGGCGGAAGGAGTGCCATCATTTTGGCAGTTTTATCCTATTGGGTTGGATTTTGTCAATACCACCTAATGACAAAATCCGCAATCACTTAGTTGCTAACCCAATATATTATCTGACAAACGACTTTTCGACACACCCATACACACACATACACATACACACATTTGACATAGTACACGAGTAATAGAAATTTTAATAATTCCACGATATCATAAAAAATATGCTCGTAGAATAAACGGAAGAAGAGGTAGATAGTTCTACGTAGGTAGATCCACCACGATGCGTAAATTGACCGTGATTAAAATATATTTGCACCAGGGAACAAATTATCTTTCATTTAGTACGTAATCATGGCTCCATGAACAGTTAAGAACCCCTAGCTCGAATATAAATCACCCTGACGCATAAGTAACTCTTCTCCTCCCTATAATCAGCACCACCTCCAAATAAAAAGGAACAAGTACGATGACCGTACACGGAAGTCGAAGGCGAAAACAAGCGGAGCTTTTAACTACGTAATTATCCGGACAATCGGGCGCTTCCTGGTGCGCGCGAGCGCCACGAAGACGAGGAGGAATGTCGCGCGCGGATTGGTTGCAGCAGCCTCCGGCGGCGGTGTTCGCCTCCGCTCACGCTCGACAGGATTACGCGAAGGATGCGATCGATGGACGGAAACGGCGCCCGAGAGGCGGCTGTGCACGTCGACCGGTCGCTGTTTCTCGCCATCAACTTTTCCTACGTTTGTTTACTCGCTCTTCCTTCGCTTCGTGGCCCAGCGGCCATTAACTGTCCCTACGCCATTTTCCGGTGTGAACCAGAAACTCCCCTTTTCTATGTACACTCCCGGCCATAAGTCGCTATATTATACGGTCAATTTATGTGGAAGCTATGAAACCAAGCCGATATATACCTTGCACAGGATGTTCTATATAACTGTAATCGCTTCGATAACTTTGGAAGCAGTAATTTTAGCGAAAATTGATTTAGGACGAGTAGCAAATTTGCGTTAGTATTATCTACGGCTTTGATTATACATAAAATTTCGCTTCTCTTCTCATTTACAGAATTAAGGATAGAGGATAAAATTAAAAAAAAAAAAAAAAAAATGGAAACGACACGATAAAGTTAAATCCTACTCTGTACTGTAAATTCCCCTTTCGAATTGCGCCATTTTCATTCTCTTAGTGCGTGAAAAACATCTATCTTGATAAATATTTTATTCCAAATTACAGCAGACATTCGTATGATTTATAGACGTACAAATTTATTACACTGACTTATGACCGTGAGTGTTCCTATGTATGGGGCGTAGTTTCGTCCGATGACGCGGTTCCGTAAACATGGTGAGAAGTACATATATGTATACGTGCAATGCGGATGGTGGTGCTGGATGAGCGGCTGGAATTCCGTAGGGTAAGTTGTTTATATGGAGCAGGGTTGCGTCGATGGGGTTGCAGAGAGAACGAACGATTGAGTTCTTGGGAAATTGCAAGGATCAAGCAGAGAATAATGAAACGTAAGAATGGAAACCGAGGAAGAGAGATGTTTGGTATGCGAATCAAGAATTAGAGCGGAAAAGTCAGAAACTGAAGTGGAAAAATAAACAATGATGGTGGAAAAGTAAGCACGCTGGTAAAATGGGTCATCTCCACGATTTCTGCGCAAGATGAAGGATACATATGTAATGTGCTCGCTCCTTTAACCCTTTTGCCACAGCTGTCTCGTCTGAGCAGCAGTTACATAATACGATTTCGCGAAATATGTGTTGTAGACGGTGTTTTTTTTTTTTTTTTGATTTATATACATGAAATTATTTATTTATTTATGAGGGAATAAAACAGTGACAGAATCCGTGTGAGAATGCGCGCGTACTACAACGTAATGCATATATGTATTTGTATTTTTCCTATCCTAGACGTCCTTCAATGGAGCTGCATAATATCGCCGGTGTATTTAAATAGCGAAGCTTGACAGAGACGAGCAAACTGATGATAAACATCGATAGAGGTGTTAGCAACATTAAGGATGCACTTTCTGATGTTCAATGTTCATTTGCATACAGGGACGCGAATTCATTTTAAGCGATATGTGCAAATTTCAATGCAATATGTCAATGTCATGTACAAGCTCGTGTAAATAATTAACTAGAAATTAAATGAACTAAATACGTTCCGTCATTTACGATATAATTATCCATAACGAATAATTATCTGTCGATAATTAAGTGATCGTATATTTCATTAAATTACAGAAGTCTCCGCTTCGAAGATATCGAAAGATGGCCTTATAAAATTCTACATTTATCGTTGCTTGTGTGTGACGAGTATCAATCTAAATCGTTGTTAATCAATATACTATTCCATTCTAATTTAAATAACTTCAAGCACCATTTAAATCGATCTGTCTTTCATCACTGGATCCTTCACAACTACGGACTCGTAGAGCAACTGTCTATCGAAATAAATAATCGTCGACTTAATTCTCGTCTCCACATTCAAATGTTCGTCGATATTAAGGACCAGTAAAAATCCATCGTCAATCAGAATCAGAAACAACTGTCACGTTACATTACATTCAATCATCGTGTTCTTTAGCTTCAATCTATTGTTACACGCTTTTTTCTTCGACTCGTTCGAAACTATTGTAACAATACAAGATACTTTCTTAAGGATCAGAATTCCGGAGGTATATCGACGTATTGTTAATTTTAGTAACATTCCTTCTTCACGATAAAATGTAAAGTTGATCGTAAGATGACCTATATGGCGCTATATGTAAGTATGTACACCGTTTCGTGTCCTGGCAGCGCTCGTGAAAGGTTTCTTTTCCTCAGGAAGACCGGAAGTCCATTAATCGGCTCACGTTTCGCCATTTTTCGTCCTGAGGAACACATGCGGGACGTCTCGAAAGGATTCTCTTACGAATGTTACGTCTCTATTTGTATCAAGAGGAAGAAGCGATCGTAGAGTCCTTACTCGATAGATAAAGAGGGAAAAGAAGGATCTCTCGAACGAAAGTGGGTTTGTCTATCGTAACAGGGACGCGATTTGAACGTGTATACCGTCGAATATCGTCCTGTATCGATTCGATGGAAACATCAAAGTAACTGCTTAATGGACGGAGAATGGAAAGATCGTTCTTTGATATTCCGGGTCTGTTTCGTTTCAAGGGAAAAACGCAGAATGGCGAAGGGTTCTTTCTGGTTATAACGCAATTCAAGGATTTCCGAGATGAGAATTTAGCGGAAAATTCGTCGTGAAAGAATCATTGGCGAATGGGAACAGACGGATTTATCGTAGTGAAATATAATCTTTCATTGCTGTCTACCTATTTGGTAAGTTCGTAGTACGTAATGGAGCGGAAAAAGAAAATTCGAAGCTTTGTTCCTTTGTATTGTATTTTTTCTTGTCTCGCTATACGTATAAATTAGTGCAGTATATTTTTAAACGAAATTCGACCTTTATTTGTCGTAAAGAATGGATCGTTAAGAGTACCGAATTCGCATACTCTTCCTGTTATTGTCGGTCAATTGTGACGGTCACGTGTTCCGAAGTTGGAACGGAACAGAATTGGTGGAGGGACAAAAGACAAGAATGTAAACAATAAAGTCTTGGAAGACGCTTTTCAAGCGGCGTTGAGATCCCCCAAAGTGTTTCCCGGGATGGTTGTCTGGTCTGTGTGGAAAAAATGTGAGGATTCGCACGGGGGCGGACCTGGCGTTTTCAGAACCGGAGAAACCGTAAAGGTGAGTGTAAGTTACTCGCTCCTGGCTAAAATTAAATTTCCCAGATAGACAATGCACTTAATTAAGCGAAATACGCGAAGGTTTCCCGTTTCATTCGACTCTTCCGACGAAGACGAGAGGGAATATTCCAAAGATGATTATATTTTCTATTCTTCTTTCTTAAATATCAATTCTTGAAAATACGTAGTAAAAATTAACGCGGAAATAATTTCCTACTATTACGTAAAATAATAAACGTATTTGTGGAACACTCCGTTCATTCTATCAACCTCTATCCATTTATCTATCGTCTATTGTCTTCCAACATAAAATTCAAAGCCGGAAAGTGTCTCTACAGTTCATTTCTACAAGGTCGACGCAGACACGTCTTTTCGTTCCAACGCGATCTCATATTTCTTGGTTTCGAGCGAGTAGAAGATGCGATGTCAGGGTCGATAGTCGGTCAAAGAACGAACGCGACACTGAAATTCCTCCGGGACGACTGCGTTTTAATGGCGATCGATTCGAAAGTGATCGATTTGTTGGTAATCGGGGAAATAACCCGAGAAAACGATCGTGCCCGTTAGAAACACGCGGAAGATCGAACGAAACTAGGCCACGCAAACAGCGATATATGCGACCTTTGCGTGTTAAGGACGATCAAGGTCACCGTGGGGAAACCGTGATTTCTCTATGTCGAGACACCGTCGCCCATCTAACAGATGCAATTAGTCGTATGATGCGATATGTGTGTTCACGGTTGATCAAGATATCTATAAAGCGGTGAGTCTCATCTATTTAAGCTTTAACCCTTCGAGGTTCTACGTTAAGATGGACGCGATATTCTGCCTCGTTAGACCAATCAAATAGAACCATCGAGCTTTATTAACTGAAGGGGCGCTGAAATAAGAAGGTAGCAAGAACTCCACTTTCCAGTAATGCGAGTAAACTGATAAAATCAATGAAAACCAAATCACTTTTTTAAATGTGCTATAAATTCGTAGCCAATTAATATTTGTAGTAACAAGTGTTTACATATTTTAATATGAAATCTGAACCTACATTTCTTTCTCTTCCAGTAAATATCCGCGATTTAAATATTGGAATTATTTCCCCATTACAGTAAACCGTATAATTCGAATTATCATAATTATACAAAAAGAAATTAACGTATAAGGTATGTCACTAGCGAATTCAAAAGATAATGCATACGATAAACAGCATACGATATCTCTTCTATAAAGCAAAACGTTTGGAAGGTTATCGCCAAGTTATCTTCTGCAATTACAGTACAGGATTTCCCTGTGGTCAAAAGTGGGTGAGAAACTTTTATCCGCGGAACATACGGGTCAATATTGGTCCACCAATTATTCCCCTAGGGGTAGAATTCAATTTCGTCGCGCATTCTGCATTGAAATTTGGATTTGAAACCGCGGTGTCGCATATTAATTTTGGCTTCGATCCCCCTGTTACGGACACGGACTAGCGACGTTTCAACAAGCACGGTTTCACGGTGATCAAACATTGACTTAACCTTAATGCCTATGTCGCATACCAAGTTCCGGAAGAAACTGGATGACAACGAGCAGCGTCGATGCGACGTTCGATACACGTTTTATTATTCCACGTCCAGACTGTTCGTCCGAGTTTGCGACAGAATTAAATTGATGAAACGAAGACGATGAAATTTACCAAGTGACGGATGCAGAGGATCTTGGAAGATAAAATTGAACTTCTGTACCGTAATTTGTTGGCTTTGGTTAAATCTCGAGCTTTGTTAAGTCATTTTTATTTAAATCAGTGACTTAATAGTCGCTGACTTGAAAAATTTGTTTTCTTTTTCCTTTTAATAGAATCATATGTCTTTTAACGTATGGATCAATGCTTTTCTGCAGAAAGATCTTCAGTTTGGAAGAGATATTTTAATTTCGATAATTCCGATACAAAACAGAAAAATTCTACCAGAAGAATCTTAATCTTCAAACGATATTCACTTCGATACATCCCACTACTCTGTCGCAATCCATAAATTCCGCCAAAGCTTCACCCCGTTTCCCTCGTTCCTTCTCCTCGGCAATTTTAACATTCACAAAATTCCATCCTTTAAAAGTTCTCCGTACCTATCGTCGAATGGTCCTTGCTAAGGCTGTATTTTGTAAAATAAAGGAAAGAGAGGGAATAAATCGGCGCATGAAGCATAAAACAACGCGGAAGGGAACCGCAGCAATGCATGGTCGTTCATGACGGAAGTTTCAAAACACCGGTATGTACGTACGTACGTATATTCGCTCCCTCGATCGTTTGCACATACCACGGTCGTGTGCTTCGAGTGGACACGTCACATATCCGCGAAATTATTATGTCAAACGCTCGCAAGTAGAGATAAGCTGGCGTATATACAATTTTTTAACCGTTTGAGAAATCACCGAAAAGAATTGACCAATGTTGAATAGCGTTAAGCGTTAGAAGTAAGATAGTAGAATAGTAAAAATAGAATTATTTTACGAAAACTGTGATAAACTGTTGTTCATCGTTGTTGGAGGTAAGATTCGAGATGAAAATCGATTAGCAAAATACCTCGTCCGTATAGAAAAATCTCAGAGGAGAAGACACGAAGTGTGAAAAGTAAACACGTATCTACATAAGCATTTGTTTGATTCATCGTTCCGTAGAAATGAACGTTCCACTTAATAGCAGTATGCAATCAATTTCTAAAATCCTTCGCGTCACTAACACACGAAAATAAAGAATCTTACGACTGTTACATTTTAATGTTTTCAATCCGTCTGGACCGCATGAATCCGTTTTAAGGCACGTCTCCGGTACGATACGAGCAACCAAGAATTTTCTGCCTCGGTCCGACGACACAAACGGGTTCGAGCGTTTCTAGCTTTGTAAGAAGCATATCCTTGCGAATAGAAGGGGACATAAACGAGGCGTGAGCGAATACTCTTTTCTTGGAGAGACCCTATAAGCGACTGGACAATAATGCCACTCTGCGTTCTGAGAATCGCTTGCCAGCGTTTCGATGGTAATGGCTCAGCTTTACCTTTGTCTTTGGTTTGATCTCCGACGTAGTTTCCATCCAATCCTATATTATTTCACACTGTGGATAACGGGATTAGTTGGACGCTCAAACATATGAAATATAAAATTGTCAAGATTAAAAGATTTAAAAGCACGTATGGCTGAAATCTGGGTGATTCAAAATTTGTAAATCCAAAATTGGTAGGGCTTGCTAATTTCCAAATTTTACACTAAAATTTCGATATATCCAGAGTTCTGTTTATCAAATTAACGGTAAATGTAACGAGAAAAATTCATTGTAATTTGTGTTGTAGAAAATAAGACGAAGAAAGAAGGTAAAAGATAATAACCATAGCAAATTACCCAGCTCTGGTCTATATATTTTCCCTGAAAAACAACCACAAGACCAAAAGAACTACCAGTAATGGAAGATTTTCATCTTAGTCTGCGACCTGACCTCCAACGTGGTTTTCATCCTATAAATATTGATTTACAAGAATCGAAAGACTGATTCGTTTGTAAACGTTCACGGCCAGAATTTATACATTTCGTGACTTCAAAATTTGTTTCTCAGCTGATGCTCACATGATTACCGTCCCCATCTAACTTTACTAATTTACATAGATGCGAAAATCGGTTCTTTGCGAATTCCGTTTATGTTTCGAATTTACATATCGCAACCCTCATTTTCTTGCAATTTACGATTTATACGAACATGAATGTGACCATCGATTTTCTGCAAATTCTACTTACGCTTGAAATTCAAATATTCCTATATACCTAACAATCGTAAGTATAACCTAATTCTGCTTTCTCGGTTTTATAAAATTCTAGAATACATTACTTTTCTAATCAGCAAAGAAAAAAGGTCAATAAAAATGGGAACATTCTATCTCTGAAAATTCTTTCGACTACTATCGTGTAGGTACATTCCCTATTCTGCCACCAGAGGTCTGCCGACACGACGACACTTTCTCGCGAGTACTACATCCACCAATCAATTCCGATAAATACGTACAGCTTCCGACATGAATTCCCTTATCACGGTGTTTAATAGCAAGCTAATCTTATCGATGCGAGTCCTTTAACAGAGTCCTTTTTTTCAACTTTCTCCAACTCTTCAAAGTTACAGCTCAATCGCAATTATTATTACACGTTAATTATCAATTCTGGTTAAAACGATATGTTATCCAGTCGGTTCTTTTAATTTCCTTAATAGCCACGCTGATATCTCAACTTTTAATTTCGCTGGTATCTCAACTTTTACTACGCATAGTTTCTAATTCCTGTGATCAATATCAGCGCTGGCATTTGCGCAATTCGCAGAGATAGATTTCAGTGACTATTGCGATATGGTTCGATCGTCGGTCTACTTCGTGAAACGATTTAAAATATTATTCGAATGGTTTGAATGTTTCAATATGTGTTTTTTCTCCGCTGTAACGGTACGTTATTGATGTATGAATAACGTGTCCAAGTTTTTTCATGAAAAGGGTTGGCCAGTAGTATGTGTTGTCCAGGACCTGTTTTTCAGGGCAAACAGGTTAATCCGTTAAATTCAAAGTGCCAACTGGATTCGGTGTAGAATGCTGGAGAATCTGCCTCATGTGCCAACCAATTTGGCAATGTCCTCCGTGTAACACGTCATGTAATATATCTTGATACTGATGATAATATATCTTGATGATTCGTCATCCTTGTTTTTATGTATCATGTATTACAAATTTATCGGCGTTGTATGTTTATTAATTGAGGAATTTCTAGTTCGCTACAAGTATTCCTATCTGCATATTTGAACGTTTAAAAACTAAGAAATTTTGAAATTCTGACTAGCTGGTCAGCGAGACGTTAAACGTAATATGGAAGTCGATCGATTTCTGAACATTTCTGTGTATAACATATGCATAATATTCTCTTAAACGAGATATATTGCGAAGCAAATATCGCGTCAGAATTATAAGGAAAAATTAAAACAGAGGAAAATCAGCGAGTCGCGGATTGCATCATATTTCGTGCAATATGTGCGTCTGTAAATCACGAGTACACGTCGAGGCGCGCGCGAAACACATGCTCTTCCGGGAAACGCGAACGATCGAAGAACGACCTTGGCCAACTGAAGTCATCAAGAGTGAAAAAATAAACCGAATGAATAGGAAGGATAAACGAGAGTCCTGTTGCGGTCGCGATGATTGTCGTTTCATCGCGATCGAATTAGAATTTCCACATGTCCGTCAATCTTCCATTCAACTCGATTCGTTTCAAGTATCGGATTGAGCAACGGTCGTTGACTATGAATATCGAGTTTGATGATTTTATTTAAATAAATTTTTCAGAGCAATTTTAATATACAATTAGTTTTAAAATTTATTTCACTATTTGCACTGCTTTTCCAACGTGAGAAACAGTAAATAAGTATTATTTGATTAAACTACAATGACTAGTGCATTTTGATGAACTACACAGTTCTAGCATTTTTCAAGGATATATTACGTTTATGAATACATTTAACATTATTTTTCCTCGATAAATTTCCGTTAACATACTGTATTCTTTGTGTCTACAAATCATGATAATTTTATGGAAATAACGCGCAAGAATAGGTATCCTATGTTCACCAAGGTTTTCGATTTGAATTCTGCACATCTTTTTTCTCGTTCTCAGGGTTTTGGAATGGACTTGAATTGTAAGTGAATGTTTATCGCGAAACTTCTACAATAATCGACCGACTGTTGAGTTTCTAATTAAATTAAAAGAAATATATGTCACGAATATCACTTGCATTGCTTATTTTGGATATAGTTTAATATCAATGTAATTTGTTATATTTCTTGATCCGTAGATTGTTCTTAAACAGAAGCTTATTATTAATCTTTTCGAAACTCTGAATTTTTTAAAAAGCCTCATGTGGAAGAACGGATAATTATCGGTCGATTAAGCAGCAATATTTGATACGGTTGAATGATCGGATAACTGATGAATTTTCCAATGAATTTCACGAAAGACATCTCTTGGATACGTTACTCTTCGTTATTCCTTCTCGATACAAATCGATCGCAATTCATCTCATTATGTGTATGTATGTATGTATCCTTGTAGGTTTTCAAAGAAATCTACTCATGAAATACGGTACGTTTTACGAAACAAAATTCTATTTTTAAGTTCGAATGATTAGAATTTATACGTCACAGCATATACACACATTCTTTGTTTAAGAAGTATATTTTTCATAATTTCTATTAAAAGCGTTGTGCCTTATTACGTATAAATAATCATTAAATACGATGATAAAATAGGACGAAAATTATAGCTCATATTCCTATACTCCTTTTGTACCTAAATAACTTTCATTTTGCAACACTGTTTCCTACACGATTAATCGTTGTGTTTCAGGAAACTTCGGCCCGTTTCTCGAATTAAATGTTTCATAGGCGAATCTAAAAATAATGCTCGCCAACCGAACTGAATTAAACCGAACAGCTGCGAATTTGGTTAAAGTATATCCGGTTTGTCTCAATTAAATATACGTCTCGGTTCGGAACTATTTTTAATTCGATTCATACGATGCAACTGCATGCCTGATACGAATAATTTACGTCGCAATTCGCTTCAACGAGTTTCCAATTTAATTTGAAAACTCTATAACCCCGTGAAATGTCAATCGTTTGAGTCTTTTCGTTACAAATAAATCAGCGATTTTTCGCCATCTAAAAATGTTTCACAATTTTCATATGCAAATTCTCCTATAATATCGTCCAAACTGAGTCATCCACTTCCCACCATCTTTCCGCCAAACAGTCAACGAAACTGCAACTCGCGAACAGTGCAACTCGCTTAAAAAACGCACGCAACTCAACGCTACTCAATGTTACCCGGACCTTCGTAACCGAAACAACAATCCTTGAGAAGCGAGCATCGTGCAAATTATCATCCTAACGTAGTTATCAAGAAACTCGATCATGACAATTTTCAATACTCTTTTCTCGTAACCTCATTATCGTGCTTCGATAAGGCTGTTAATTCCTTCGGCGATTGTTTGCACATTGTCTCAGCCCCGGCTGACGTGTCAAAAGCGATCTCTCGCTCGCTTGCTCGTTATTACGCCGTTCAAACAATCCTCGAGACGCCAGAGAACGCCAACGGATCTCCAACGATCAAGAAGTTTTACCTCCTGTACAGTGGCTGTGCTCGCTACTTTTGCATCATAGAAATCTGTTAATCGAGAATGTACGAGTGAACTTCCATAAAAAAGTTACAAATTACGACTAAATTCTAACAAACTGTACAATTCTAGCAAACAGTAGACTCTGTAGGTCTACGTGACGAAAACTGCACTAACTAATCGCGATGCTATTTACATTAGAAGTGTTGTAATGCGTCTTACTAGTTGCAAGCACGCCATACTGATAACGCGTTCGTGATTTCTATTTATGACGCAGTATCACACGAATCTAATAAAATATTTAATGACTTATTTTATAACAAGAAATCGATACAAATTCTCTGCAATTTTATTGCATATCTGATACCTATATAATATTTCTTTGTCTGGGTGATTACATTTATCTGGAATTTGGAAGTTAAACGAACGAATGTGAATGATACGCGATATTTGCTGATTAAACGTAGAGGCATCTAAACGCAAATGCTTGATAAATGGACGATTTTTATTTGTTCATTATCATCTGGATGTTGTATGCATACAATTTAAACACTCGTTTATTGCTATCTGTTTAATCTTTGCTAATACACGTATTTCTGGATTACAGCAGTAATCGTGAAGATTTGCTTTTTATTATTTCTTACTTTCATTAACAAGGTCATACAGGCAAGAATAATTCTTGCGATGGTGATACTCTATCTTAATCTCTGGTTTTCTGACGGCACGTTTTATATTATTCCATCAATGCGTTTGTAAAATAACTAAGAGAAATCCAAGAAAACATCTGTATATTATTAACATTTATAACATTAAATATTCAGAATTATGAAATTGAAAAATTTCCCTATATCCCTAGTTAAAGAATTATAGGATACCTATATAAAGGATACAAAGAACGTTTCCTGGTACTCGTTAACATTATTCGTCAACATTATTTAACATTAAATTTAAATGTCAACCTTCTCTTGGAATAAAATGGAATTTCAGGATCAAATTATCGGCAGTTTTGTTATTTAAATAAGAGGCAATTTACCGTATTTGTACTGAAGGAAAAAGATAAGAAGGAAGAAAGATGGTAAGTCATAATATTTTTTCTGGCTTTGATAGCAACATCTTCTCGAACAATCTTTTCCTCTACGTTTAATTAATAAACAAATTATTTACGCTCTCAGACGCTCTGTTAATTTAAAGTTTACGATTACCCGTGTTGCATGATAAAAAAACAACTTCTCGAGAAACTAGAATAACCTTTTTATGCTTTATCGAAGTTTTATCGATCGATCGACCGAGAATATCATCTTGCTCTAAATTCCTAGAACCGTAGAAATAGCTGAATCCCGATAAAAAAAATGTCATCAACTTCGTAAATAACGAGGTTCCTCTCATTCTTATCAAACGAAGGTCTCTACGAAAATATTGACAAATTTCTCAGACACTGTGCAACCCAACTGTTAAATTGAACTTCGTTATTCACAAAATTTTCTTAACTGTTTGCATTTTGCGTTTAACTAGACCGATACTCAAGGTAAAACACGCAACTGTAATTGTTTGAGTAACTCAACAAACATTGATTTTAGCAGAAACGATCTATGCGCACAGATGCGTAAGATATATCTTAAAACGAATAAAACAATCGTTCTTTATATCAAAGACTAACTGGGTTGTGAGTTTGAAAATATTATCTTTTAACTAAGTAGAGATTTATTGCTTAATATGGAGATGTCTATACAGAAGACATTTTCTAACGCAAGTGTTACATAGCTAATAAAACTATATATACATAACGTATTATTCATAAATTTATCGTTACTAATTCTTTTTATAAATAAAACTGAATAGCATGATCTTTAAAAAAACGCTTAAAGACTGCCAGCCAACTAAACATATTAAAACTTATCTGCTTCTTCAAATATCTCACTGTTTAAACATCTTACACGGTAACAATAAGCACACGGTGAATACGTGGCAATAAGAAAATTCTACAAAATTCGTTAACACTTGGTCGTACTTATTGAATCTCCAACTGTTCCTTTCAATTCGAATAATTGCCCTCTATTACGCTCGAACCGCGACTCCAAAGCAACATATATCACATGTATTCTCATGAATTCGCCACAGAACAATTCTGACCCCCTGAACGTACAATTCTCCAAAAACTACGACAAAAGAGCTCTCTAACTCCATTCACTTAACCTCGAATCACACTTACATTCCGCAAGCTATCCCAAAAGCGTCTGACTATAATGCTGCCAGCCCACCCAAATCGCACAACAATAGAATCTTCCAGTTCTGTATCCTGTTCGACTCGATTCAACGAACTCGACTGCTCTCCAAACGACATCTTCAGCCACGATCGGCGTCAGAGAAAGTTAGTTCGCGCAGAATACAGTATTGCCGTGTTAACTGGCCATCGCTGTATCATCAATTCCTGTCTCGCTCGTACTCGCAGGAGAAAACAAACGCTTGAGATCTCCTTGAAACATTCATAGCTCTCCCGGCGGAGCCAGATGGAATCCCAGTTCGCGGTTAGGTGAAGGATCGCTGTGGATCTTGTAGATCCTAGCCGGTCGAGAGGCACGCATGCGCTCAAAGAAAAGACTAACCTGCAGAAGCACGTGACGGTGTCCTCAACGTCCATGGACAAGGACGTGTCGATGGCCGAGTATTTGAGCACCTTCCTGTTTCCCGAACCAAACATCGAGCCAATTACACTGAACGCTTGACGAACAAGGCACGACACACCAGCTGTACTCTCACCAGCAGCGAGGTAAAAAAAAACTGAAACGCCGAAACGGTTTGAACGAGCGAGACCAACGAAAGGTGACGGTCAAAATCAAAACCAAAATAAACTAATTGGACTAGGAGGGAAACGGAACATGAAAGGTAAGGTGGACGAAGTGCGGGGAGAAAGGAAGAGGGGAGAAGTGTAAACAGGAGACGCGACGACCGATACGGTGATCGAGACGCGTACGGATTCAACGAGCAACGAAGCACAGACTGACGTCGCCGTTCTCCAAGCGTTCGCCAGGTACCAGCTACCGCTATCGGCTATCGGCCGCCACGCTACGATAAACGGAGAAAGCGACTCACGGTCGACTTGGCAGTGGGAGAAGACAAGTCCCGGAGAGGGGGTAAGGCCATAAAGTGGTGGGGCATGTGAAAAAAGTAGCGAATAAAGGGAAAAAATGAAGAAGTATAAAGGTCTACACACACTGTTCCAACATTTGGCAAATTGATCAGGTTATCGACACCGCCATATCGTGCATACTTTCACCCATCGTACCTCTATGTAATTCTGTAATACAATAGCAACGTAACATGTACAATACGTTCATAAATATTAATTAGTTCCGTTTTGATATTCTTTATAACGAACAGTTGCATGCGTTCCATATTTCCGTGGCCTATTAGATCGCGGATTCATCCTTTGTTGTTTCATTCACAAACTTCAATCAATGAAGACTATTTGTACACGCATATCAAATTTATTCGATCATCGTACCATATGCAGAGCCCTTAAAGCTCTGATGCACGAGTGACTGCGGAATTTTGTTTACTGGTGCAATCGTGAGCGATTGTATGCACAAATAGTCCTTGATCGATGCTTTAGAACAAAGCAGACAAGTTATATTAGGGTATTTAACCTGGATCTTTGGCGCTTCGATTATTATTCCAGTCTACGTAGCCAACGAACTGAGAAAACACCATGGCCTGTTTAATTTGGTATTCGTCTTACGCCACCGATGACGCATACAATACGTGAACAAATAACTTGATGCGCGCGTCGCCGAAACGTAGCAAAATAAAAGAGTATTCTATTGAAACTAAAGAGTATTCCATGTTAGATCAACGTACAACATGTAACACTTTGGAAAGAATGACGGAAAGAAGACAGCGCATGGGCGTGCATTACCGATGAAACAGAAAGAAGATGCAGGAATATATAGACGTGAAATATCTTTGTGTAAGAGGATGCAGGAATATATAGATGTGAAATATATTTGTGTAAGAGTGTTTTAGAGAGGAGTGGGGTGAGGAAAAGCTTGGCACAAAAGGGCTTCCCCCCTGTTCGTACACTATATATTCGTCTTTGTCGCACTTTTCAACTTTTTTTATCGTTATTTCGCATAGATGTATCATATACACGCGTGGACGTTTGGCTGTTTCCGCCTTTCGTTGTAATGTAATTACGGGAGAGGCTAGCAGTCGGCGAAACCGGACAAGTTCTTTCTCCTCAACATCCGTACGGCGCGGCACGGCAGCGTGCGTACCTGTTCTTCAGGGTCGCGAGTGATGCAGCGGACGGACGATGATGGTGGAACGAACGGGCCGATTCCACGAAGATGAGGTCGAGGAACGGAGGAAGGCGATGGTGAGAGGGATACATGTCTACGGATACTCGGGACACGGCCAACTCCAAGGGATTTTGCTTTGTGATAAATGACGCAGACTGTATTTTCGATCTCTTGTCGTTCTCTTGTTGTGCGTCGTATCCATTTTTTCAGACAAATAAAATTTGAATAAGAAGAATGCCTTCCTATGAAAACAGGTTTTAGACCTTCCTAAAACTAAATTTTAATCTTTGGTGCAATGAAACGTGAAAATAAAATATTTAGAATATATAGAGAGTTAAAAATTATATGTTAGGGACAAAAGTATTATTTCTTACGATCTAAGGTTCCAAATAAGATAAGTATTCTTTCAGTAATTTCCTAATGAACTAACGTGTTCTTATGCTTACGAAAAGGGATGTTTGTGCATTGTCAATAGTCGATACACCTTTAGCGGGAAGAAATGGGTGCAACTGGTTCATGTGTCTTCTTACTGGTTCATGTGTCTTGCAAAATACGAAAGGTTAAGGCCAGTAGATGCGTGATATTACGTTTCGCAACACCCTGCTATGATATGAATATAAATTAAGGTAGTTTTATGAGGAGAAAAACTGTTTGGAAAAAAATGCAAAAGACTGTTTTCAAGAAAGAGATATCGGTTTTAAAATTTAGCGGTCTAGCAAACATATTCATGAAATATATTTTAATTACCGTAGAAGTCAAATTATATTTTAATAAATATAAATATTTATTAGCTTCGAAACTGGAATACATAGACTACAAAAAATATCTTTTCCTCTCTAGTTTCACGGCATCAATGCTTCATTGAGCAGCAGCTAGTATATTTCTCAGATTGACGTGTTTTCAAGCTCGTAATTTGTGAGTATTCAGCCAGAGGATAGGTGAAATTTTTGTTACACGTTATTTGAAAGACCACTTCCATACTGGTTAGGTAGCATTTGCATAATACATATACGACGATATATACCACGCAAGTATCTTTAATTTCATCGTGAATTGAAGCTACGATGCATGTCAGAAATATTCAGCTGGCGTAATAAACAAAGGATATATCTTATATTTTAATAGAACGAGCAAAGATAATTTTCATTTCTTCTCTTTTGTTTTTTGCTTTTACTATGATAATAATCGTAAAGGAAAGATAACTTCGAGTGAAGCATCGTTGACGAAAGTGTCCGTTGAAAAATCGTCGAGAATACCGTAAAAAATATCTACCCTGTCAGTGTAGCACGGCTAGTAACGCGATTTTGGCGTAGACGATGCGCGCATCCTCTTCAAGCATTCCATGCGTTGTCCATGTAGAAGCACGATTTTTGCCCAGAAGAGGCCACTTTTCTCTAAGTGTTTTATGCTCGTCTGCCACTTATGCGAAAAAGGAATTCCGACACGGCACGAGTTTACGTTTACATCGAACATTTGTGTTGCGTTACTCGTATATACACATTTTTATCATGTATAATATCGGGACCACAAGACATTATTTCATTTTTTAGTGCTGTTATTTACACAGATGTTGTTTATGCAGATTTAACGTGCAATACGTGAGAAGTGAGCAAAGACACAAATTTTAAAGATCCTTGAAAAATATCATTTCGGCGCGCAGTAGATTAAATACAGAACATGGCTACAAAAAAGAATTTCCGGAAAGGACGTAAAAGGATTCAATGAAAAGAAAGATTAAGGTTGCAATTTAACCAAAATCCGTACAAAATCTGTGCCGAAAAAATGCACTAAAAAATGCACTAAAAAATGCACTGAAAAATGGTCGGGCGAAAAGAACTGGTAAAAAGTGGTTCGTCCCGAATGACGGAAGAAAAAAAGATAGAAAGATAGGAAAAATAGAAAAGAGTAGATATAGTTCACGGTACATATCGGTTATCGATAAAAATTTCAGCAAATGAATTACGTGAAACCGTTGCGGCGCCGCGGCGGCATCGATGAACATGGTGGCAGAGAGTGAAAGGTGAAAGAGAGGCGTATCGATAGGGCGAAACCGGCAAAACGCACCATCCGGGGCCAATTCGGTTATTCCGTTCCTAGCAACGGGATAAATATCGATATATCGCGATGATAAAGTCACGCTCGCGTATTGACGTGTATTCGTGACAATTTCTTTCGCGACTTGAAAGACGAGCAAGAAATAGTTCTACTACTGTTGAATGTGTGAAATGAATATTTTTGGATGTTGCTGTTTGAAAAATTATAATTAACATTGTATTAACCTTAGAGTACAAATGATTGATATTTTGTTAAATTGTTTACCCAAGGCTAATAAAAAATCTTTCATCTCGAAATCATATCAATTGCTAGATTTCCCCTGACTTACAAGCTCGACGTTCTCTCTCCCTTTATACGTATCAGTGTGCTTGTATCTAAAATATGTATCCAATCTGCTAAATTTACAAAACCAAAAGAAACGCAAGATATAGCGGACGGTTAATATCGATTTCGAGGATTATGTAATCCGTCTGCTGCGGGAAGCTTAAATCGAATCTTTTTATTTCGATTCCGTATAAAGGCAAGAATCTAATTGAGTTTGCGGCAAACATTACGCAACATCATCGTCCGATATTTACTCGTTTTCACCGCATCACAGCGGAAGTGATAGAATTTTTGTTGACTGAACCAAGTTAACGTTTGAATCAGACCGAGAGGGCAGAATGAGAATTTCTGACAATTGATCTATTAGAATTTAAAGCGTCAGAGACGCGAAGCAAGAGTTTAGTCTAACGAATCATGTTTTTCTAATTATGATATATAATTACAAAAATTTTATGTGCATATTTCCTTAGAATATCTGCAACGAGTGAAAGAAATAAAGAACGCCAATAAATTTACAAAATAGTATATTAACGAAATATTGTTGTTTCGTATCGTTTTCGAAGCAAAGATTCGATACGTTCCAGGATGCCTCGAAAGATTAAAGACCGGTGAAAATTGTGAGAAAATTTCATTACGACACATATCGAAACATGAAAGCACATAGCTAGGGGTTTAAAGGAGCAGATCCCGGACTTTCAGCAGTGTCAATTACTTGAGCTTGTGTCTGGCCGTGAATCACACGACATTTATCCATTCACAAGTGTCGCTGCCAACAAACGTCCGACGACATTACCGTGAAAAATGAACGGCAGGATAACGAGAGCACCGATGAATGTCACGTAAATGTGACAGACACTCGGTCCCCGGTTACGTGCTCTCAATTCGTCCTAGGGGAGCGCTGTCTGTTGCAGGATTAAGATGAACCGACGATACCCGCCGCTTTCTGTTTCTTCGTCTTTGTGCATTAACGCTTTAACACATTTCGCGAAACACGCTCCACTCAAACGTTTCACGTACAATTCCTTTTGTAAGAACTAAGACACTCGCTGCTATGAATTGTCACAATTAATCTAAATTATCGAAGAAAACGTTCAAATTCGTACACACGATACCCGATCGTAATATGTACAAAAGTTTAATCGCGTGTACTGTATCTCAAAACATATACATAACTTTAGATAGCAGCTTTTTACGATACGATTCTTTAATTTTTTTATCATTTTTATTTCCTATCTTTCGTGGAACATTGGCCAATATATTGGCAATTACAAAATTCTACCTTTTTATTTCAATAAATTCTCCATGAAATATCTTTTCGTTTAAGAAAACGTGTACACGCTAGTTGAAATTGGAACCCGTATCAGCATATTGAAAAATATTGAAATTGCAGTCACGACATGAGCTGTTCATGTAAGGAGTTAATATCCTTTGGAAGGAGTGATAAAAAATGAGGAATGCTAATATCACTTTCACCAATAAACGTGCTGAAACTAATGGTTCTCGTGTTTTTATAGCTACTCGTATCCTATACTTATACTTTTATAATAATGTCTGAATATAGTAGCGTAATTAGCGATTATTGCAGCAATTATCGACTAATCTACATATTTCCATCTAAAAATAAGCGATCGTCAATATGATAGTAATAGTCGACGAGAATATATCAGTTTATTTTGTTTACCTAGCAGAAACTTTCTCCGGCGTTCTGCGTCTGTAGCTTAATCTCAAGAACGATGCTCGAAGAAGAAAATTATTAGCACTTTCCATTTGCGAGCATCGAAAAAAAGGTATTGATCAGTCTGCAGAAACACGAAGCGGTTAGCTATTGATATAATTAACGAGGCTCTTCCATCATTCAATGTGAATTTAAAGAATAATTTATAACGAAGATATGCAGAATGCGACCTTTCGTTTGCTCTTTCTTAAATCGAGAATTGATATCGATCGGAAGTGACTTTCCAATGTTAAATAGCCACGGATAAAACGAAATATTGACGGCAAATGAGATCAGCAACTTTTACAAAGACGATGGCAGTCGAGACTCTACTTTTTATTCGAGGAAAGCGTTGATTTGTGGCAGCCTTGGGAAAATCAACATAACATCGGAATTATTTGATGACTCTTCGAGACTACGAAAGAGATAAATCGTACAGAATATGCATTTAGCGGTTGAGCAAGTACTAATTAGCAAATTCTAACATCGCTCCCATAATGCGCACAAAACGGTACAAGGTATAAAATGGCGACCTTGATCAACCAAGATGCATAACTTCCGTTTCTAACATCTCTACCATGTGCTCCAATTTTCACCATTTACCACGGTAAAATATTGCAACGTTAAAGATGATGAATTCTAACGTTCGTTTAGCTTGCACGTAGAACGTGGAACGCGAAGCTGAATATATGTAGCGCGAAGGTAGAAAAGATCTCTTTGTCAGAGGCACGTCGCATAAGACGATATCACGCGATAAGTTTGTTTGCAGATCCGTCAACAACGCGTACGCGTTCGCCAAAGCTATGTTATCGTCGAAGTGGTTGATAAAACCGTTTTATCTGCGCGGTCTATACACACACGTTCCGGCACGGATTTATTTAAAGAATACAATATACATTGCGGTACTTTACGTTCCGAGCACGTTCGCGAACCGTTCAACAACCCGAGCCTAATTTGTTCGCCGCCCATTTATAAATAGAATTGTTAATTCTGAATGATCTAACTTTTATGAAATATGTAAAAGATATTATACTGGGTAGAACGATTCGTGAAGAAACAAGTCGAATATTTAAAGCGATATTTTTATAACCCTTACTAGGGATGATGTTAAAAATAAAGGCTGGATAACGTGAAATCGATGTTAAAAGTGAAGAAAGAGTAACTTATATCTATAGATGACTTGCTGTTATTATTTTCTTCGGAAGAAAATGTTGCTCAAGAGGAATATAGTCTTTGTAAAAGAAATGCATAACAACGTTCAAATTTTCTCTTCGATATCAAAACGTATTTTCAAATAATAAAAGTTGCGTTTAAATAAAATCGTATTTCGCATATAATTCTAACGAAAGTATGGAATAATGTACCAATTAATTTTTATTTTATCTTTTACGGAATAATAAAACGATTTTAAAATTGATGAGATAAAAGTTTATAAATTCGATTATTGGATGCAAATACTGCGTGCTAAAATTTGTTAAAGGTTTCATCGTATGTGAGAGACGACGATCAGTGTGACAACGATTTCATGGAATTTTAAACAGAAATCTAAAATTGCCATGGTATTTAAAAATTGTTGCACGTTACGACGTCTCGAGGAAACACTACGCTACGGTGTCTCCGTTTTGGCGAGCAAACTCGCCGCGTGATTCACCGAGGAAGCTGATCGCGGCGCGAAACAACGGCGTGACTCATCGGTCCGCTCGGTTTCAAGCCAGCAACCACACTACGGTCTACGGTGTTCTCGCTCACTTTCCGTGATGCTCGTCGCGCGCAGCACACACTCTGTCCTATCCAAATGCTTTGAGAGTATGGTAAACACGTACAGTTGGTGCTAGAGATATAGCAAAGTCGTATAATAATAACAAACCGGACAGAAATTGAAATTGATAATATAATCGTTTGTTTATGTAATAACAAGACGTTTCAAGAAATGCAAGATACTCCAAAAAAAAAAAAAAAAAAAACAAAAATAAAGAAAGGAAAAGGAAGATTAATAATCAGGTTTTGAAAAATTTGTTACTTTTTTCTTAACGACTTTGTGAAAAAGATTACGTTCAATTAATATTATTTATATTTATATTATATTTATTAATATTATTTATTTAATTGCTTATTTATTCAACAGATGGAATATCGAATTAAAATTGAGCTCGTAGTTTTGGGAAAAGTAGATCACGAAATTCGATGCATTTCCATAAAGATAAAATTAAATTGCGTCTCCTTTTAACAATAATAATTATTCGTATGATAGATTTGAAATTAAAAAAAAAAAAAAAAACATCACGTAAAAATGATATTCGGATGCTTACATTCTGCGATCTATCTTCTCTAAGAAACTGACGCGCTATTCGTATTCGTTACGAATATGAGCTGCTGCAATATAATTCTAGGTCAGTATAAAGGTATACTTTGAAGCATTAATAACGCAAGTTTAACGCGTTACGAATAGAAAAGAGTCTCGGTTTTGATAAAAAGTAGTTTGTAATTTATTATAAAGGAAAGGGTAAAAGTTATTGTAAAACTGGAAAATTGTTAAGGGACGAGGAAAGATATAAACAAGTAGTAGATTTTGTCGAAAGATATAAGAAATATACGTTGAATAAACGGAACAAACAGAACGTTTATAAATATGAAATTGAAGGTGAAATGGAAAAATTGATAAAGAGAAAACTATTGAAAAAAATTTACTTCCCAATTTTTCATAGCTCTTGCTTCGAAGATCTTTCATGAAATAATACTTGAAGTACTTGGAAAACAAACGAATATTATGTTAGCGTATTTCGAATAATGCTATACACAAATAAAGTAGATAAGAAATAAGAAGAGTGACATATTCTAAAGGGTTTATCGCAAAGGAAGGATATTGTTTTTGCGGATGAAAGCAAACATGGCATTTTTGGTTCGGACAGAAAAAGCATAGGGCGATGAAGAGCAAACGAAGCACCACGAGAACTAAAAGTTTAATAAAACTAAACTTTGAAACAGAGAGCAGGTTCTGTAACGGTATGGGGATATATCTCGAGCGTTGGTGTTGGTGAACTGGTATTCACCGATGGATATCTCAGATAAGAAGTAATTTTTGAACCTTTTAAAAGAAAATCTGTTCAAAAGTAGACATAAAGTAGAAACGTAAAACACAACCAAGTTCAATCGAGATAATGAGCTTAATGGAAAAACTTAAATAACGAAAGAATATTTATTATGCAATTGTCCTAAAGTTTAACGCTCAACTCTTCAATCAACCAAGCTAAACCCCCTATAGAACTTGTGGGATCAATTAAACTAAAGTATTGAAAAAATGCCAAGCAGCTAAAAGTCAGGATTGAAATTTAGATTAAGATAAGAATGGAATTCTATTAGACATCAGAATATTTGATATTTAAAAGATACTATATTATGTGTAGATTTTACTCATGTTTCCTCGCTACATGTTTCTCTAAAAAAGCGACGAAATTTATTTTGGCCACTTTATAAGTTTATAAATTCAACCATCTTTAAGGGAAACGTTACACGTTCGAACTCGTTTTTCTAATAAATAAATGGTTATATATTGCTGTTGAAATGCATTATATAAGTTACAGGTATAAATATAATTTATTTCACGTTACACAGCTAACAAAGCATTAATATGGAAGCATTGTTAACGGCGATACGTCGTATAACTATCGATATCTCCTACACATCTAATATATTGCTTTAGGAATATTTTCCACAAAATTTTATCGATTAAAAATCTCTTTAATAGATAATTAATCGTTAATTACTTTGTAATGTGATTTTTTGCATAAATAGGTTATTTATAAAATAGCAAAATCAAGTGTATAATCATTTACGAATGTTATCCTTTATGTCAACTACAATATTGCTTTTAAGATCACACGCGATTTTTTATTAAATAATTCACATACGTACATTACGTACAATGAATTTTTTAGAAATTCTACTTTTGTTCCACACGATCAGCAAGAAAATCTCAATTCCAACATTACGGTTTTATGTCTTTATATTTGAAAAATAATAAGAAACGTTTGATTAAATGCAGTGCACCGACTGTACATTATGTGATACCGAGCAAATTTCAATATGGCTTCTTGTGAATGTGTATTTGTGAAAGAATATATGTAGGTGTTTACTATGAATATTATAATCTTTAATATATAATGGTAGAAATTGGATTAGAATATACATACGTGTATATATATATATACAGTGATCCAGTCGAAGTTGCATATTTGCATTATTAGAAATACATATGTTTTCTCTATATAAAATCTACATACTTTTAGTATATAAATTATACAATTGTACAATAAATAATAATTTTACTATCTTTGCTACAAACGTAATGGAATTTAGTAATTATATGCTGTTCGACATATTTTCGTCGCAAAAGATATATCTAATCTTGAAATTTCGAAAAACTAACCTTCAAACAAGTAAACAGTTTATAATAGTGTAGAAATAGTTTAGAAATAGACCTTCAGGACAAATAAATATTTAATTCTTCAACAAAACAATTATCCCAAAAAATTTTCTTAAGCTTTCTATCGATCACCCGGAATATACAATATAATCTCGTTAATCAATCGTTCTATTTCTACCGGGCCACTGTATACATATATATAATCCACAAGCTCGATAACTTACGGAAAGGTTCCATTAACAATAAAAGATACGCGTTTCCACAAGTATCAATAGGCTAAAAGTAGCACGTTATATTTTTACATGATACGTACACTGCAGTGATCGAAGCTCAGGCCAAATCATTTCCATAAGACGATAAATTAACGTTCGGGGTCGCGTTCACAAAAATAACGGCGCACCTAATTGAAACGAACAGCGCTATCTGTACGTACTCTGTCTCTGGTTCCCCCCTTTGTTTTTTGTTCGCTTCCATTGTAAGCCCTGATAAAATCATACGTTTTCAACCACACTACGAAGATTGAACGGAAACGGAAAAGAGAAGAAAAAAAAAAAGAATGAAATGAACCGCAAACCATTAAAAGCGACCTCGTCACTGAGAAAATCAGCTCACGTGAGTCGACGCCCTATTCTACGTCTTCGAGTCCACCTGGCGGGACGAAAAAGAAGAGTAATTCGCACGTATGCGATTATGAATATCACAGTTCGCTATTTCACGACTCGTTTCTATGGCTAACAGTCGCTTTGCGCGCTGTCGACGCGTGAAATTAGCGCGCCGATGCCGATATTCATTGTACAACCGGTCATCCATTGTACATACTCGACGATATCACGAATTATCAACATCGTGCTTTTTTCCTTTGGCGATGATTCGTACGCAGAAATCGCAAAAGGTAGTGGCGCGTGATAATTTTATCGTCGCGACAGTGATATGCCTGCACTTTCGTATCGTGAACATTTGATAAAGTAATTCTAAAAGATTCGAACATTCAAGTGATTCGTCATGATCGAGTGTTTTCCATTCGTTCAAATATATATATCGATATTTCTTAAGTTGGTAACATTGAAATAAATTTTCCTTTTCGAAGGAACTTGAAGTACCAATTTTATGGCAAAATACGGCACTCTGAATCGTTTATGTTTCGAGTTTTCATTAATACAACAATCAGAATGATAATATAGGAAATCTATACTATGGACACAATGAGTATGCTATATTACTTGAAAACTACGTACTTTACTTGGAGGATGAACTTAGGTATACGTCAGACACCAATACAGAACGGTATCATCACGACACAAGCATAATACTCACACGTGTCACGATATAATTAAAGAGGAAAAAGGTAGTAACAACGCAGTAACAACGTGACACATCGCCATTTCTGAATTTACAAAATAGATAAAATCATTTCGATATTTTCTACGGGTGGCTAACACAGACAATAACCTAAAATTGAAAAGACCTAAAGCTACCTTATTTTGCGGTTTTAACTACTCTACACTCTATTCTAAATAACACACTTCTTGAACGCTGATAAAACATTTTTGAAAATATCGACCAGGTACAATGCACACGTCACGCGTATCATCAGCAGAAAATGAAATACAATAATAAGATAATGTAAGTAGATTTGCAGACCCGGTCAAGTTTAATGGATTTTGCGTAAAAAAATGTTATTCATGTTTTTTTTCATTTCATGTTTTTCAGCTTTTTTTCCTTGGATATCATGCAATTCACGTTTACGTAATTCTCGTAAGTTGGTGCATGTTACTCTCTTACGTATCGCGATAAAAGGGTAAAAATAAGAAATCCAATAAACGTAACGTCAATTGTCAGCGTTTAACAAACACATACGGACATTTTTAACGTCGCCACTTGAAACCGCATTTTTACATAAAAATATCAATATCCTGAATTCTGACGATCTTTGTAACCTGACTAAGAACAATACAATTGACGCTGTCATCGGCACTGTCAGCGATTTCCATGAATATAAAGCAACGGCGAGCAGAACGAGGAGACACTGTGCGTTCGAACGACGGCGTTCTATCCACGCGTTATTTTCCCGAACGAAATTTTGGATAGTATCATGCATAGAAACGCGAGACACGATGAAACGATGAAACGAAAAATTGCAGAGGTCACTTTCTCTCAGAAAAAAGGAAACGACAAGACGATTATTAAACGTGCAACGGAGTACAAACCGGAGCGAGAGAGCGTCAACCTCGACGGGGAGGTTAGGCCATCAATGAACGTCGAGGTTAACCTTTTATTCCGTGGCTCCGGTGATTCTCGAGTTATCGAGAAAATCGTTGACCGAACGTGAAAATTTCGCTCGAAAACACTTACCCCATAAACCAGTCCACGGTATCGCGGAGATACTCGGGTAACCTATCCAGCTTGGATGATTTTCAGTTGGATCACCGCTGAGGAAAGTAGCACGAGAGTCGAGAAAACAAAATAAATTCTCTCTCTCTCCACTAACACCAGCAGCAGCAGCAGCAGCAGCAGCGGCGCACGTTTCGTGATCTCGTCAAATCTAACATGGCGAAGCTCTATTGTCACCTGTTCCCGTCATGCCTCACTTGCCCCCCTTCACCAGAAAATACTACCGATTTATCGCCGCCAGCGCGTACTTCGTCCCTGTATTTATGACACCGTTCTGATTCTATCCTCGATACACGGATCCGACGTATCTATGCCAATCGAACGCAAGTCTGAATGTGCACGACACCACACCACAAGGGGAAAGTCCAACTTAAACCGCACAGCTGATCAGCCGACGTCGAAAAACCAATTCAATCGCACACCCCCGTTTTAATACCTGACTGCAGAGGGTAGTACCTATCGCGCCTACTGGCTTACGAATAGTTCCCGACACAACCTCTCGCTATGAAATAGGCAGATGGTAAAACATTTCGAGTCGGTAACATCACAAGTAGCCAGGTCTCACTAGTAATCAATAATAATACTCGTGTAGTTATACTAGTTCCCAATTTCACCTACAGTTGATACAGTACTTATATCATTGATGATGAGGTGAGGTATAGACATTGACTAAGGATAACGGAATAAAAGTGACATTAAATAGAATTTCGTGTCTCACGTTTTGAAATACCGATCTCGAAAAAAGTCAGTGTTTCTCACGTCCTCTACAGTTTATGCACCGCGACGATTGTAATTAGTCCGCTTGAACGCGTTCTGTTTATTAAGATAAAATTTAACACAGTGCTATTAAATAAATCTCTGGTCAGTGATTTTATTTATTCGAACGTGAATTATTATATAATATGAACGAGAAATCATAGGTAGTAAGGACGTAAATATTTATCGCATGGCAGGCTCAAATAAACAAAATTCTGCGGCATATTACAGACGCCATTAAATACGATAACGTGAGTAATTAAATTAATAATTTATATAAGGCAACATAATCTTATATTAGAAAGTAAAAATTTGAAAGTAAAGATTTGTGAAAATGTATGTATTAGATATATATGTCTAATAATTAATCATTGAACGATGATTACGTTAAGAAAATATATAAATTATTACAAAATATTCCGAGGCGCTGTGAAAACTAAAAATCTTGTAAAAGAATTTCGGAAAATCTATATTATTATTAATCTATATTATTTCAAATTGAAATATATAAATTTTGTCATTTTGAAATGAACGATCACTTTAGATTACTAGTCAATTTGATTGTATTATAATGGAAACATCACATTTCATACTATCGGCAAAAAGTCACTGCTCAACCGTCCTTCCAGAAGGTCGTTGCCAGGTTTTAGACATAGATACCTATGAAGTCTATTATGAACCTATTCTGTACATAAATACTTATCTGACTTCGAACAAAAAATGAAAATCTTATTATGTTGATAAGAAAAATTTATTGTTTTGATATTGTACAATGTACATGTGTAATGCACGTGATGTGTGTGTAATATTTTATTATTTTGATATCCTGTTCTGTATTTTATTTATAACTTCATATAAGGCTTTAGTTTTAATTCACACCAATACTATACTGAATCGACAACGTCGCATACGATCGGGAATTGGTATAGAGGTTGAGGTGATCCTCAAAACGTGGGACACGAAAAACATTGAATGTCACGTCTGTTCTGTATTTCTTATATCAAATCGACAAAACGTAACTATATCGGAAATAAACTAAAAAAAAAATACGCTGTACATCGTCGGTGATATAGACCATGTACAGACTACGGTCGCTTACGCAGATCTGAAAATTCCACTGGAGATGGTAAGGGTTTTAATTCCAAGAGGTGTGGTTTATAAATTGGCCGCTGGTAATAGCGCTGCGATCGATTTAGTAGACTTCTGCATTTCACGCCATCTACTCCATCCTTATCACTGTAAGTAACGAATATAGATTAATCTATCATAATTTTATTCAATATATTTAAAGTAAATATATAGTATTTCATGTGATACAGAAAAATGTTATTTAGATAAATGTAGATTTACATAATGGAGTAAAGTCTAGTTGGAGACAGGATCGTGTTGCAATTGCAGTCACAACAAGCGCTGCATGATGAAACCTAAGAAATCGATCGAAGCGCCTTATTTGAGTAACATCTTCCGATATGTGAGAGCACAGACAAGGTACCTCATCGATAATACGAGCCTAGCTCTAGTTCCTCCACTGGAGTTTCCAGATCTGTGTATGTCTGGCGTTACGTTATAATATTATAAAGTGACGATAGAGGATCACAGGTATTATAATCGCAAAATGTGTCAAAGTAAATGATCATCTTACGTGAGAATTGTCTGAAATTCATGGAAATTCATAGAAATATATCCACAGAATATTCAAAACAATACAGGCTTACGGCTCCATCGCAGTACCATCAAGGTTTTGTTCTCATAGGTAACGTATTTCAGTTACTGTGGAAAATAACCCATATATGCAACCGTTTGTTTTAACTTCTGCAATCGGTTATAGTTATCCGTATATATTTTGAGATGCTGTAGATATTACACATTTATTACGTATATGTGTACAGTAAAATGAAACATCTTTTGAGTGGAAATATGTATGTAATTATAGGTACAATGATTTTATTTGTAGCTTGCATATGGATATACACAGTAGTTCAAACCGTTCACAGCAGAATAAAATATTCGTCTATACAACAGATTTACATCTGAATCCGATTAATATATTTGTTTCCGTCGTATTTTATTTCTAGCACATTTTTATGCAACGTTAACGTATAACATACGATGTGAGAACTATTATTATATATTACAAATCCATTATTCTAATGGAACATGGATGTAATATATTGTAACATGCAATAGGGAAAACTGATAACACGAGCTATTTAGGATTATAAACCTCTGTAGTAGTGAATACGTGTTCGGGTCGAACGGAGACATCGTTGATGCTTCGTATCAACAGAATATTGTATCTGTCTCTCATATAGGTGTACGGCTTCTCGTGTAATATATGTATGTGTATGCAGTACATGTACATAATATGAAACGATACGACCTCCAAGCGCAATTGATTCTGTATTTATTCTCCAGTACCCAACTTCATTTCGAAGTCTTCTTTTTATTATAACGTAATGATATTGCAAATATATTATTTGTACGTAATTAATTGCTTATAATTAATGTCGTGAATATTGTGGAATTTTCATTAATAAGTACAGCAGTACTTATTGTTTTCATGTACTTCGTGATTTCTTCATGATTAATATTTTATTACAATTTTGGTAGATCATAATGTTAAATCAATATGCAATAATATTACTATATTAATTTTCCTGAAATGTATGGGTCAGCGACGATGTGATATTATATTCTTGATTTTATTATATCGGTTCGTAACTAGAAAGGCAATACACCGATAAAAACGTACTACAGGATTGTCGTGTTATAGATAATGAAACTTTGAAACGAGACATATTAAAAGTTCAACCCGAGTAACTGTACCATACGTTGAATACAATACATTCTCTAGACGAGAAAAAGACAACAGTAAAGAAAGTGCAAAGGAAACAGAACTAAAGAACAAAGAACGAAGATGAAGTACGCTGTATGCAAAGCAGTGGTCCTCAAATATTTTTATATTTTCTACATCTCATGATTTTAGGAAGCGCTCATATTGATATATCATATATAATGATACGCAATATTTAAAAAAATCCATTTACATTAAAAATACATAAATATCTATAATACGTATCTTTATTTAAAATTATGAACAAGTGTTCTGATTTCTTTAACTTTTAGCTTCGAGAGCCGCTGTTATAAAGGATTAGAGGGAGAAAGAGGAATCGAATACATGTGAGAAACAAACGAAAGAAAATACACGAGAAGAGAAAGATGGAAAACAGTAACGGAACAGGAAGAGGGAAAAACTGTGACAGAGGTGGCGGATGGGTAGGATGTTGCACACGCAAGTATGAACGAGAGTACGGACGTTATTAACACTATGCATCATATACTAGCATATATGCATATGCTAGATGGAAATATAGCGAAGTTTTTTATTGTCCTAAAGATAAATCACGACAAAATGCTGAAGATTCACGATTTTTCGCTATATGTTTTATTTCGATTAAATTTTCTTACGGCTCTATAATAAAATTACCAGCCTCAAGGATTACTAATCTTCTGCATTAATAATTTAATAATCGTTTAGCGTTTATAAATGTCGTAAAAAATACAATGCATCTTCGCTATATTGCGTTTAGTTTTATCGCGTTACGAAAATCGCTTCGCTTGATTAAATACCTTTAGAAGTGCGAGAATAATACAATAATTGGTAATATTCAATAAATTTATAAATTGAATCGTTCAGAATACATCCAGCGAAAGGCTTGAAAATTTGAAAAAGATATATCTGCGGATACGAGTATCTGACTTTCCTGTTGAATTATAAAAATATCGATATTTCATTCCAAAATAAAATACAAAAATAGAGATGACCTCGTTCGATATGTCTAAAGATCTTCTTGACGTAGGACTGGGGAATGTCAGTCATATACAACTGATATTTATTGAGTTTCAATAGTCGAAAGGATCCAAGCTCGTCTATTTCAATTGTGAAATATTTGTTCTGAATTGAACGCTTGAGAGGGAATTGAAATATTTCTTCTTCATCAAGGAGATTAGCGAGAGACTTTATTTCTATTCTTTACATTGTTTCCAATTCTTAGACTTACTCCGAATAATCAATATTTTTTCTACAAACTTCTCTATCTTCTCAGAATACGTACGCTAAATTCAAATCAAATGGTTTTTCTACCATTCAACTATTCTATATTGTATGTACACTGCGATACAGAAGTATTTGGGCAACTGAGTTAATTCTATTACAAGGTTCATATCTTTAATATATCTTTAGAATTATGATAGAGGAATGTTTCTATATTGTTATTTCTTTAATTATTGCCACAACTGGGACTAAATAATATGAACTATAACAAAGTCTTCTGTGTTCTTTGAATCATCTTCGACTCAATCTTATCTTTCTATCTTTAAGAATTTCTTTAAGTTTGAAGAAAAGATGAAATAATCGTTATTAATATCTGCGATTTTTCGTTTCAATCTTTTGATAGAGACGTCGTTAAACATTAAACGTTTTTTGGTTAAAACGAGATCACGATTCAAAGATAAGAATTCAAGGACCGAAGAATTCAGGAGAAACGAAGAGTTAATTGTGTCAACAAGGTGGTCGATAGAGTAATGTTGCTTTTCACGCATTTCACAGTGAGTCTTCAGTGTCTATTGGTATTCGAACGACCGTAAACATAAATCGGTGTTTCTAAAATCGATTGCCATGCCAGCACACAATACGTTTCAGCTGTTTCAGTGGCGTAACACGTATTGCGCCTGTTAGTCTCCATTTGTACGTCTACCAAATTTCATTTCCAATTCCAATAGCCGCTAAACTTCAAATAGATCGAGATAAGGCGTACGACGGTGGAATTAGTGGATGGCAGAGAACTCACACGCTGTTATGAATTTTCTAACTCGGAACGTCGAAGGAGACGTACCTATAATAGAATTGAATCAAATGATACGAAAGAGATTCCAGTTTTAAGCACTTTACGCGCGGTAAAATCCGATTCATGACAAATTCAAATCCTCCGCATCTTCTCATGAGTAATTCATTGCACGTTCTTGAATTATAAACTTCTCTTACGAGCGTAACGAATCCTCGAGATTCAGCTGGGAAATGTATTTAATTACATTTTTAAGGAGAACATTAATTTTTAGCATGCGAGCTGAAATTTTAATTTAGTTGAACGTCGCCGCACTCCTCTATCTCAGCTACTTTATATTTAAATTTGAAAAAACAATTATCGCGTCTTCTATCGTCTTTCTTTCTTTTCATTTGATAACTTTTATTAGTTTGAGACATGACTTGCAGTCCCATATCGTATTTATCGTGTTTTGTTTCAGTGATCTTCGCTTATAACGGGACCTTATATTCCGATAGGTCTGAGTGGTGTTAGAAAAATTATTGGGGAAAATTATAACATTATCGTGGAACGTATTGCACCTACCATTGGTCTCGTACAAGTTAAGGCGAAGAAAAAGAAGAGAAAGAGAAGAAATGAAAATATTACATGTTAGGACAGATAAGGACACCATGATCTTCCGCTGCCTTCTCGACGAGCTAAATGTAAATTTGGGTAAGTCACTTTGGAAGTTGGTATACTGGGTGTACGCGTGGTATGGCAGCTTATACGACCGCAGTGGTGCAACGTAGAACAAAACGGCTTAGTTCTGATATCCAGCTCACGAGTGTGTTGCGTTATCCACCCCGGAACTTAGCTAATTTCGCTTTAGACCGTGTCCAATGTTTGTACCTGTGTAGCTACTCGGCCTCGTTACAAGTTTTTTAGCTCTTTAAGCGTTTCGTGTTGCTATACTGAATATACATTGATAAATATTCCGTTATCTTTGCATCACTTGCATATTGTTTGCAGTAAACAAGTTAATCTCTTCACACGCATTTCATGTTGATATATGTTAAACACTACGTGCAATTTTTATTTATTATTGAAGCACAACTGAAATGAATCGAAATGGAAATCGTCGAATGTAATTTCTGTTCTTTCGTAACTAAACACGCACGCTACCATAGTGGATTGAAGCAAAATGACCACCACAGATCATGTTTTGTTTCTTATACTTTGGTATAATATATATCGTTTATTGTAAAGAATAATCGTTTCAGATTTATTCTTTTAACCAAGCATGTTAGTTATGTGTCCATTTATTTTCTAGCTAAATTACGTTTAAAGCGTCACATATGCGTGGTAAACGCGCTGAACAGCGTGCTATGATAAACATTTCATGAAAAGTCGACATTCAAAGTCTAGTTTAAAGTTATTGGTACGTAATTTACTTAGTTACTTAGTTCTTGGTTATTGGTTGAGGTTTACATATTTTGAATTTCGTTGCATCATAGAGCATTTCGTAAGTGTATTGAGCTTCTATCAACACACAGTACTTTTCATTTGCGCTTTTGTATGTAATCTTTTGTTCGCTACTTACTACTTCGTTTGAGATTCAATTTCCCTCCAAGAACTTTGTCCTGTGAAGCGGATACTCTAAATTATCCTAAAGCTGCATCTCTCGATTCTATTCATTCTTTTCAACAAATTTTACGCTTACACACACAATGCACCACAAAATGCTCTAGCGTTACAAGTACATTTTAAAATTAACTCGTACCTTACACGTATCACGTATCTTCCTTATCTCGCCTCTAAATTATTGCTAGGTCATTGTCCCAGATTATTTTAATTACTTGTCCCTTTTGGGGGCTAAGGTCGTTTCCAACGTTCCTTTTGATACAAACCCTCTTACTTTTTATTCATTGACAACGTGCTCCCTATCGTTCTATCAGATCTTAATGTTGTGAAGGGAAACACCATTTGAAGAATGAGAGAAGATGGAAATTTCGTTTAATCAGAGGAACGTGCGTTGTGATTTTTGTCGTGGTATGGCTATTGAAGTTTATTAGCCACGCGAGGTTCGAAATTCGTATATGGCCTTGAAAACGCTTCGCATTATTGCGGTAGATTCCACCGCAGCGAGCAGTCGAGATGATACAGGATGGATATACATTTCATGATCATAGAGTTATAAATATATAGATATAAATAGATACAGATATAGTAGATGTAAGGTTTGATAGCCCGTACTTAGCGTTGCCAGGGTGAATAAACTTCTTCGCGATATTTAAATCGTATTTGACACGAATCGTTATTAGAATGCGGAGTGTTCATGCAAATTCACATTTTTACAGATAATGATGAAAAAATCGAACAGAATAATAATCATCGTAATCATATCATATGGATTTCATTATATAATATTCTGACTGGTTTTAGCGTTATTTCGAGTTCATACGGTTTGCATCATCCACGCCTATTCCTTCGAAAATCTTCAACATCTGTACATGTATCTCGCACAATTTGCGAAAATGTTACTTTGATAGTAAGTTTAAAGTGGATAACTGTCCAGCATCGTTATCTACATGGTTGAAAACAGTAGCGGCGATTCCAAAATTCAGTTATCCACGTAGAACGTTATTCCGAGGCATTGGACAGCAGCATTTAAATATGAAGCACCCTATTATTAGACACGTTTCTGTTCGCCGTTTAAAGGATCCTGTAAAACGTTTCGAGTTAAACTCGCTGGAGGGACGAAAATCCTAGATTTAGTAGCATCAGCAGCCTTAACACGGATTATCCATACGGCGTATCTATTATACCGTGCTTGTACCGCGACGACGATAAATGACGTTGATAATGGCGAAAGCTTGTCCCGCTTTGATATTTATAACAGCGTGATGCCGCGTCTCGTCGGTTGTCTTCGCAAATCCCAAGAACCGTCCTGCTCTGATGTGCATATGTGTACGCCATACCAACGAGCACGTATATTTTAGTTGGCTTTTTCTTCCAGACGATCGTCCGGGGACACATGTTGTCAAATATTCTAGGAGTGCCCCTTGAGGCCTGTTTCTCTTCAGGCTTGACTTTGGATTCATCTCTCGACCGCTCGTTTCCTTCCGCTCCCGAAGAAGTTTCGCGACAGCTATCCTCGACTACAGTGACAGCTCTTTTGACCGGGTAAGATGTTTCTCCTGGCTATCCTCAGGATATTTGAAAATCCGCCGCCTTTGAGTCGCCAGCTACATCCACAATAATAAGTTATACTTCAACTTTGTGCTTTAAATAATAAGGCAAGTAGGATAATGGAGTAAGTGGATGGTCGGTGTTTGATATGCATAACTTGAATAATTGAGTACGATAGGATCTTATCTTAGAGATTATGGAAAGAAGATATTATAATGGGAACTGGGTAACAGAGAAGGTGTACCTTTCTAGAATTTTAATCGTATTTCATATTAATCAAGAATTTTTCCTCAAAAGGTTATCATCGGCTGAACGCGTTATTCTCGGTAATTAAACGTAATTGATTTTATAAATTGAAATATGAATACACAGAGATATTGACATTAAGAATTAGTTATTTAACAGTGTAGCAGGAGAAAGACTTGGGCATATTGTTAAATATAATACTACACATTTTTTCCTCATATGCAATGCGATTATTAATATTTGTTTCCTATAAAAAATCAAAAGTACGTATATTTTTTGTATCTGAGGTGAAAATTGGAGGAAATTTGAAGGATAAGGAGACGATGATTTTCTAAATATTTCATTTTCAACTCATCGTTATCTTATTGTACTGTTAATGAGTTAAGTCAACTTTTGTGTTTGAAAAAAGGACCTTCGAGAGATATTTGATAGAATCTTCTTTATTTAACATTTATGATCATATTAAGATATAAGTAGGTACTATCGTATGATCTTCTACTTTGTAGAAGAATTATAAAGGTCGATTTCAATTTACGAGAACAGAAGGTATAGAACGCATAGCGTGTAATTTCACATCAAACCAAGTCAAGTTTGGTCGTGCAATTCTCGAAAGCAACGTGTCCGTCGAATATTACGACAGCTCGACGTACCATCTCCTGAAGTAACGCTGCGAATACCAACAACCACTTTGTTTCCTTTTCATAAGAGTTCAGCTTTGCTCTTATACACGGCACTTTGACCGACTTTGGCTATGACTTTTTTTATTATATTCTCTTTAACTATACAATACGTCGTCAAGTTTAAAGAATTGCAGCTATCAAAATGTGAATGGACCATAACTTTGTTGGAACCTTATAATATATGTATACATAATCATAAGTTTACGTGGAATTTTTCAATTTATTTGCCAAATAATACTCGTATTTGTTAAAATAAATCTATGAAGCATTCTACGCAGTGAATATTCCAAATTGATTTCTAATCTACAATTTCTAAGATCTCTAATTTTATTATCACTTATACGATATATCAGTACGTTCGTAGCGTAAATTTTAACGCTCTGACATAGAAAATAGTATTTTATCTAAAACACGAGTATTAAAAATTAATACGACTTCAAACTTCACTCAAACATTTTTTCTCTCTCGTGTACTGAATTTTTCCGATTTAACACATTTGGTAGACGAGTCAGCTGCGATAGTCATTTTTTAGAGTGTTTCCTTGAATAAGAAAAAAAAAAAGGATTGTAACTACAAGCTTGTCTTTAAAAAAAAAGCGCAGAAAATATATGATGATAGAACATACACATTTATACCGTAGTGACGTGTAGAAAAATTTAGAAAAATACATACAACGTGAGTAGCGGTCTTAAGCAAGTATTAAACAGATGGTCCCACTGAATACTGCGACTTATTCGTATTCCGAATGGCTGCTCGTTTAAATGTTCTTTTGATCTCCTTCAAATATAATATCCTACGTCTGTAACGTCGATCTTATAACGTTTGTATACATTTTCAGGATCGTCTAATATTTCACTAATACATGTCATGTGAGTTGGCTGTTGTTACAATGCTAATAAAATTTCAAAATATTTCGTATGACAAATAGTGATAAATAGTGTCAAATAGTAATAAATAGTATGATAAATAGTGTCAAGCAAGTGCACGAGTACTCTGGCAAGCCATTGTAGACAGAGCTGAATCAGCAGGTAGAACTTGTTTTACTTTCCAAAATACCAACTTGAACGTTACTATTGTAGATATACTTAACTGTTCCAAGTGAATTTTTGATTAATGCTGAAGCGAACGATACAGACACGTCTAGTCAGGACGCCAACCAGTGGTTTTGTCTTTGCGGTCGTGCTCAATATGTCGTCGCGTATCGTGCGCAGTTGCGATTGACAAACGACCGCAACATCAACTCTGCGTTGGCCAAACGCAAAGCTGATGGGTGTTCGTAATCATCGAACCTCTTGGCTCCCTCAAATAATCCGTTTTGCCGTGTAAATTACACCTTCGACATGGTTGAGCGCGCGCTACACTTCGTTTCACATTTCCAGTATCGTGTTTGTCTTTCCTTATTCGCATTGCTATAAAAGCTGGTTACGTTGAGCAAAATCTGTTATGATGAGTGCTCCTTCAAGTACTAAAGTATTAAGTACTAAGCACCAAGTGTTAAATATTAAATAAACGAGGTAAAATAACGATGAAATAATAATAAAGGAAATAAGTTAAATAATGTTCAATTTTTGTGAAACTATGCAGTACAGTTTGGCAAGCTTTCAGTTATTAGCCTTACTGCGTTCTTTCTGTAATTTTCGACCGGATCATGTCTTTCTATCGTTCCGAATTTCTTTTAAGTTTGAGGAAAATGAGAAGGAATCGTTATTTCAAATTTTCTTAAAAGTTTCTCTGTTTTGTTTGTTTGAAACGACTTGAATTGCGAAATTAAGACACAAAGAATTGATAGATTGCAGCAGAGTTAACTAGGGATACTTCAAAACGCTTTGACTTCTGAAATGAATGCATATGCCAGATCATACGTCATTTCAGATCATTAAACTTCGCTTAATGAGGGATAACTCAGTCTAGTGTGTGGGATACCTTATATGTATATATACTTATATATATTTTTTTTCATACATTGGAATCTATTACAATTTCCCAGCTAATGAAAGAGTTCACAGAATCAGAATGTCTTGTTGATCTTGTAAAAACAATTTAGTAATGCGCCCTTATAAATACTTTACTACAAACGTTACGGGATTTGTAAGTTTGGTGCTTTTAATAATGACGAGATGTTGCTTGAAAAGTTTTCCTCGAAAATCAAAGTTGTTACGTAGTATAAATTGCAGCAAAGTTTGAAGCGCTTAAATCGGTTTGAAATTATTAGAGCCGCTTGAATATACAACATGCGAGTTGGTTAAATGTCACTCTTTATATATGAATTGAAAGATCTTGTAAATTTATAATTATTTATCTTTTCTATTGCATATGATATTCTGAAAATATTTGTTAATTTAACACCGTAAAACTCATTGATTCAAATACGAGAATCGAAGATGGCAGAATAAATCGTAAGGTCGCAACATGTTAAAATATTGTTAATAAAATATTTTCCATGGCTCGAGGTGGCCACCATGTTCATTTTCATTAAAAGCAAAAAACGAAGGAAAACGTGAAAAATAGAGAGGGGAAAGAGGAATAATAACGTAAACAAAGACAGTAGCTTCGTTTGCGAGTTAATGTAAAACATCGGATAAAGTCTATAGAAGTATTTTCATAAAAGATTTTTAACATTCTCTTTATTGTTCTTCAGTGGTTTTTTATTTTGACTCCTGCACGCGCAAGGCACGAAAGCTTTTAACGTTTGCATTTTACATTGTACAGCGTTTCTAATTCTCGACGATAAACGTCTTCTTGGAACGGTGACATGCTCGCTAAGACACACGTATATGAATATGGTTAAAAGGGCTGAAAAGGGTTAAAAAATATGTTTATTGTGGTATGATTTTTATTATCTCTTCACATTTATGCTTTCTCGCCAGTTATATTTCTTGCAATCCATTGGTTGGTTCAGTTACTCCAGTTCGCTCCCTCTTTTTATTACGTTTCTCTACTTTTCGGTATTCCGTTTTATGTTCGCCATATCGTAGTATTATCGGAGTATTACCACCGTGAAAGTGCAATATATGAATTGGATGTACGTCAATCGTCGTAAGTGTCGATCCATTCAAATCGAACCTTTTACTTATGATCGACATTAAATATTGCCGTACCTATAATGCTGACATAGATATGTCAATTTACAATGTAATTGTTGTAATTTCTCATACTCGATATATTATTTTAATCTTTACTTCTCAACAATTATTCCACGATGAACAACAAATAATAGAAATTTTCTACATACATGTAACATAAAACCAATCTACGAAGGATTCTTTCATTTGTAAATTCTGTATTACTATAATTTCCTAATTCATATGCATATTCGTTCACATTATACACTTAAAACTTTTCATTTTCTTCACTTATAGTTGTATCAGTCCCTTATGATGCTTATGGTGTTTTAGAAATTTTCGTACGAATTACAAAAGAAAAGAGACCTTCCGAGGTCTAGCTTCCATCATGATAATCTCAATTATAATTCACCTTTATATTCTGCGAATACATTTATACTTCGTAATTTAACACCATTAATAGTTGTATTATATTTATATTTATGTACGTACTAGCTTCACCGAAGAATCGACAGATATCAATCACAGTCGAAGCCCGATATTTTTCATTCTCTTCCACTTCATACTTGCACGTTATTCGTTTTCCTGTTCCCCTTTATCGCTTGAAGAATTGGTGACATCGGCGCATCACGGAAATGCAACGGTTGCGTTGGTTGCATTGCTATGTACCACGGGTCGCTTGTGTGAGAGGTCAGTTTATACGAGGTGGAAAGGAAGATCGTTGGGAACAAGAGTTGAAGCGAGAACTAGGGACGAGTGGAAAAGCTGTAGGGGCAGTGGATAGAATGGGTAAATGATAAATATTTCAACCAGCGGCATACTCGACGAAACGAACTCGCAACTTAGGTGGTATAGGTCAGGGTTTAGCTTTAGTCGGTACCTGCTAAAACTAACCGCGTAAAATATACAATGCTAGGAAATTCTGCTTTCTATTCTCTTCCTCTTCAACATCCCTCGTTGTTCGCTTTATGGACTTCGTGTCGGAGGTCGTGTCGAACAGAAGTTTCAAAATAACTTATTTGCTACTGGCAGCTGCGCGGGATTATTTTAGATTTTAATACCATGACAATAATAACGCTTACGATTTTATTATATATTGTAGCATAAAAGTTTGGTGACTACGTGTTTCATAAAAGCCAAGGATTTTCTAAAATGTCAATTTGGAATTGTCCTGTTACTTTAGAAAATTTTGTTATCAGACCGCTTATCGAAATAAAAGAATGTTATTTATAGATAGACGGCATGGACTAACCGAATTAGGACTAAAATTAACAAAAGGTTCTGTAAAAATGTAATTGAGAAGATATTCAAAATTTTTGACCGACCATGTATAAAGCTAACAATATTTGTATAAGTTGGACGAACAAAGTGGAAGCATTACGTAATTCTATGTAATTTGCGTAGAAACTTAGCGAGGAGAGAATGTTGTTTTCGAATTTTAATCTTACCGAGGTTTATACGAAAATGTGCATTTAAATGGTGTAATTATCCAGAATTTAATTTTATCAATTACATATTTAAATAAATATAATGGACATACAAGCGATTGTTAGAAAAGATTCAAAGTATTCAAGATGTTAAGACGTTAAAAATATTGTGTTTTGCAAATTGTTGCATTATTATTATTATAATTTATGGCTTTAGAGAAAATTGTGCTTTATTTTAAACTCTGATTTATTTTGATCTTTTTAATAGATAAATTATAGCATAACAAGGATTACAGAAAGGGTATGAAGTGGAAAAGATTTTCTGAGGATATATTCATTTTCTTGGTTAAAGTATATTATGTTTTTGCTTTGCCGAGTTAAATGCTGTTCAGCATGCAAGCTGAATTTTGGACCTTCTAAATGTGTTAAAATATTTTACGGGAGAAATATAATAAATATAGTACCTACTTCGTTAAATCCCTTGTTCCTGTAGAAAGATACTCTCCCTTTTGTTGCTACATTTTCAGTTCATAGATTCATATATAAACACGTTAAATACAACAACGAGTTAAAATATTTTAATTATTCTGATTATAGAGTCTTAATCATGCAGGTTTTAATTTCATACACTTTTTATAAATTTTTAAATAGTTTTGCTCTGATTTATTTTTATAGATTTTTAATTATTTCTTGTTCTAAAATTTAAACAAAGATGTTTTCCTAAAATAACAGAGTCATGCAACAACGTAGAGAAGTAATTTTAATACATGATAAATAATGATAATTAATAATATCAGAGTATTAATGGTATCAAGAGTCTTCATATTTCAAATTTTAAATTTTAAAGTTTCAAATTCGGAGGAAAAATTGCTTAAAGACTATAAGAACGCAACCTATTTTTCTGGCACGCGTAACGGAGTTTGTTAGAGGGAATTTTCTTTTTGCGCTTTTTCATTCGTTTGTTATCAGCAAGCAAGCTGCAAGTTTATCACGCGATCCTAGATGTGGTTTTTTCAAGAGGAGGCGTCTAATATCTGCGTGACTCGATTCGAAGCGCGTTATTCTGATATAAATTACAGCCACGTAACTCCACTTCCACGGACCTTCGTGACATTTTTACTTTTGAAGAAGCGAGATCATAGATACGGTCAAATTGTTGGTTCGTTCATTAGATACCACGGTGATTGTGAGTTAAGTAATATACTTTTGCTACTAATTGTAAATAAAAGTAACTTTGTTTTAAATCTCATATAAATGGTATTACAACTAAAAATACAGCAATTGCTAGGAAAACTATTCTATTAGAATTATTAGAACTACTCTTATATAGAATATTCTATTATTATATAGAACTATTCTATAGAAAAACTAATTCTATTTGACTTTTCCTTATATGGAATATATCGTGGATGGTGATATAATATTTTCAAAAGTTCGTGTTTTTTAATTAGATATTTTTTAAAATTAAATTTTGCTTGGCATCGGATAAATCCTTCTAACTGGTTTAAATTACCTCTGAATAATAAAAATCTTAGTACGGTTGGAAAAATTATATAAACGTGAAACGTGGAAAGAGGGACTGTACGAAATATATTTTATGTAGATCTTTATCTATTTACACCTATAATTAAGGTATAAAGGTATATTCGTTTTTGCACTTTCTTTCGTCGTTCCATTAATTTTTTAAATTTTTACGCCAGATATAAACAATAAAAGTTAGAGGAGAAGTTTGAAAATTATAGCACGATGAATTCTTTTTCTCCGTCATTTCTTTCCTTTTTCATAGATAAATTTTCGTACGTTTCAGTAGTTTCCAGCTTTAATTAATAATTTATAACTTAGCTATAATAAGAAAAGTAGAAGACTAGCGGCCGAAGTTCCTCAAAGTCAAGAAAATAAATTTGACACCAAAGAACTTTGATAACCACCGTATTAAAAGAAATCGGCTTTGCCGGAACGTATTAAAGCTGAAAGCCATTAAAGAAATTAAGCGAACCGTTGCATTCGTTGAGGTATTTCTGAAAACTTTTAATAGTGGGTTTGATTAAAACTAGATAAGAGGCTGCATATCGGATTTAGCGATCATGAAACGACCTTAACAATACACTTTTTTAAGGAAAAGATATGAGATGCGTTTCGGTAGCACTATTTCATTTTTAAATCAAATTAGCAGCGATTATTAAATGTTCCAGGATATATAATAAAATCATAGAGCCATAAAATCTGTCAAACATCGTTGAATATTTACGTATGCTATTTTATATCAATGTCTTTCAACTTAAGAAAGACATAATGTAACATTATATTATATAAATAGATTTATATAAATAGACAAAGTATGTTTATGTATTTATGAGAAATTTAAGTGTGTTAAAATAAACAAAACATACATGTAATATGCAAAGGAACATACAAGAGATCTAAAATAAAGTATTCATTATAATAATCTGAATTTACATAAACATTACATAAAAATAAATAGCGAAGAAGAAAACTGTTTCATTGCTGTCAAATGCATATTTAAATTGCTCTAAATATAATTACTCTCGCACCAAATATCAGAAGGAACTTTAAGGAAAAATCTCTGAGATAAAAATAAAGTTTCAAATGCCTTCTTCTTCCTAAAAGACATATCGTGATAGTTAGCAATAATGTAATTATTAAATCTCTCTCTTTCCCTCTCCCTCTCTCATTCTGTGTTCTAACTACGAAAGTACAATTGATAAATAAGAAGAAACAAAATTTTTTTTGTCTAAGATGTTGACTTCCTAAAGAACTAGAGGTTTCATTTTACACTCTCGATGCATTTTGCCATAAGAAGCTATTCTCTGCCTGATTGTACTATCCTTTCGCCTCTATATTCGAAATCATTTTTAGCAAGCAATTTTCATGTTCAGTCGATCGTAAACCAAAACGTTCCCCTCGACTACTCGGAGAACGGTTCCTTCCCACGAAATGTCGAGCAGCTCACAAAATTCATGACACGAAAACGTGTAAGGATACAGTGGCCCGTTCGTAACGAACGTACAGAACAACATGCAAGTTCTTGGTGTGTAATTTTTCGATGAAAGCAATAATCTTTGGCGAACCACTAGTGCTCACGCACACTTGGTGCTTTTTGCCCGTCTTTTTTTCGTCATAGTTCGACGACGAACTGTCTGGATCGGGATCGACGGGTTCCTATTGTGACGTCGACTGTGCCGTTATTTTTTATCCCGTCCTTTTTTTATCTCGAGCTCTTAATTTATCGAGGGCATTGACGTGGGAGTCGGAGGAGTGTAAAATCACTCAACGTGATGCGATGCTATTACCTGAGGGGCCGCCGTCTCTCGAAGAGCAGAGACGCAAAAGTGGTGATGCAATACACAACGATATCCACGGAATATACACTCTCAGCGCAGTCTTCGTTGTCGTCGATTCCTTGGTCGATGCCGAACGACAAGGGCTTCTACCCTCGTGTAATCTTAGACGATGGAAAATTGAATAATTAGCGTTGTCGAGGAAATATAAAGTGGTGGATAGTTAAATGGCTTATAGTTGCTTCGACAAAGAAAATGTTGGTTAATGTTTTAATCAAATTTTAAGTGTGTTTGTTTATAGGATATTTGGATTTTTAAGATGTGGTTCGTTTATTACGAAAGAAGATGTCTCACCGATACATTGAGAGTCAACATTATATTAACGTAACATTTCATTTCCAAATTTTTCTTACTTGGTCTTCTTTCAGTTAATTAATAGAATCTTTTTAACATTCTGATTACGAAGGTCTAAGGGTATACTCAATATTTTTTCATTACCATTTCTTCTTTCGTCTAGATCTTATAATCTTACAGGTTTCAAGAAATTATCGTATTCGTGGGACTATCACGGTCTATTTCTTCCTTAAATTATGGAACTCTATTTTTTATCCCTGTTTGGCGTATTGCACTTTTACAAGCATTTACATAGAGTCTATTCCACTTTATTACACTTTTTGTATCCTGACAAAGCAATAAGTGAATTACTTCATTTACATTTTCCAATATCGCTACCTACCTTTACGTTCGACGAAGTGATTATATCCATTCTGATAATATTAATCGCGTTGCTGAAGTAATTCCGTTAACAGATTCTTCACATTGAATTCGAAGAACCGCGAAAGTAAATATAGAACAAATATTGTGTAATTGTTGTTCAGATACAAAAACTAACGAAGAATCTTTATCACTCCCTCAAGTACTCGAGTCTTTAATGAATATTCTGCTTCGCAAAGTAACCATAACCATTTATTCTTTTCCGTCTTTCACTCTTTCCTCCTTTGCGATTGCTCTTACAATCTGTATGAAGAGAAAACGAAGGGTTCGTTTACATGTAACACTGTGCGTAATTAAACCCTCTTGTATCTCTACCATCCGAAACTTTGTTGGAAGGGTACGCGTCTGAAAGTTTCATTTCATTTCTGAATTGCTTCATTTCTGTCTCTTTCTTTTTAATAAAACAGTCCACCTTATGTTCTTGCATATTTCTATTTTTCTTCTTAATTCGACATTTTTCGTCATAACGCATTCAGCGCTATTACAATTTTTTTTAAAAAAGATCATCTCACATCAACAAGATTTTTCACTTTCATTTTAACACACTTCTTATCGCTTCATATATCTTCTTAATCTTCCCATCGAAACTCATAAACTTGGAAGCAAAATAACTGCATCGACACTATTTAGAATCTAAATTGCGAGTAAGATAATTGTTCGTCGTACGTTAATGACAGTTTTAGGAAAAATAATGCGCAAGCTTTCTCATCGTTTAGTATCACGCTATTTATGTTGCAGTATTATTAAATATTTGAATTTAAAATACTTGGGACGCGGAAGGTTTCTGTTCGATGCGCGACTCGTACTATTTCGATAAACTTGCATGGCCGTGTTTAATTCCGAGAACTCCGGCGGCTGTTGTTTACATTTTATTAAAGTGAAACGTTTAAATAGTCTCGTTGTGGTTGTTTGCATTTTTTCCAATTGTGCCGTTCCAATCGAAAATGAATGGTGTACACTGGCGATTGCGAGGAAGCTTTATATACAGCGCGAACGTAATATTTAGCAGCGTTAGCTATTGATTTCTTTTCAAATATAAAAATACTCGCATCGATATTATAAATATCAGCTTCCTCTATGATCGATAAAAATCTCAGATTGCAGTGAAATAGCTTGATTAACGTTAATATCGCGTTTCATTTAAACAGAATTAGCGCCGATATTTCTTCCTGTTCAAATATTAGTATCATAAATTATACATTTTGCGTCGAGTGGAAATATATACCCCGAAGAAATATATACTTGATCCATTGGATTTATATGCATTCCTAGTCGATAGATTGTTAAATGTATTCATTAGATATGCACGATGCGCGGTGGATATTTTCGTGGCTATCAAGTAGATTAGGTAGACTTCTGTAAGTTAGCCGATTTCGTGTCTCACGAGCAGAGTTCATTCTTTCCTTTTGTTTCTGAAAATAGGTCGCTTATATTGGGATGGAAGGCTTGTAGGAGAAGGATGCAAACGCGAAACACCAGTCATGCATTAAAGGATGAAAGAATTTCAAGCTATCGCTGGTGTATTGTCTCGACGATAAATTTCGTTTGAGCTTCCATGTAACTAATGGTTCATCGATCATTTTAATACTGCCAATATAACCTTTTAGAGTCGCGACACGATTGTAGGATATCGAATACTTTTAATATTTTGAATTGACGTGCTTAAGTTTTCCGGAATTAGTACGGAACTCGATAACGATGACATAAATTTTATTATAACGAAACAAGAACAACGATCTTCAATAACGATTTAATAATGAAATGAAACTATGAAAATATTCACAGAATCATACATGTTTGTATATATTTGATTTCTTAATGAATATTTTACATAAACATATATCACAACCATTGAAATAGTCGAATTGGACATTAGAGATTTTTTACAACTGGGATCGTTTAGTATTAGAACCCCTCCAGTTCAGGGAACCTTTTGGCATCAGGGTCTGTACGGTCCCAGGGACCATTTCTCGGAGAATCTGAACCCTGTTATTAGAATTCTCCTAAAACAGTCAAGGTATCTAATTCATAATTTTTCACAGGAACGTTTATAGTACAGTTTGGAAAATTTGAATGATTCTTTGTAAACAATATGCGCGTAAGGACTCGTTTCATTTATGCCATCTTGTACGAATGTTACAATCTGATTCTCAAGTTATTTTTCCACAAACTTTGTACTCTAATCGTCGGTAGTTCTAGCGTTATTAACCCTACACTCTATGTACTTTTCAGACTGGGTGTTTCTGTATCTCAGGAAATGGTGTTATTTCTGGAATTGCAGGCTAGATATAAATGTCTTTAGGGTCTTGGTGTCTTTGGAGTGTAGGAAATCCTGACGTCTCTGCAATTCTAGAACATCGGTGATTCTATCTTCTAATTGAGCTTGGGCGTTATACCAACCATTGTCCGGAGGATATTAGTACGCACAGCATTGCATGAATCCGTGTATTGGTTACTGGTACGTCTTGAGGCGTGTGCGTTTGCCAACTTCTACGTGAAAACTTCTACATCACATTTCAATGTCCTCAGGATATGGTCTTCATTAATATCATCTTTTTCCTTTAATATCTTTGTACTTGAGATATTGAGTACTTGACTATTTGAGATCATGAAAGTACTTGGAGGTTTCTTATAAGGAACTTTTATGAATGTATTATGCGTGTTGTATAGTACTTTTGAAATTTGATTAATACCGCGATGAGATACGATTATAATCCATAGATTGACTAAGTTTCAACCAACTCGAAAATATATAAAAAACATTGATTGCAAACGTATACTTGGTAAAAAATTAGTATAAAACGCAAATAATTCTCGCGTATAAATTGATCGCTTAATTACTTTTATCTCTACCACAAAGTGTATGTTTGCGATAAATGACTCGTAACTTTCATCTACATTTTATGTATATTCGAAGCTTGTTCCAAACCTTAGGAATAATCATAAGGTCCGAGGTCTCATTATGATGCTAATGAAATTTCAAAGCGTTTTGCATAAAATACACGACATATCCATAAAATGTTGTTATGGGAAATATTTAAATACTTTTGTGAGCCGCTGTACATAGATTGTATATTACACGCGATAGGCGGATTTCTTTTACATTAATTCAATACGTTCCACGTTTTCTCCACATTTCATTCTTGTTTTTGACATTCATTAATATACCTTACCATTACACGAAATTGCGCGATAAAAATTCCAATCTTGTTTTCCACAATATTCTGCATATATCATCGCCGATGTACAAAAATGGATCGCGTTTCGTTACACGAGCGCATCTTAACTGTGCCTTATACCCAATAGGGATTTCTTTAATGTAAAAAATAGATCCCAAGGGGTCTTTCTCTGAAAACGATCTTATCGATTGTTTTGCGGTTCGTTCGACATTTTTTGTGCTTTTAAAACGTTCCCTTAACCGCGTTGAATTGCCTATCCAGCCATGAATTATACGTTGGTCGTGTTCTAAATGGTGCCTGCCTTTGCATAAATTGATTTGTACCACTTGAGATAATAATTGCAATGCGAGCAACGGCGCGCGAGAAAGTGCCCGAGTCGCTTAACGATAACAAGAAAAACAAAGAGATTATGCCACGTAGTATTAATGTTGATGTTCTATGAAGGAACGGCACGAATTTCACGACACAAAGGCGTGGACTGTTAAACTGCAGGATTTGTGGCTATGCGGAAACTGTAATGCGGCCATCAATATCGGGCGTGTTTCGCAGTACAATGTTATTGTTGATTATCTCTATGTTTATAATACGTACGCACCGTTTGTAATATTACGTCTCGTTATTGCGTTATGTACACGTAGACGAATTAAGCAAATTGTTCACTGTGAAATAGGTCTTTCGCTAGTCGTTAATTAATACTCGATAGATATACGCGTATACAATGCAGTTGCTGCAAATATTTCTACATCCTATTGATTTTGCTCTGTGGTATAAACGACCTATTCCAAAGACAGAATAGTTTAAATAACGCACAACTAGCGTAAATAATTCTATTACACTACATACAGTCTTATCATGTATATCTTTTCGTTCCTTGGGAATATTTATATCTAGTTCTCTTCTTAAAGCTATAGTTCACGTATTTTCTAAATTTATAGTACAGAATGTTTTCTAATTGTATGGAATGTCTTTTCATTTTCGAGAAATGAGATTACATTTATTTTTTACAATTATCTCTTTCACTATATTTTCTTAAGCCTATATCACTGCCAGATAAAATGTCCTATTCAAAATATTCTCATTTTCCAAGATACGTTGAAATATTTGCTTCTCCGTGTTTTTTATCGTTTAAATGAATATGTATTATACAGAGAAGGGAAGAAAAATAAAGATGGGAGAAAAGAAAAAGAAATAAAATTTCAGTTTTCTCGAATATTTAGAGACGGTGGATAGCATTTTTGAACTAAGTAAGGCATAGTTTATATATTTAAATAATTTTCATCGTCTTGAATATTCCTTTCTTATTGTTAAAATGTTCTTGTATTTAAAACAAATTGGGATTACAATTGTTTCATTGCTTTTTGCCAACAATACTAGCACATTAAATCTTGAATAAATCTATATAGTAAAACGGCCAATATGCTTCATAAAATTCATTTCAAATATTTTTTCTTTACGTTAATCTATTAAAGAGAAAGAGTATAATTTTCTAATGGTTTCAATTATGCGAGGCTGTCTGACGTGTTAAGTTACAGGCGTTGATCGATTCCATAGGGTTTCAAGTGAATTCGCGAATGAAACGAGGATGAATCGATTGACTCGACCTTGTCTGTTCACCCGACTAAGAGCCTCGAAAACGAGTCACCTGATGAGCCAGATACGAAGATATATCTTCGTCCACCAGACGAGTCGTCTCCCCAACCACGAGAATGTATTTAGAAAAATATCACGATGCACTTAGGATCTTACTGCTTGCATTTTTACTTCGAAATCGAATCATTACTTTCGACGATGTAGAACGACAGCTTCGTTGAACTTAAATCTCGGTTCGTTTCTCATTTTGTCGACTCGTTTTTCGAGTATTCGTAACGAGAGATCTGTAGCCTGCTCTTAAAGTAGATCCAATGGTCCGCTTATTAAAGTACGTCGCTTCTTTCCACCAAAGATGTTCTCCAAAGAAGTAGGACAACTTCCTCTCAAACAGCAACCAAACAATTCTTCCAATTGTACGGTTACAAGCATTTACGATATAAAACGATACGTTAACAATAGAACGATATGTTAATATGACTGTTCCTTGTTATTCAGCAGCTTTGCTCACAGGTGAACCGATGTGCAGAGAAAGAAATATGCCAGCAGGGAGTGACGGAGAGGCGGGGTTGGGGTGAACGAGAAGCGAAACGGAGCAAAGGGGTGGAAAAGAGAAAAAAGAGCTCAGAAATGAGATAGAGGGTAGAAGCGGAGCGAGGAAAGAGAGACTCGTTGGTTGGGGTGGGAAAGAGGAGATGGAAAAGGGTGGAAGGAGTAGATGTGGGAACGGAGAGAGGGGCAGATTTGACCCTGCTTGTGCACCTGGATAGGAGGCTGTAATCAATACCACAGAAAGCGCGCGCTGCGCCAGGCTCACCCCTTATCTGTTCGCCTACCGATACCTGAATAACAACCGTACAGGTTCTGCACGGGCGCATCTCGAAATCTTTTTTCGCCACCCCTTTTCAAACGATGCCACCAGTGAACCGTGGCCTCGTGGTTTTCAACCGACACGTTCTGCGCCTACCCTTGACGAATTCTTATGAAAAATTCCTGCATTTCGTGCAGCTCGTTACGCCGCACCGCTGCCGCGTGTCGATATATATCCGGGAGTCTTTAAACTTGCACATGGAATTTCATCGTCGTAGCGTCCCGCTTTATTTATACGCGAACGAAGGAGATCCCTTTTCTTTCGCGGCGAAGAAAGATTTTCCAGGATTTGTCGGTACATCGGTGAAAATCTTCGATGGTAATAATTCGTTCGAGGTGTTGGTCTCTTCGTTCTTTTGGCTATTTATACGAAAGTATTCGAGGACTTGTGGAGATATCTTACGAATATATTACATATACGTCTTGTACAAAACATTTTGAAATTTCATTGGAACTATAATGAAACCCGACTGCCATGAATGTATTGGTAAAGTTCGAACAAATCTGAAAATGTACGTAAAAACTGCGAAATATTTATAGTAAGAGTACAATTTCGAAGAAATTACAGAATGGTATTTAAACCATCGTTTATTTAATGGGGAAATTTTTAACCATTATTATACGTTTAAAATAGGTGTTCGTGGCCTTCCTACGAGTGAAAATTTCGATGTATCACTCGTGTTGCTTGTTGCTAAGGTGATAAAACATTGAACCTATGATCTACCGTTGATTATGAACGAAAACATTAGTATTTTTAGCTTTATTTCTGTATCAACTGTAGTAAGAAGTTTGAAGACAAGATGGACAAGGTGACGAAGGTGAATTTTCAACGGGAATTCTCCGGAGGAGTTTTAGTGCTGCGAAGTAGCTCTCTTTTGCTCGAGGCTCAAAGACGACTGGTCGCTCTCTCATTGTCTTCCAAGACTTTTCTACTTTTCTCTGTACCCTTTTCGTTCCGCGAACGTAGCAAACTGAACAAATGTTTTTTTTTTTCTCTTTGGAAGTTTACTTGCTGAAACACCTGTTATATTATGGAATTTTTTAAGCGATACAATATGCAAGCCTGAAGGATAAAAGTTTTATGTAATTGAAACATAATTGGGTTCGTAATGTTACGTACAATTTTGTACGGGAACTTCTTTTTTCGAGTATTAGAAAATTATTAAATTAATCTTAAATTAGAAATTAAAAATTAGAAATTTAAATACATTTATTTATTTATCTTACATCTAAGAATTCAACTCTTTTGAAGTATTTGTAAAAATTAACTGTAAAAGAAAATTACTGAACCATTTTCTGGGGTAGAAGTTTCAATATTTTACCTAATAAAATTATACTATTTAGCAAGATGAATGTGTGTTGCAATTCAAGAGTTGCTTGGATTCTTTTTTAATGTATTTTTTGTCATCTTGCAATTATATGAACGAACAGTAAATTACTAGTCGAAGACAAATTAAAAGATTTAGCAAAGCTTGGTGGGGAAGGAGTGACAATCGCGAGAATCAGCTGCGACTAAATCGCAAGTGGTCTAATTGCAAGCAGGCTTGGCTCTAGTAATCGAGGGGTGGGAACGTCACATTACACGTGTAGATAATGCATCGTCCATGCAAATTCGTATGTCGCGTGTTTAACGTTTATCCTTCAGCCGACCCGATCCAAGAGGGTTCTGACCATTTGCCCACCTATCAACCTTTGTAACTCTGTCAACTTTAATTGGATCGTGGCCTTCGGTAGCTCGATTCTTCGTAATTTATGTGCATCGTGCGTACGAAAAATTAATTGTCCCGTGACTCGATTTAAGACGTTTCTAGTGATTCATTGGCTTTAGAAACGTAGATGGTCAAGACATTGGAACGACATATGAGATATGGCTTTTATTTTTTGGTATTTTAGAGCAGCCTTGCGTTCACAGCGTGCACGATTTATATTTTGACGTTCAAACAATATGAACATTTTTTATTCCAATGGAAATTTTCAGATATATGAAAGATTAAAATTGTAGGGATTTTACAGGTTGCCTGTCTTCCATGTGATGAGAAGGCAATGTCTTGGTGAAAATAAAAAGGTGAAATAAAAAATATATATATAGAGCATTATAGATATTAAATAATTTTAACTGATTCAATACAATAATACGACAAAATTTTTCAGCAAGAAAAAAGAACTTTCACTTTCAATCAGATTCATCTACTAATTGCACTTACGCACTTTCTATAATATATACTTACATCTGTTCATGTTGTCTTTTCTCATTTTGCGACTTTCCATTTAATCTGCACGAAGTATACAGACTACAGATATCTCCTCGATGCATTCGATCACGTTCATCTTGAACCATACATCATTCTTCCACGCCTTCGTCTCAAGTCTAACATTCGAAACTCAGTCTCTCGCTATAAATATTCACAAATTTCTACATAGTTGCACTGTTCGATACACGTATAAATTGAAAAAAGAAGGATACAAATAAAGGATTATTGAGTAGATTTTTTTATCAGTAAAAAGATGTTCCGTGTAACAGTCGAATATTTGTTTAAAATAATTTCGATATTTTATTCAAACCGAATTGACGTACTCTTCACTCTCTATCGTTACATTTACACCGTATACTTACCATTATCGTTTGTCCATAAAGCTGTCATTTTTTCTCGTAGAACGATAGCTCGTAGATCTCGTCTTACGCTTTTATTTCGTTCCGCGAATAATAACATATCCTTTCGTAGCTCGGCGAAGGAATCGTTGAAAATTTCAATATCGCAGGGCACGCGCTGTCGCAAGCAAATATTAATCCTTGGGAACATTGAGAACGCCGTGGAACTTTACGATCGATAATTTATTTCTGATTATAGATACAATATACATCGTAGGCTAGACGAAACACTTAATAAGTATATTTTTAGCCTATCTATAAGTGGTACGGCGTGTCCGAGAACGCAAAAGAAGTTTTGTCGTTAGATGTAAAACAGATGTGAAAGTCGTTTCGTTTTTTTCATTTTTTGTTCGTTTTGTTCCATGTTGATCGCCGTGCCCTAGATTGGCAGTCGATTGGTGTTAACTTAAAAACCTAAAGTGGATGTACAAGTGAATCGAGTCTTCTTTTCGATTCGCGTCGAGTGCGACGTTATATTCTAGCTTACATCGTTTTTCCTTCGTTACATTTAAAGTGAACGCTCGTGTCGATCGAGTCTCGATTAATTGAAGTAATTCGACAATATTTACACGCTCGCACGCACACGTACACACGCTCGTTCGCTCGCTCGCTCTCTTTTTTTCTCTTTTTTGTTCGATTCTTACACTCGAAAGCGGCTCACGTGGTATGAACTGGCAGCCGGACGAAATTCATACAATGCGGTCGCTTTTTATTCGATTTATTGGCTATTCAAGGTATATATGTGATAGAGGACTAGCCTGTCAGTGTTGTCACAGCACTGACAGCAAACTGGAATACACGTTTCAGGGGTAATACGTGTTTCGATGTTCTCCGGATAACAAGCGTGTTGCTCCGCAAATCCCTGCTTTGCTAATCGAAATCATTTCGAGGTCCAAGGGGAACAAATACGGATAGAAAGGATGAACATATTATACTCGAAGGGGTACACCGTGAACGCAGGTTAATGATATGCAACGCGAAGCGAGTCCGGTGTAATAAACGATACAAAAGGGCATGCCAGATGTAAAACAACGAGTAACAAAATGCAAACGGACCCATATTTCGAGTAGGTACCAGTGATCAATGCTTTCCTGATATTCGGTCGGAAGCGTTGCAACATCGACACGAGATGAATAATTACGAATGAAATGCGGGCAGATTGATATTGATATCGCAGTCCATTAATCGAGGACAGAATAATACGAGCCGTTTTGTTCCAGTCATATTCGAATGGATCGATGGCGCTTATTAGTCTCACGTGCATAGACGTAATCTCGAGTAGTAACGATAGGTTCATCGATAATTTTTCACGAAGAATTGTTCTTTTCGATTAGAGGAAACTTAACGATCACGGAAAACAATTTTTAGCGAGAACGCGGCTACATTACAGGGAACTTTTAGAAAATGTTCGAAGGGCCAATTCCGCTTGTACGAACCGTGTCGATGAGCAATAATATACAGACTCTCCTTTCCTCGTTTTCCCTCGTTTATTCGCATTTTATTCCTATTTTCTCGCGTTTCATTCGTTTCTCATCTCTTTGCACTTTCCCTGCCGCCTTCCCCTCTCTTTCTAACGAAACGAACGGCTCCATTGAACGAATTAAGCCCGTCTCTCACCACGCCTTCTTACCTTCTATAATCTTTCCAATCAAGCTTCTTAATTTCTCGAATAAACTTCATTTTTACCCGGCTCTCTCACTCTACTTACTTACATATTCACAATTAGAAGTCTATTCGTGCCGCGGGGAGAAGCGTCGCAGATTCGAGAGTGGAAACTTTACGACTTAATTTCCTTTTCATCGCGCGATGATCCATTATTCCCTCGAAATTTGCGAAAGTTTTTCCATGGATCGCGGTCCGAGACCACTTGGATTCAGTCCGTAGCCTTCTCTATGCCATTTTTATTCTCTCTCTCCCTCCCTCTCTCTCTCTCTCTCTCTTCCACCCTCCCTGTTCGTTTTGACGTGCGACGCCAGCTCTAACGACTATTTACACGTACCCGTTCTCGCTCGGAGCGCACACGCTCGAACATATGTTGTCCTTTTGCCTCCTTTCCCTCGCACGATGCGGCCGTTTGTTTGTCGTAGAAAGAAACGCAAACGTTTTCCGCAGCTCGACAGCAATCGCTGTATCATAAATCGTAACACCGCACGGGTATGAATTTTAATGGCAAACGGAGACTCGGTGGACGATACTCCAATTTAATTTTTGTAAAACTAACAACCCAACTGACGGTTTTTCCCATTGAAGACCGGAGGAATTTCGCCATTTTTTCAGCAATTATTTACAACGATTTACGCTCCACTGATATTTATGGTCTTAAAAGTCAACATTAATGTTCTCGGCAATTTTGCATACGCACTCTCGCGCATAAATATCTATATCTATACAAATTTTCATTTTTATCGACACGGTTAATGAAATAGAACTCGAACAGAGGCTATAACGAGTTCTTTACTTTCGATGTTTGATGATCTTCGTATTTAAATCTACATATGCCTGAAACTAAACTGCAGTGACGGCCGTGTATGTACCTAAAGTTTCTCAGGAGATTGACAAAATATCTCAATATCTTTCGAATCGCGAAATTTTATAATCTCGATGTAAATAATTACCAAAAATTCATCTTTTTGTGTCCACCTTCTTCGTAGTACTCGAAAATTCAACAGTATCGGCGCAAGAAAATAATATATGTACGATCGAAAACATGACCGAGAAACGAAAGCAAGGCAAACTGGCTCGTAAGAGAGTCGCGAACATTTTCCTTTCGTAGTCAGTGTGACAAATGAAACACCGCGAGAGTGCGAGAGGTTTTATTCATACGATGTGCCCCGTTATGAGCGCGACTTTCGAATATTTTTGACTTTACCGGCCTGCTAGAAATAGTCGGCCGTCACTACCTGTTGTATGATACAGCTTTTGCGAAGGATTTAGAAAAGCCACAATCACAGACACGCGTTTTGTTCTCCCTTTTCCTTCCTTCCACGCTCTTTCTTTCTTTTGTTTTTTCATATTTTTCCGAGGAAAACGCTCATAATGACGTACACATACTCACACACGCACACATACACACGCGCGTGCACACGAGTAGTAACGATCGGTATACGGGTAAATATATATTCACAGTTCTCCCGATACGGTTCCAATTAAGTGTCTCTCTCACTTTGTCCTTCCTTCTTTTTTCTTGTCTTTTGCTTTTCTTTTTTTTCTCTCCCTTTTGTATTTTTTTACACTGACTAGGCGATAACGTTACAACGACAGTAATGTTGTGTTACAATTAGTTTACGGGTGTATAGTTTTACGCATATCGATATAATGTGTAGACGTAATTCTTTTACACTCGATTTGTCAAACTACCAGAGCTCTTATGTTACATGATGATTATATCGTGAGACGACGCACCATTTATCTTTTTCGACGTTGATAGGTGATTACAGTCGGTTCCTTCACTTTCTTTTCCACGTTCACGCCAAATTCTCCCACAGTTTCTTTTCTATCTTTTTTCTTCTCCTTTCGTTTAACGATTACAATAATAACTGTCGTCGATTGGTCAAAATATACATATACAGCGTATCGTACAAAACGAATCGTAGTGTAACAGTCATGCGGCATGTCGTCGTCGTTAGATATTGTCTAAGCGAACTAAACAACTAAACGGTATTTTCATACATATTTACATCCGAGGAAGGTACACTGATCGTTAATCATCGTCGATTAATCAGACTAGTTTAGAAACTCGTCGATACGAATCGGCTGAAGTGATGAAAAGGCAATCCTATTGTCTCCTCTCTTTTCAACCCTTTCACGGATAAAATCTTTTTTTTTTTTAATTAATCGAACATATACAAAATTTCTCTTATCAGTAAGTTTCTCTTATAAGTAACGACTACGATATTTTTTTCCCCTTTGAAGTAACGTTCAGATGAATTTATCAAAATTCGTGTATACATTTTTTTTTTTCATATCTTAACTTCATTTTTACTATACTTTTCTTTCTTGCGCGAAAGGGTCGAGAACACTCCAATGCACAGCAGAGTACGATTTCCACGACGATTTGCGAAGTTAGGAAGAGAGTTATACGGCCCGCCGTTGACCCTTTACGTTTCACACATACGCAAATAACACCGTCGATTCAAGTATGTATCACTTGGTGTCAATTTAACCCCGGGACACAGCCGATGATAAATTGTTTCGAGTTCTTGTATACACTTGATCGCAATGTCGGAAACGCGTTCTCGTCTTTCCTTCTTCAGACAATTTCGCGCATTATCGTGAATGCTCGATCAATTAAACGTTTATTATTGAATACACGTTTCGTAGAAAATGTTTACAACGATCCCGTAAAAACGTAGAGCACGGTTATAGCGTGAAAGTCTGATTGGACGTTTGAATCGCGTGCGAATACGAATACGATGGAATTTTCAACGGTAACACAAGCGAAACGAGTTGCACCAAACGCATTGTAAATTCGCGATAAAATAGGCAAATTGCTTTCGATACCGGTGTACGGCGATGTTTGACGAATCTTCCGGTTGTTTCTCATTCGATGCACGATACGCCAAGCTTATAAAACGGCATGTAGATTTCTCTTGGTCGCTCGCGTGTCGCGGTGAATACTAATCCAGTTTGCAACGACACATTTGGCACACCGCTCCCCGTGATTTACCTATTGGAATTGCAAACCGAAATAGTATACACGAAAAATACATCCACGCCTCGCTCTAGATTGGCTACGATGATAAATGTGTTTCTGAACCCGGTATAATTTGTCTCTTTTCAGCCGTGACTGATTCTGTTACCTGCTTTTTTTTTTCTAAAAGTTTGTGAATGTTATTGCGTGATATTATGCATGCCGTAGATAGAAGAATTTTCGAAGTTATGGTGTCATATATTATTTGGTGTGATCGAAGGATAAATAGTTGCAGTAGATGAATGGTCGAACGATAAGTGGTTACAGACGTTTATAGTTAGACATTTGAAGTTTGTAGGATCATATCATTAGTATTCGTGTAATGTAGTTGTCGATATATATTGACAATTGCAGTATTTCGTTTAATGTAAGTTACTTAGTCGTCGAGTTAAGATTCCTTTGGTATGTCTGATTGGTTTAACTTATTTTGATTTATTAAGAAAGTTATATTAAAGGAAATATAAGATACGAATATAAATAACCGAGATAGGTTGTAAGAAAGGTTTGTGCATATAATTAACATGTTTGACAACACAATCTCTTAAATAAATTAATAATAATATAATCTTTCAATTGTCGAAAAGTCATATAAATTGAAACTAACTTGAAGATATTTCCTAGATTTTCGTCGGAATGAAATAAAGCTTGTCAATGTCTTTTTACTCCAAACTCGTAATAACATTTCTTTCAACGTTACTCATAAACGTCGAGAGAAAATTCATCGCGAATTACGTGATGCATACCGATGCAAATTACGTTTCTAGACCACGTTCACGTCTTTTTATTATGATTATGGAAGTTGTAAATTGAAATCTTGCTCGTTCATAAATAGCCATACATTTCAGGCAAACGTATACAGCAAAAATATCAAAATTAAATTGCTGTACGCTTCCATTACCTGAAATTTTCGAATACGTTGATTATTGGTTCTCAGCTTGTTTACGGTCTCAAATAAATTTTCTTTCAACTAAAATATGTTGGATATCGCTGTATGCATATAAAGGATAATATAGAAACAATTTAGAAATAAACAGAATTCGTTTTTCCAATTTACTAATCTCTAATAATCAGCCTTTTTGGTCTTTTTGATCCTAAGAAAAATGAAGTATAAGAATCGTATTATAGAAGCGATTCTCTTGAAAAATACTTAGTTTTACCGTTATTATAAAAATGAACATTGCTTGGTATATTTTTTAAAAGTCATGGTTGGAAGTTGTACGTGTTTTGATGAACGACGAGATATGTATCTGTTTGTTGAGCAAAAATAATTCATCGATTTTGCACACGTCCTAACATGCACGATAATGAAATAGAAGTTGGAGTTATAAGTTCCAAATTGCAAATTTGAAATTAATCGTCAATTAACGCGGTATGAAATTGCACACACCCCCCGGGTACAGTTAATGCATTATCGATCTCATGCGTCGCATCATCTGATACACTGTTCTTTATGTCAGATACACGTAATAAGATCAAACCTGTAATTAGCTTTTGGTTATCGTAACAAAAGTAATAATCAAAAATATTTTGCAATCGTAGTTTACGTGGTTTAATATTTTATTTCCGAATATATTCTCTAAGATAGTTCTCTAAGATAGTAATTTATTATTTGTTATTTTCCGCATAATAATTTCTATGAGAAGAAATCATTTTAAGCAGCTAATTTAATGAGATTCAAAGTTACGAGCGGTTAGAAAACAATTTTCAGAATATACACAGTATAAATAATAAACTACTTAGATAAATGTTTTTTAGTTTGAAGGCAATGAAATATAAAATTATAAAACCACTGGTATTCTATTTAGCTATTTTTTATGTTTAAATAGTTTTGATTAATTATAAATCATCTTTAATTTCCTGCTATAGATCTATTGAAATGAATTTTCAGGAAGACACAAACGTAGAAAAACGATCGTTAAAATCTGTCTCGCGTTCGTTATTCCCTGTTGTGCACGACGACAGAGTAATAGTCAACTGGCTATGGTTCCCGCAGCTTGCCAACACTATTTGTGATTATTTTTCAGGCCGTGACAAAAGACAAATATGTACATATTTCTTTAGCGATATCTTCATTTCTCGGGGAATAAATGACGTGGCGAGCGTGATGTAGCTATGGTCGTTAAAGCAAGACGAGTACTATCCTTCTCTTTATGGACAGACGTCTTCTCATTTCCCTACGTTCTTTTTTTCCCATCTTTATCTACGCTCCCTTTGTACGATGTAAAACACATTTTCGAATCTTTTTCGTTCCCAGTTCACTTTTAATCTGGGTCGCTTACCCTTCGTTTTAACTTCTTTTAATAAAAAGGGAAAAAGTAGACGGTATGAAAAAAAGGGTTGAGAAATAAAAAATATCGGAAAGAAAAGCAGAATATTTCGATAGCGAATCGAATAGAAATAGGTTACACGCAGGCATGAATCACTGTCAAAATTTCTCTCCTCCGTGCAGATCCGTATTTTCGTTTCTATTTTCGCTAAATGGTTCTTCGCGTCAGCTGATCGTGCGCACACGTTGCACGCTGAACGATGTGGAAGCTTCTACGACCGTTTACGAAAATAAGTAGTAGACGGTTAGTGTCGCGTTAACGAGAAACGATCAATAAGGTCGGGCTCGGGTATTATCTTTGTTTATCCAAGCAACTGTCCTTTCGTATATTTTCCTTTTTCCTTTCGCCGGTTTCCCGTCCGAGCTTTTCCTTCGGTATTTATCGCCGGCAGAAATAAACGTTATTTTTAGTGTCACCGGCACGACCATGGAAATAACAATACCGAGCCACGAACGCTTTCAATATAATCTACACCGGTTGCTGGTTTCCCGTATAACCTGGAAATTACACGGGCACAAAAGTTTAGATGCATTTGTATGATACACGGTAGTTTATATAATTGTGACCCGACCATTTCTCCGCCACTGTCGTGGCAATGATTAAAACGTTCGCATTCATAATTCAGACCGGCAAAATCCTATGAATTTTTATTCCAACGCTTGTGAATCGTGGCGAATACTGCGAGAACTGACCATCGCGTCGTTAAATGAAGAAGTCCGAGATATATATCCTCTCCTTTGGGCAGAGACGTCTTTTCATGGTCGCCTGCTTCTTCTGATTCTTCTTTTGCAACGGCTCTTTCTTTCTGTACACATGCATTACATGCATATATGTATATATACACGTGCCTCTTTGCACGACGATATGTATATATATATATATATATATATATATATATATATATTTATACTTTTCGAGCAAGTAAAATAACGATGTTTGTTAGGGAGTTCAACGTCAAAAAGCAAATATTTTCATTTAGCTTCGAGTAAAACAGATTTAGTTCTCAATTAAAGCAGATTTTCCTGACACTGAAAGAAGGGACAGAGTGCTGGACTTGCACGGCAGATATTGTTTCGTTTCGTATTCATGGAAACTATTCGTGATATTCGTAAAAAGGGGAACGCGGATGGAAATATCGATAAATTTCTCTTGCATGTCGCGCAGTCATTTTATTTCGACATCACTATTTGATCTACACCTTTCCTTTTGGTACGTTTTCTTGTATTGAAGGAGAAGTAAGCTCTTTTTTGCTATTAAATTATCGCAAAATACAGCGATGCCAATACTCGACTGCAATTATTGCAATTAGAATTTTATCAACGAACGAAATTTACGAAGATTATAGGGATGAAAAATTTTCCGACGTGGTGAAATTTTATGGATAATTTTCTGTATTTTCTCTTCAACATATTGTTCGTACGATAATGATAATGAAGAATAATGTCAGTTATTTCCAGGACGTCTTTCTTAGAATAAAATATTACTAAATAACAAACGATAGCCATTCATTAATTTATGCCAGTGATGTAACATTATATCTAACGCGATGAAACGAGAATAATAGCGCCTTATCGTAACGTAATATTTTATAACGCCACGAGCTTTTGTATTGCACCACGGCGCACTTTATCGCGTCGCGTCGTCCTTTTAGCCATCGTAACAAAGATATAATTTCGAGGGACATGAATTTCCATAGTCATAAATTATTCCTAAACGCGGTTAACAGGTATCAAGAGCTAACGAGTTTATCCGAAACTGAAGTACGACTACATCCAGTAAAATAGTATAGTAATATTAATGATTTATGACCATTTAATATTTCGTAATTTCATAAATCAAATCTTAACCCACGACTAGCTGTTAATTAGCTCCGGAATTAATTCGAAATGGAGTATACCACGATATCAATCTATCAGGTACCATCGGTATACAGATGTATAATGTACTTTCGTATCGAAGGAAATTAAATTTCAATTTCTACTTGTTTGTTCTTGTCAATTCTTTTCGTATGTTTTTTATTTTTATTTCGATAATTAAGAGAAAGTCGTATGGAGACATAATTTCTTAAATATTTATGAATCTTTGGATGATGTTGAAGCAGATAGTCTATTAATAATCGATAAATATTGAAGGATCAAACATAATCAGCGATATTGAACCAGAAACCAAACTTAAGGCTACAATTAAAATAATATTTCGTCACAATATATTACCACTAATAGGAAACAAAAAAGAAAGATTTAAAGAATCATCCATAAATCATCTACTTTCAATCTCACGTTCGAAAGAAGGGAAGCAAAACTATTTTACAAATAATTCTAAAATGTTTATTCACGTTAAATGTATCGAGTCATCCTTTAATGTTAGTACTACAATGGATGAGCGATCGTGAAAGCAGAGAGCAACGGTCAGGTAGCGATTCCGATCGGTCAGCGTTTAATCGTCCGTAATTCGAGCGTTTCTGGGAAGGTATGTCTGCGTGTGTACACTAGTGTGCAGATGTACGCGCGAGCACACGAATTTCTGTGGCGATACATGAGCACAGTATGCAATGCAGGCGTCTCCACTCAAGGGCCGAGGGTGGAGAACCTCGGCGTGAACATTATGCGGTGCACCTCGCGTTTAGCTTGATAAATGGCGGCGGAGCAGCGGCGAATGCCGGCGTTGTTGCAGCCGCCACCGCCGTCTTTGCCCTTGTTTCCTATGTTCTTTCTTTTTTTTTTTTTTCGTCTCTTTCTCTTTCTTTCTTTCTCTGTCTGTCTATCTGTCTGTCTCTCTCTCTCGTTCCCTTCCTTCAACCTTTATTTTTCACCCGTTTCACGTTCTCTTTTCCCTCGATGCTTTTTTCCGTTCCTTCCCCCCTTTTGTGGAGAAATCGTCCGATTTTCAGGTAGGAAAAAAAATTTACCGCAATCGCGCGCGATCCAACAGCACACCATGAAACGGAAGAGGTAAGAACAAGCCAAAATCAAGCTCGAACCAGCAATCATTATTTCTCGCGAGGTTCGCATGATATCGTGGACGTTATGGAGATGCGATTATATTCGCGTAGTCAGCAGGGAAACGTTCTTACATGTAATCAACCCGCTGCATTATGACCCAGGCAAAGTTTTTTAATCACGTTTGTTCACCAGTAGATATTACTCGACCTTCGTTTCGTTGGCTAGGTCCTCGGATTAAAATATTCGCCACGGTTCCTGTTCATTCGTTATTCATAGTTTTTCTCGCTCTTTCTTCTTCGTTTTTATACTTATTCCCATAATTTGATTGCATATGAAGAGCAAGAACATACAATCTCGAGAAGAGCGTAAGTCCATTTTCGTTTAATTTCCTCGTACCGAATAATTTGTTAGATTCACAGGTAGAAATTTCTTAGAAACAGCTAATGGATCTATGAAATTATATAAACAACAGGATAACGAATCGTTTTGTGTATTACAAATAAAATAAATTATCACAGCTTTACCTGTTGGTAGTATAATAGAATAATTATAATATAACAAATATATTATGAAATTGTAGAGGAACGGATAATTTGTGCTTCCGTAGGATAAACTTTGATATAAAACCGATTAGTTGACGTTTCCCTGTTTTGTATGAGCTTCAACGACAGAAAGAACCGATCGTTTTTATCGAGCCTGTTTCACCCATTAAACCGCCATTAAATTTAATTTATTCGCTTAAGAAGATATTTTGCATCGAATTTATTATTCTCCAATTGCGTTACAAACGATTGGCTACGGACGTACTTAAGAAACGGCATTTCCAATTTATTTTGCATTTCTTTCGTATCGACGGCTGATCGTTCGTTTCCATTATTGCGGGAGAAAAGATCCCACCTAAAAGGTCAATATATAAAATCGTGTCGAGTATAAAAGCGTTCGAGATTTATTATCGGCTCGGATTTCATACGTAATTGTTGTATACATATTTGCAATTGACGATTGTTCTGCAATTCAGTCAGATTTCAATCCGCGTGTGCACTTTCTCGTCCAAAGAACGATGGAAGATTAAAATTATCGAATCGACGTGGAAAAAAATTCAATTTCTCAAACATTCGCGATATTATTTCTGAAACGTTCGCGACGTTAGTATCGCTCGTATGATTGATATGTGGATAGAGTAATGCAATCTTTCGAGAAATACTGATATCGATGCACGATTACTACGATAGTTATATCGTATTTATTTTTATTGCATTTTGTTCGAATATCGTTCATCGTTGTTGGCAGTGGAGGGATTGAACGCATCGTCGAATATGAATGTTCCGGAGTTTTAAAGATCAAATCGAATCGAGAATGCATAAAATCATCTTTTATGTGTGTCCGCATTTACACAGAGAAGACCACCAACCGTTTGCTCTAATTAATCCGTCGTGCATTTCAGAAACCGAAGAGGATTATTTTGGTAATTGGAAAGCATTCGAAGATAATTTCATTTGTAGAATGAAATTCGAAAAACCAGGAACTTGGAATTAACGATTAAAAACGTTTGTTACATAAATATTTGAAAAGCTCTTGGTAACGTTGTTGTCTCTAAAATAACATGCTTTTAAAAGTTTTATAACAATCCATGAATAAATGTTCGTTTGACCTAACTTTTTCTCAGGCTAAATCCTAGGTGAATGGATTTAAATAAATTTTTATTTGCTACGAGGAACAACGTTGTTATCCCGTGAGTGACACGGATTATGACGGATGCTATTATACCAAATTCCATTTCGAAGTTGAACTTTTGCTCGGCGATGATGAATAGCCAGCTCGTGAAGGGAGCAAATTAGGAAAGTTAATTCGACCGCGTGCATCCTATTCGTTCACGTTCTGCCAATCGATTAGACAAATACGTTCATAGCAGTTTTTTTAACGCGTCTTATACCTTCTATCGAGTGTTCCATCCGTTCCATTTTGCTTCGGTCTATTACTCCTTGGCCCCGTTCGCTTCTCTTCTTTTTTCTTTTGCTCTGCTCTATGCGATCGATTCCTCGAATCGACTTTCTCGACACAACCGTCGACGATTTTTTTTAAAACCAGGAACAATGAAAATGCGAGTTCGCAGTTTCGAGCATTACCGTACGAGAAAAGACGCACGTTGCAATTGAGTTTTGAAATAAATTGTTCGGAAACTATCATTCGGCTTGGGTATGAAAAAAAAGACGCGATATTGATCTACGTTTCACGCTCGTGAAAAAAAATAAAATTTATACTCTCGTTAAAATTGCATGAATATTCTGCATTATATTGGATATTCTGCATGATACTTCAATTTCGTTCTGGTGAGATTATTACGGTATAAATTACAACGTTTCGATCAGATTGATCAATTTACCAAATAAAACATCTTCTCCCAGGATTAGCTATTAAAATATTTACCCATCGTATCGACGGTGCAGTGGGTTAACGAGATAACATTTCAAAGTATTTAATGCCGTATTACAGAGAGATAAAATAATTACATCTGCGTGTATTTATATAAATATGACGATACCAAAAAGAAGATAAAAATGAGTCCATTAATAGCATAAAATAAATTTTTCATAACCATCGAACAATACATCGACTCATCCTACTGTTAATTTATTTTTTGGGAACTTGGCGGGTATTTTTTTCATGCAATAAGCCAACGACACATTCGGTTCGGCGTTTTAACAGGCGTTTTATTTTGTGGTGTGTAAGTACACCGTCCGCATTAATCGATTTGCGTGAAACGTCAGTTTTGCCATACGGTGGAAATTTGCTCGTGGTGGTGTATGTGTGTGTGTATCGGTCGCCGAAGTAAATAAACTTATTATGATCGAGTCGTGATAACGGTAAATTAATTGCTCGGTCGCAGTCGAGTTTCGCCAGCGTGCGTCAGCCTGTGAAATTCATTCGTTACGCTTAATCGTATACTGACTTCCGTTCCACGTAACACGTGGATCGCGATCATGCTCGTGTCTCGTAAATTAGACCGCCTTACATGTGACCGGTTGGCGTTGAAAGCAACCGTGCGAGAAAGAGACGACGTAAATAGATGACACGTAAGAGAAACGACTGAATAGAACGTGATGTTGGTGAAACGAATGAAAACTAGAGTAGATGAATCCGTTAGAAAAAACGTGTGAGTTCGAGAAGTTGATTCTTACATGACTAGAATTCTTATCGAGAGAGATCCTCTTTTTCTTTTTTTGTAATTTTATTTTTTTTTTTTTTAGTTTCATTCGTCGCACGAGAGATCACCAACTCATTGTTTCCATCGAAAGCGTATCGCGTATAAATATCGACGTAACGAGGGCTTCAGTTCCGGAACTAAGTGGTGCTGAGCGATTTCAGCGTGGAGGCCGCGAGTTTGGACGCGATTATAGGCGGATCGAACTTGGCCATTAGCTTTTCGATCTTAATCATTTCGATCTTTAACGATCTTTCGATCGTCCTTCTGCCTAACAGATATCGATATTAGTGTACAGCATCGCGATACCCTGGATGCGATCAAAATTACGGTTGCGTGGCAACGATTCACCCTTTTCGATCCGACGACGTACGAAAACGAATCCGTCGGTCTATGACTCACATAGCTTTCTCTTTTTGTACTTTCTCTTTTTCACTCGTCTACCTTCTATCTTCCCCTTTTCGTATCTACGCACTTTTCAAACGCAAGGAAAGACGATCTTTGATACTCCGATTCACTCTTGTCCCGATGCTTGTTCCGTTCTGTGTCTTCCTCTCGATCGCTGATTCTTTGTCTTTCACCGTTTCAGTTCGCTGCTCCGTTTTACGGCTGCTTCGAGCTTTTTCATTCCGCGACCCACTGTCAAGACAACGTTATTCTCGTGTCAAGAGCTATTACGTAGCGTAGTGCGTGTTCGTTCTCGATTACGATCAGTCACTTGGTTGCGTCGTCGAAACGTTGCCGCATCATCGCTCTCGACGTCGTAGTTCGTTTCAGATCGCGCGCATACGGAACCCGCGACGCCACGTTACGTTTCGGGCCAACTCTCGCGCTTTCACAGGGCTGTCACGTAATTCTCGCATCAGTTCGTCTCGAACTTTGAAACTTTTAACAGCGTCGACGAGGTCGCGTATTGACTGTCGACGTGACGCAAACGTTCGCATACACTATTTCATCGACGTACCGGCGTCGTGGTTAGGTGTTCGCTGGATCACTGCACCACCGCACCGTGCGATTTCCGGTTGCACGAACGCGCGTACTTTCCTCGATGGGGCAGCGATCGACCCCTGATCGTTGGATCTCACGGCGGAAGTCTTTCGTTTACCGTTCGTCCACGCGAAGAAAGAAGGGGAATAGCGTTTCCGGAATAAAACGGTTAGTAAAGCAGCAGACACAGACAGAGCAGAAGGGAGTAGAGCCTCGGTTGCTTGGCTTGACCGCCGTGCTGCATTGCCGCGGGATACTCTCCTGAAACAGAGGACAACACTTAAATTTTCTGAAGGCACCGCATCTCGCGATACGACTAGTAATACGTTGTCAAAGTATATTGGCTGGGATCTGCTGTTCGCGACATAAAGATGTATACGGTCGAAGTCGACGAAGTTTCAGGGTGTACTTTAATTCCATCTAGTCGAGCTAATTACGATGGCAAACTGACTTTGTTACTAAGGCCGTGAAGCCATCGTGTTAACGTTCCTACATTCGGATACTTCCTCATGCATATGTAGATACACTACATACGCGCATACGTCTGTACGTTTAGTCTACACATTTAGTCGTTTCAATGGTGCGTCACGTACAAATACGTTGAAGTGTGCAAACATCAGTTGCAATCGTGTTGGTGTTTTACACGGAAATTCTGTTAAACCGAAGCAATGAATTCATTAATTAAACGTGTGTGTCGAAAGCAGATCTCGTGTTCTCTGTTTGAAACTCTTTCTCTCCCTCTTTCCTATTCTTCGTTTGACGTTCATCAATTTTAAATTAATAATCCGGGGAAACTCGCCTTCGCGTTCCCTCGCCATTAATACGTCTGGTAAAAGAAATTCGAGAAAACGAAGCCGTTTATTAATTTAGATCTTGCTTAAGAGTCGGATCCCCATTAACGATCCGATGCGAAAAACCATTTACGAGTACCGTCGCTGTTTAGATTTGATAACGAGCCGGGTAAAGAGACGGCCCGTAATTAAGTCGAAATTACTCACCATTGAGTACGTGAACGGTGATCGATTTTGATTGAGCGTTGCTGGGATTACAGGTGTACCGGCCAGAGTCCGATGGCTTTGCTTCCTGCACCAGTAGAAAACTCTTGGTGATGTCACCCTTTTCCGTGACCACGGATACGCCGCCTCTGGTCGGGTCGTAGGTGATTATCTGCAACAATGATCAAAAAGGGAGCTTTGAGTCGAGCAACGTTGAAAAGTCGAATCGTACTCTGAAACGCGGAGAACGCGAAACGAAGGACGATCGGAGACCACCAACGTGGCAACTTCCTCCCTTTTATTCGAGGGCTGGAAGTTGGAACTGTTGGTCGAGGAACGTGGGAGATAAGCTTTTGGGAAGTACGTCGGAACGTCTGTTGTCATTGAACGAAGGTTGATACGAGGGAGCAGGGAAAAATTCTCGCTGTTCTCTCTCAACCTCCCTCTCTCTCTATCTCTCTCTCTCTCCTCTGTGATTTATTTCTTTACGTTGTTGGAAGTTGTTAAACGAGAAGAGATTGTATTATTGTAGAAAATATAAATAGAAAAATGTCTCTGCTTTCCTCTGGCGAGTAACTTGATAAATTAAGAGCAATTTGGAATCTGCATTTGTTTGAAAGCTTTTCATTTTCATCGTTTGTTTCAAAACGGATATATTTTTTGAGAATTGTAGACTTTTTATGGTTGAAAGGAAGTAACGGCTTTAACGATAGACTATTCCTTTAATAGACCGTTATTTGATACTACAGGTTTCAGTGCTGTTCAATAAACGCATTGTCGGATACTATAACATTGTGACGTGTCAGATCAATCGTGATCTTCACAGGATCATCGTCAAACCCTGCAATATTAATGTATCTTTCTATACGGGGTATTTCAGAAATATAAATCAATCAAGTACAGACTAGCAGTGAACTAAAAATACGAAAGTTGAATGTCAACCTGTCAACCTGTCAATCCCCTATATACGCACCAATGGTCTCTCTAGAATTTCAATAAAATTTCAAGTACTTTCATCGGAAACTTCATCATCAAATAAACACTTTTACTCTGTACTTACACACTTAAACATCCTTTACCGTAAAGGATTGGTCTCGCTATTTTCCTCAGACGTGTAGTCAGCGAATTTCTACGACAGTAACGATATTGCAGTTTCTTGTTACGAAACTTCTCGACTCATCGTACTTTTATTCTCTGCGCTGAAAATCCGCCCTGGCCGTCACGATTTCGTTTAGATTTCCACGTCCTCCTTCTCGAGCGTTTGTACACATAGATTCAGAAAGGCTAACACGGAGCACCGTCCGAACTTGCACCGGTACATAGTGCCAGAGCCCTGGAAACGTTCTGTTTATCCTGCGCCTGTTCCACTCGACGTTCCTCGCGAGTGTCTCTTTAACAGGGGTCGTGAGGGTCGATGCTCGCTGCTGAGGGAGCTAGAAGCGGTGCCGGTGTCGTCAGAGCCGAGACGGATTTCTAAATAAATGATCTGCAACTCGAGCCTTCGGTGCACTGCTCTTACGTGCCATCTTAAGACCATCTTCAGGGAGGACATCTTTCGCGAAATTTCTTGAAACTCGTTTTCTCGAATTTCTTTTTTCCTCGTGGCTGTCCCCATCACCTTCAAAGTTTCTCGTAAATAAACGGAAAAAGCGCCTCGAGTGCGTGCACGATGGTTTTTCACGTTAATGCTTGTCACGTTAATGTTCTGCTGTGAGACGATCATGAACAATATTTATTATCAGATACGTTAAAAATATCGACGATATTTTCCTTTAAATGCTAGAAATCCTAGGAATAGCATTATCAAAATGAACTAAGAATCGGTTAATAAGAAATAGGTATGTACATTGTTTCATTAATATTTGTCGTACAGAATTTGTATCTGATAACATGTACGACCCTAGAACACGTTTGCCATATCATATACCGTATATTGTTTCTAATTGAAAAATGTTTCTATAGACAAAGAACAGAGGATGCAATTCATTACAACATGTCTAATATATACATATTTAAAAATGGGACTTTGTACCACAACCCGGTTCAAATGTTTCATTAAAAGAAAAGTTTAAGTAATTCAAAGCGTACAAATGTAACAAAATTATTAATTTCTTATCCATATTGAATGGCACAAGATACAATTAAAAACATGTTGAGTTAAAATATATTAAATAAACGATCCATTTTTGTTATACGTTTGAGAACACGACCTCTCCTGGGTTGTTCAAAATATAATCAATCGGACGAGAAAGTTGCAACCTACGAACTTGATAAGCCGCGCTCTCTTCCTGCCATTCTGTTATCTACGTCCGCGATATAACGCAGAATAATATGCGAAACTTTCACTGGAAAGTACACGGTTAATCCGAGTCTCGTGTATGACGAGCTAATAACGGATGTATTCGTTCCATCCCTTCGTTCGTGTTCAACGCGAACGAGCATATACGCGGTCAAACTTTTGTACCGGTGAAATTTGAAATTTCAAGTTGCATTGATATCATGTCACAGAAAAATCCGTCGTTAAATTCGTCAATTATTTTCACGCGTCTATCACAATTGTTTTGCGATCGGCATCATTTAACGCGTCATGTTTTTGACGTTCTGTTAAACGATTTATTTTTTAGTATCAATTTTCGTACATGTGAGAGTTGTATCGAACATTTTTAGATATACGCAGAGCAGGAGGAAATAATTATCGTTTTATGCGCGCAACAAAATTTCGACGTGGTTAGTGTTCTGTACCCCTTTGAGCAACTAAAACCCTTCGCAAGCTTAAACCTCTTAAAAATTTCTAATAATCCTCTTAGCGACAAAATAAGCTATTAACAACACGGATGGTAAGCTCTTAATTAGAAAAGTCCTGTACCAGGGTCGTTAAAACGTAGCTATAAAATCCGCTTCCTAATTTTCTGTACAATGGGATACCGCGCACCCCAATTAGAGTCGACCTACCTCAAAATCAGGACCTTCTACTTTTTTTTACTGCTTACCACAACCACTTATTTACCTTCGTAGAACCGCATTTCTCCTCTACTTCATCTTCCTGGACGGTGGGTTTAGTATTAAATCACCCAATCACTCTACTCTCTATGCTCTCTTTTTAAAAATCACCAACATTGATCCTTCTCTGATATTTGAATGAGTGCAAATATTTCTTTTAATATAGAAATTCCTGTTTTAAATCAATTATGTCACATTGTTCGTTTCGATTACCTGTTATTAATTCAATTAGTTCACGGTTATGTCAGTATCAATAATCGTGTTTTAAAAAAATATCAGATGTTTGAGAATATCATCGTGTCACACAATCGTTGCAATATATCACGGTTATATCGATTCCTTCTTTTTTATGCGATATTTGTATAAATATTGTTCGATATTAATGCAACCATGGAACCATGGATTTGTGGGAGACAATAGAAAATAAATATTGTATATTATCGAAAACGAACGATCATATGGCTGGACATAGACGAAGATACAAGATAATAAGGAGAAGTCTTTAAAATGTAAATTTACGTACCTAGCTAACGCTAAAAAGATACTCTCTTTTTGCATTTTAAAAATTCTTTTCGTTGAAGATACGTACAATAGCCTGAAGCAGGAGCGTGAAAAAATTTGTGAAGGAAACACGATACAACGTAGGTATCCGAGCAATGTTCACTTTCTTAAAACAACGTAAAGAATCTCCCTTACCTTTAGCTACTGGAAATATCTTCCAACATTTTCTTGTTCGTCGTGGCGAGGTACCAGTCCGAATTCGACTTCATCAAAAACAAGACGACGAAGAATGTTCGAGTGGACTCGATTTTCAAAGAGCAAATAAAAACGACGTCGAAAAGTTGACGACGAAGACGAGTACAGGATAACGACCGATCCGATGAACGAGAAAATCAGAATTTTACTGTTTCAGGATTGCGGATCGCCAGATTTCCGCGATCTTCATTCGATGTCAGCGAACAGAACGGTGCAGTTCAACGAACTAGATAATTTCACTGCATCGTGGAGCTCGTAATTTGAAGGAGTTTTAAGCGCGTGCCGGACGATAGTTCTACATGGTCTTGAAAAGAGGAAATGGAAATGGAAGGAAACGAGAAGGGAGTCTCGTCAGCCTCATTACGTGATCATAGGAGAAATCGGCATCCCATGAGAATCTTCGGCAACTGGATGGAACATCTTGGACTCAATGGTCCATTGGAATGGTTTCCACCCAGCACGTTACTACTTTTGTCTTATCAGTCTTCTCCTGTGCTCTGATAACGACTCCCTTGTCCCCAGATTCTTTCCTTCTTCCTCCGTCCTGACATTTCCCCCCTCGACTTATATCGCCTTTTCTCGCCTTTCTCGAGTTCGCTTTTTTCTTTTTTCCTACCCCGATCTGATCTTAATTTATCTACTTCATTTAAATCGATAGCCTTTCAGCTTTGATTGAATCCTCCAGGATCACTCGAACGGTTCTCTTTATTACGTGAAATCGCTTTAGAACGTTGGAGACTGTGCTACTCCGGGTTCAATTTATCGTGATGGATACTATGCGCGAAATTAAAGTTATTCCTTTGGGCAACGACCAAGTGAAAAATGTTTTAACACGGAATCAGACAATTGCATAGGCGATAGACAATCTTTATTTTTGTATCTCTCTTTACGTTTAACTGATTTTATTTTGAGGCTATAGCGATAGTACCTATATCGAATTGTTAAAATTCATTTCGCATTTTTTTCTCTTTTTTTTTTTTACATTTAGAAACTTTCAGCTTCTTTTTCTAGGATTTGATTTTTTATAAATAGAATTCTGCGGAAGTGCGATATAAAAGCGGAAATATAAGAAATCTCGAGCTACGAGTTTCCTTAAGCAGCAGAATTATTTATTTTCGCACCACGAAATCCGGCGATACACTTGCTGCGAACGTATAAATGGCAAAAACAGGTGGTTACCTTGTCATGGCCAGCATTTCCCAGAAACCCGTCTCATTTCCTACGAAGCATATTTTCCAATTCGAAGTCAGCGATATTCTTGTTCCTTGGTCCAATTGTTTCCTCATTTGTTGAGATCGGGCAGAGATAGCCATCTGCTGTTGCACCCGTAAGATTGCCTTTTATTTTGCGATTTCTCGCCAGCTCCTAGCCAACTCGTTCGAATGTACACGTCAGAAGGAAAGAATAAAATATTTTTGAAGAACCTCGTTGTCGCTAATGTCTTCATCAGTTTAGAAGTCTTTATTAACACTAGTTTTATACTTATATCCTTGCAAAATTTCTTACTTTACTTCCAGAATGTTTTAGCAATAATACAGATGTGGAAATACCCTCAAAATTTTCTAACCGTATTACGAAGTTTCTTCTCGTCTTTTGAATGACATAAAATGCATATAAACCTATTACAGTTATTTATCCAATCTCTACAGTTGGAACTAAAATTAAATATACATAACAAATTATAAATTGCAAACTTCTAATTCAAATTCAAACTTAATATTTGGTGTTCTTCGTACCAATTTCTTTATTCTTATTCTATTCGGTTTAATCGGATTCGATACGTAATAACTCGCCTCGACATTCAAAATCGTCAAACAAGCGTTGGGCAGCTAATTTTCTGTGTCTTAATCACGTTTAGTTCGTTACCATTTTCCAAGTTTCGCCATTTCTCGTGCGAAGTAGTCGTTATTTTACGCGGCCGGGCGTATGACGCGTCATTGTGCCCCGTTTTTCTCAGAGAGAAGCGAAAGTTCGCGTTACACGGTAGCGAGTACAAAGGCGATGAAATGTGTCCACCTTTATTTGCCGCGGCCGATGCCGGGAAATAGCGCGTTTTTCGTAGCAAGTCACGCATGAAGGTAACACGAGCTTTCGACGTCCCCCCCTCGAGGACAGGTTCCGAGCTTTTTGTAGACATCCGAGCCTGAAATTGTATCCGACAGGTAAACAGTTGTACATAAAGCGGGCTGTCGTCGACTGTGTTGGTGTGCGTCGCGCGGGAGACCATTTTCGTTCGTGTTGGTGCGTGTGAGGTGCAAATAACGTTGCTTTGAAACTGCGCTGTCACAGGACAAACATTCTCCCTTTCCTTTTTTTTTCTTTTCGTCCCTTTTTTTCTACCCCTTTCTCTCTCCTACATCTAGTGTCGTGTAAATAAGTGTTGGTGGAAGATAAAGAAGAAAAATCGAGCAAGCCAGACAAGTTGCTACACTTGTCGACGTTCTTTGTACGCGTGCGCGAGAACCTTCGTTTAAAACTACAAAGGGTAAAGAATTTGGATTTCGTTAAAGCTTGCAGTTTCGATATGCAAATGTTTTTAAATACTTGGATACGTTATCGCAAAAGTGTCCGAACATGTGCTCTTCTTTGAAGGGGTGTAATTTTATCGTAGGTTTAGGGAAAAGAGGATTCACGGTTATACTGTTTTTGGCATACTATAAATGTTATGGCAGAAATTTAACTTTTGAAATTTAATATGCAGTAACAAAATTTACATTCTTTAGATAATTGTTCAGCTTGTGGAATTATTTTGTCGTATGAAAAGCTCTTTATCATCACGTTGTTTAATTTTCTGAAGCTACATAAAGAAGACCGGTGACATTATCTTAAAACAAATACAAACAGAATATATTTATAATTTAATCTTGTTTACGATAGTTGGTACAACTTCCTTTCGATTGATTCTACTTATTTCAATGTGAATTCTTATTATTCGAATAAGAAATTGTAGATAGCGAAAAGAGAAATGTGTGTTCATATTACGTGAACAATTTATCGATGATTTCAAATAAATGGAGTTCTAAATAAGAATCGAATTAAAAAGATCTGAAAAGTTTCGGTCAATTGGTCAAACCAGTAAATAAAAGTTACAAATCGAAATCGAAGGAAATTGAACTTTCATTGCGTTTGTCGAAGTTTCGCCAAGTTAGTCACAGTAAAGTAATGGAACTTAAACGATTAACAAAAATCGATTACAACAAGCAGGAAGTTTGCATTACTTGGTGGATCGTTTGTTCGCGATCGACGTGGTCGTTTCCTATTCGTTAGAATGGACTGGCTTGTAATCTTGTTTCTGAAACAACTTCTTTTTGTCAATTTAAGAGCAAAGACATTAAATTTAATAAAATTTTTTATCAATGACAATCTACATCGATGAGATGAAAATTGTCCCTAAGTTTAAGGGTTGAAATTATGCTGTTTTAATCTTTTGTGGATTGCTATCCGAGTAAACATAGTTTTTGTTTTTAATTATTGAGCTTAAAGCGTTCTTAATTTTAACACGAGGCCAATCGAGTGAAAATGACCTATTAACAAACTGACGGCTGTTGCTTTCACTTCACTATAAATGCAATTATTTACAGCCTTTAGATCTCAAGGAAATCGTTCAGTTTAGAATATTCTTTCTTTAATGAATATTTTAATTTTAATCTACTAATAAATGCAAGTATATTATACAGTGGATTTTGTTAGATTTTATCGTTCTGACTAATCTTTCGTTATATTTTAATTGGAATCGATAAATTGGAAATTGGTAATTGGAAAGATAATTTTCAAAATATCGAATGATTCATCGAACGATTAGACTTTGAGAAACACAGTGTTTTGACACAATTGAAGAAAGAATAAGAATGCAAGGGATTAAACCGTGTCGATCAAGATCAGTTTACAGTTTTACTCATTATCGTGAAGAAATTGAGAGTTACAAATCCGGGGAATGTGCTTTTATTTCTATCGTCGTAATACCGTGAAAACCGATTTGGCAACGTCTTTGCCTTGCCAGTTTGGCGATCGTCCACGATCGCCACATAAATAAGACGCGATATCATATCTCGTTTAACCACTTCCTAACAGGATTTCATTCGGGTAAACCGATTAGAACCACCAACTCAATTGATACATCTGCGGTAATAAAAGTTAGCATGAATTCTCACCTCGTTTCGTCAATTATCGTTCATAAAACGCGTATCTGTATTGTATCTGACACAATAATGAAATAACGAGGTAGAAAAAAGTTTATAATGTTAGTAACGTTCCTCGATCAATTTTTGTTCTATTTTTTTCAATACGATAAAGTCATTTAAAATTTTTGACGAAGCGAAAAGCGTTTCGATATTTAGATTAGTAAGTTTGCTAATGTGAAATCGGAAATCATTAATGGAGACTTGTTTTGATCTTTATCGTCCTGTTTCGATGACGTGCTTGCCGATGTTCGCAGAGAAAGGACTGACCTAGAAAATCACCTAATGAAATGTAATCAGACAAATCGGTAAATATCGTTCTGTTCATACAAAATATCTACGAACGGGAAATTAAGAGCAAAGAAAGCAGTTGATTTAGATTTTTCCTGATTTTTTTCAATTTTATTATTAATTTGAAATAAGCTTCTCAATGAAGTAGAAAAGCACGAACAAATATGTGCTCTTGATTGCAACTGCTATTTTGTTGTAAATAGCAGGTAATAAAGCTTTGAAATTTTATTCCTTTGATTCTTCCTGTTTTTAAATGCTACTTCATTTTGAAATATTTCTCCTATCTTCTGTGTAACAAATTCGCTCAGAGAACGCATATATAGTAATTAAAATATGTAGACACATTGATATTTTCATTTTGGATATTTACAAATGTGTATTATAAGATTAACTGATAATTCATTTAATTCATTTAATTGAATGTTTGATTTTGATCGTTGCTCCACATGTATTGATAACAAATTATCAAGCAGAGTTGTACCATATGTTCAAAAAGCCGGAAATTAACCCCTAAATTGTAAAGGTGGGTGTTTCATGCCCGAGCTATTTCAAACGGATTGAGTTCCTCGCAATGTAGGAGGCAGGAAGCTTTTTTCCCCGTCTAAAAGGGGTTATTTGATAAAAATTTTATGATAACCCTAATTTAGGACGTTTGAAGATGTTACGTGAGTTTTTTTTATTTTTTAATAAGTATTTCCACTGAAAAACGTATCGGACATGAAAGACCAATGTTTACAGTTTGAGGATACCGTAAAAACTGTTTAAGGGTTAATTGCCAGAAGCTGAAGATCAACGTCAAGCATGTTTTAATCTTGTTCACTGATAAGTGCAGTTACCTATGTGTTATACACAAGAATCAGTAAGAGAGAGAAAGAGAGAGAGAACAAATTAATATTAATATCAAAAATTAGTTGCAACATGAATAGTGATTGTTATCAAACATGTATTCCGAATAGTCGATCATTTAATTAAAATCGTACGTACGCAATTTCATGTATGTTCATTTACATGTGAATTTACATTTATTTATTTTTATATAGTAGATTGCGTCAATTGAATCACAAAGTAACAATGAAATTTCATATGTGTTGCGTTATTTCATCTCAAGTATACGATACTGTTTCATTAATTATTACAGTTCGTTACATCCAAAAGACCCGTAACACGTGTCATCACCATTTTAAGAGAGCATCCTAATTTTTCTCATTTAAGGTCGTCGATCAATAATCATTTCTCCATTATCCCTTTTAATCAAGCCGAACAAACAGCCAATACTCGAGTTACCGTTAATGAACACATGACGATCGCAAAGAAAAAAGGGGAAAAAAGAGCAGAGAAAAAAGGAAAGCTAGGAACAACATCGAGGTACCGATAGCTGACCAGGGAAAATAGACTTTAGACCAACGTTCGAAAGATACACGAGATACGTCTGCTTTCGTCGTACTCGAGTGAAAAGGCAACCGACAAATTGTTAAGTCAATTTAATTGCGACCAGCTCGGTCTTTTCTATTTACAAACGCACAGGTACAGTGTTCACACACAGTGAGATTGAGCGAGAGAGAGAGAGAGAGAGAGAGGGAGAGAGAGAGAGAAAGAAACACGCGAAACGAATAGCTGATGCTCGACATAGAGAGGACAAATCCGCAAGTACACGCCGCAAACCGGGAGAAAACACGTTCGTCTCTCGCACATGGATAGAACAGAGAGACGCAGTCTCGAAATTCAATCGAAATCAAAGGGACGAGGTTTATTGAAGCGTATGGGGAAAGCCCAGCGAGCTCTGATGATTCCTTGCGGTTGGAAAATGTTTCGCGTCGCGGATCGATCGATCCATCGATCTTATCATCGAAGGATTGCAATTTCGCCTTAGTTCACCTCTAGGGACGATGCGTGTTTCCTTCCTTATCGGTTTGTATTCCTGCGCGACGTGTTGCGAAACTCTGCAAGAATCGTTTCCCTGTGAAACTCCATCTCCTCGTCTCTCTCTGCTGTGCGGGAAAGCATTGCATTTGCGCAAGATCGTGACTTTGACGAGCGCCATTTCGCGTTTTCTCGTTTTGCTACGACTTTGTAAGATTTATGGGCTCCGTATCGAGGGGTCTAAGGTGAATATCTAAGATGGTTAAGAAAGTTAAGGGTAATCTCGTCGATCTACGTAACGTTGAACTTTCCATTCTTCTATTTTTGGATGCAAAGTAAATTATAATTCTTCTGTTCGAAATCGTATGATTAATCAGTATGATTTTAAGGGGAAACCTGATATTTATACGAATTTCTAGAAATACGAATAATAGATGCTCGTTATAATTAGCTTTACCAGTGTCGCAGATTAGCTCAGTTCGTTGTCCTGTGTTCAGTTCCAGGTTGTTTGAACCGCACGTCTAAGTCACAATGCCATGGAATTCATCTTGAGGCTCGCTGTACCTGTTCGTAGTCGCGCTAGGGAATTCCAAGGGCGTTGGTCAGACTTAATGGGCCTAATGGTGTTTCCCATGCGCCGTTATTAGTCGCGCCTCCACTGACAATTTAGTAGTTACTAACGTCACGATTATCAAAATTTATCGGTGTTTCGTTCGCTCGAATACCCGACGTTGGTTTATAGTCCGTTCCTTTACGCTGTTACGTGCTTTGCTACACTATATGGCAAGTGTTCGGAAAAGACATTTCCGACAAGGACTGAATCTCGTATTTAAGTGAAACTCTGATTATGATTAATTTTTATGATGCTGCTGAGTGCTTTACGGTAATTGTTTACCGGGGTGCATCTACGAGAAATTTTCTCATACTGGAGATTATATGTGGTGAAAGAGGAGGGTGGAAATGCAAGGAATACTTAGGTGGTATTTATGAGAGAATATTTAGATTCGGTAGACTCAAATAAAAATAGTAAGTGGAAATTTTAAAAGATGTTGAGGTATTTTATAAAGATACGTTGAGAATTTAATAGCCTCAGGGATACAGGCTGTATTTATACACTGTAACAATCAAACTGCTAAGATTTAAAATTAAAGTAAATCTTATTTAGCACTGCTTGCAATGTATAATAATCTATAGTAATTTCTGATGTTTGTTAAAAAGAGATCTATTCGACTGTTAGATCACTCATTAATATTAAGCTGTTAGTTGGGGGAAAACTACGGGGAGTTAACTCGTCGCGTGAATTTGTTATTCTGGACATAATAATTTCTTTGTTTAGGAATTTCCTACATTTTTACCGACCTAATTTACATTCATTTGCCATTAATAATTTCTCATTTTTTAATTATAAAATTGTTTGTTCCTTGTTAACGGATATTTACACTTACACACACTATTATTAAATTACGGATTAAGCATCCTTCATGGTAGATCCACTTTTGTCACAGATCTGTTTTACCTCAACTACTGAAGTTAATATATATCGATCATTCACATTATGAGTAACTCGATAGAAAATAGTGAAAATATCGCGCGGAGGCAAAGTAATCTTAAGCGAAAGACGGATGACGAATTTCGAAGCAACTTCAGTCAAGCGGAAACGTTGAATTCACTTGCTGCTTTCAGCAGAGTACAGAATGTACATAAGTTTCAAGACATCAGGCAGCAGCGAAGCGCCAAGAACTATCGTCATCAATTATACTTGTATAAAGTTAATACGTACTGGCATAAACTATCTCGATTGTAAATTACAGTTTCACGATGCTTTTCGTATTTACATTTATGTATTTACGCATTAGAAACGTTTCGTTATTGGACATTCTCTCCTATCCTCGAAGAAAATTATTAGATATGAGAAAGTTATTGGATATTTTCTCCTATTGCCGTGTTCATATAATTTTCGAATTTTTAATCGATACTTACGGCATTGTTATGATTCCAAAATATGTAGGCTGGCGGCTCTGGACTTAGGAGAACCACACACGTCAGATTGATCGTGCTACCTCGATTGATGTATAGGTCTGGTGCACCCAGGATTTCAGTTTTTGGTACTGAAAAATAAAGTGACAAAATTATTTTTAACTGTTAATTCTCGTATGATTGTTATATAGAGTTTCTTTATAAAAATATTATAAATACAATTACTTCTTCAATAATTCTCATTTTATTCAGAATCCATTTAGTAGCTTTATAAAATTCAAACGACAAACTAAACCCTACGAAATATCATGCTATTCAATATAAATCAGTAGCAATAACAGTTAAGGAAAGAATAATTTCTCTTTATATCCTTTATCGCAAAAATTCATGCCATTATTTCAAGCACAAAGTACTACAAAAATGAACAAAGAGTAAAATGGTTGCAGGTAAAAGCAAGACTCTTTCTTCCTCGAAAAGACGATACATTGGCTGTTAGTAGCGCAATCTTACTAGCTCAGAACACACGAATTATTTTTCCGGCGAACTTTTACATCTCGTAATAATATCTCTTATTATCCTTAGTTCTTTTTAATGTCTGCTATAAGTTACATACTACATCCGTTTAACACGCAGGCTCGTACTTCTTTGACAATTTGTATTATGCTTAGCCATAATCCTTCATGAGTATCCAGGCTTTTGTCTATACGTCAAAACTTGCGTTCTACACTCCAGTTCACAACTACGGGAACGCGAGAAGCAGGATAAATTGCATCGTCATTCTTTAATCAGTTCATTCAACTAAGATTTAGAAGACATAGTTCTAACCTCCTTCTGACCTCAAGGAACTTTATCCCTGGCATTTTTCTCGGCAATATAGGTTAGCAGTGGAGAAGCACCAGTGTTTCGTTTAATGTTATTAATTATGCTTTTTATACGTCTAAAAATTATCTACGAGAGAAAGAATTTTCCCTATAAACATATGTGCTGTTATCTTAAATACGGTAAAGCAATAGTATTCCTCTGAAGTCAAAATATTGCAAGCAATTGTATTTATGAAGTTCAGTATTTACCAATTTGTTAGCGGACCATCTTGTCCCTGTTTGTTATTTTACCGTTAATTTCGCCTATTCAATGAACCAGCTTAGCTTTTCTGGTTGACGAGAAACGAAATGAGCCGTTTGAGACGTTATTTATCGTGGCAGAAACTGCTAGCTGCACGAACGCCGCGGTATTTATGGTCAATTCGGTTTCCGAATTTTTTGTATCCTTCTCGTTGAACTAAAAGAGCCACGCGGCTAACTTGGCCCTTGTATCCGGTCCGAAAGAGCACTTTGAGGTGGCTCATACAGAATATCCGTTCTCGCGTACTGTCGTGTACTGTCAAAGAGAAAAAGAGACCCGGAAAGAGTGATCTGTGTGGCTAGTGCAAGCGTGACAAAGACGGTATATAGGAAAAGCGAATGTAAAGGGAAAGAGAGAGGTCGAGGAAGGAGAAATGGTTCGATGGACGATTACAACCTGGCTATTAGTATGAAAGGAAGGGAGTCAATCAAGATTTGAAGGGGAAGAATATTTCGATCAGGATGAACGAATTTAAACTGTTGTGTAAAAGCGGTGCGTATACAATGTGCACTTGTGGGCGAATATTGCCAGAGAAAGATAGGAAACTGAAGAGAGGTCACTGGGTATAGATCGATGTGAATATTTTCCAGACGGTCTCCTCTTGGAGGATTGACCGAAATAACCGGGCACCGTACTTTACGGCTTTGTGCACCAGATGATACCAGAGACGACATTTATATCTCTGGCGATAACCTTTCGCTCTGCTTTCTTGCTTTGATCGGTACTGCGTCCTTTTGCTTGTCTTTCGAATACGTCCTATCCCTTAGCTTTGTTTCTCGTCTTCGCCCACCTATTTCTTCGTAAGTACTAGGAAATCTGCTGGTCTCGTACAAAACACGATGATTTACGTGGATTGTCAAGGAAACGATTAATCGATTTGAAATACGTAAAGATATTAGTAAAAGTTATTTGTAGAAGTTTCAGGGAAATAACGAATTAATGAGTATACTGACGCTTACAATTTGTACACTCTGTACATACGTATGTACGTCCGTCACGATAGGAACATGGACAACATAATAATATGTCGCGTTGATTCGATGGAAATCGTTTTTGTCGCAACAAATTCTCCTTATAAATGTTTTTACGCGCCCATTTTACTTGAAACACAGGACTATTATTCCTGGTCCATGGTTCTCGCTATTCTAGAGAGGCTCTGGGCATCATTCTTCAAACATGTCACCCAGTGCTCGCACGTAATTTGGTAATTTCCTCTTTCGTAAATGGACCCTTCACTAGGATGTGCTGCTTTGTCGAATTGCTCCTTGAGGTAGAGGTTCGCTCGATATTCGCTTGTAATTGCATTCGCTTCATATGTTAAATATTCTTTATTATTGCGTACAACAAATTAAGATGATCAATGCTACTCTACTGATCTTTTGGTTTTGGTGTTATTCGGTGATTAAAAGTTTTTTTCGAATATAAAACAGGAACAACCTATTCGATCTAAAGATATGCTCCTGTTAACAGATAACAATTGCACGGAGTTTTGTGAACAAGTTAATGACACATCTAGTGTTTACAATACGATAATCCATACTTTCGAAATCAGTATCTATCTCAAGGAGGATTGAGTTTAATATTTTTAGTGTAAATACCCCTCAAGAGAAACCCATAACCAGATCTAATGAAAAGACAATTTTGATATTCAAATCATTGGATTTTAAAATTGTTTTCATATGTAAAAGCAGAAATATGATGTATCGTGTCCTTTGCCTGTGATCTTCATATAAGAGAAATTTGATAAGCTACAACCAGTGTTCCTCCCTTTCCATTCTTCTGCTTTGTTGTAATTTCACATTCTATCTAGAGATTTTCTCTAAGTCGAACTTTTACTCAATATACCCACGAGGAGATCGTTTATCTGGTTTATAACAAAAACTGGACACGTTCATCGTGATTTAAAGAGAATACCTTTGAATCGAACATTGTTCGACATTGTACGTCGTTTTTATCGTCGAGAGATTCGCTCGTTTCTCTTTTCTGTTTTGTCATCGTTTAAGCTTTCGTATTGCAAAAGGAAATCGAACCAGCATTCGCACACGTTGAAACGCACGGAAGTTATTTGTATTCCGGAATAGTTTGAAATATTATATCTCTGCAATAACGATACGTTGCTCGAAACAATTCAATAATTACTTATTCCATAAAGAAAATTATTTAAACACAGTGATAAATCATTTTTTATAAACTTAAGAAATAATACGTTTTAAACATTTCGTTTCTATACCTTATTATAATTAGTAGCTATTTATCGAGTATATACGTATCTACTTATAACAAATAATGATGATTTAAATTACAAAGTAGTCGCCGTGTAACTAGAGAACGTATATCTACGCAAATTCGTATTTTTGTGAGCAGAACTTAAAAAATCAAACTTCAGCAAACATTTGTTTCATCCACTAAATATTATGACTACTAGTATACTTTGGTTATTTTTTATATATACTTGCATATTATTTAAATTTTGCGTATTTTTGTAGCTCTTCAATTTCCATACAAATGCACAAACATCTGTACAAAGATCTTCGGTGCTCATTCACATTAATGTGATCACGTTGCAATATTCTACCAACGATCGTAACGCTAATTCGTTACAACACAAAATGCCGATCGTAGGTTGCACAGCTATTATAAAAGTTTCGACTCGTAAAAGAGCTCCAAGAATACTGATTTAAAACGAACATCTCGAATGGTTAGCTCGATTCTCAGAATCAATGCGAGCTGCCCGAAATTCCTTCGACCGTGTACAATTATTCCATTCATCCGTCTAGAATTTCTCAATTATTCTTCATTATCGAGGATACGCTCGGATTCGGAAAAGGAATAAGACCGAAAGTAAAAAAAAAAAAGAAAGAAGAGAAAATTATAGATAAAGGTTTTTCTACTTGATTTTTGCCCCCTACCCGTTTCTCGCTGGCTGATTCTCACTCTCGTCCGGTCCGGTTGACTCGCGTCCTATTTCGGTTACAGATTTTTCCCTCCTTTCATTTTTGCTCGGCATTTTCCTCTACGAGATGATCGAGGCCATGGCAAAAGCCGAGCACCGCCGCCTATAGGTCGATCGATATCAGGAATATACGCGAAGCGCTTTAACGTAGGTTAACCGCAGATGAAAGCAGAACTGGCTGGACGACGACGCCGCGGCGTCCGCGCGGACTCAAATCACGTATTGGCTCTCCAATACGGTTTCAGCCTTGTACTTTCCAAAAGGTGTGCCCACATCCCGTCCAAATTCTAATTAGTGACCACGAGTGCTTTCAGTGGAGCGAACTGTACGTCTGATCTCTCTGATCTGTCCCTTAACTTGTTAGAAAGCTGAAACACCTAGGAACTTATTGGTGGCCGGCAAGTTTTCCATGTCAAAGGTGCTTTTTATGAGCTAGCACGTTATTATTGTTCATGGAAATTCATCAGTTTGCATGGTTTTGTTGTTCCTGTTTGAGGAGTATGACAAAGATAAATATAGTTATCCTCTTGAAATAACGTAAAGATAATTTCAAGAAAGTGAGTAGGATTGAACGAAAAGTATAATTATATTCAGATTACGGCTGTTCGTGAAGATGTATATTTTTATACAAATATTACAGATTCGTTTTATCTTTCAAGTATTATAATGTACATGCAAAACTTTGGATATTTTGTATATCTAATTATTTCTAATTAAATGTTCTTCCTTAGAAAAGATCTCAAGCGTGAGCAAAATTTCAAAGAATTTCCATGATTTTTTCAAATGTTGAAGGTCTTTCCGTTTATCGAAATGAGAAGAAAATTACTCAAGTTTGAGTAAAAGAGAAAGAATTCTTACCTGTACGATTTCCCGTCTTAATCTTGCGTTTAAAGACTTTTTGAAACGTTAAGAGTCTTTTCGTTGGTTGAAACGAGAGTAAGACTGAGGTATAAAAATTCGAGGACCATAAATGGGTTAAATTTTCCATAAATACATAAACATAGGGAATTTCTTCAATTGTCGTTTGAATTTCAAGTGAACAAGAGTATCCTTTGTTATGCTTCACTAATATTTATCCTCGAGGTAACATCAAACGAATATTTAACAGTACGTAAGTAAATAAAATTTGTATTCAGCTATAAGTATCAATCCTCGCATTATTAAAATGAAATAGGATACAGGATGAAACGATAGTTGGCCGTCCACAGATCGTCCGTTTCTAAATTAATTTCCTGAAACAAGATAAGGGAAGAGGAGCAGATTGTCGATCAAAAAACTTTGAACGTTGCTCGATCGATTTATCGTCCGTTCTGTATCCTTGATCCCCGGTATCGTACGATGGAACGCTTTTGTACTTACGGCTGCTATTTGTTGAGGAGTCCACATAGCGTACTTGCACGCTTCGTTGTTGACACTCGACCTAAATAAAGCGCTGTTCACAATGACGCGATACCTATATCCTTGTTTCGCGCGAACACCCTTTCTGGCTGTCACATGATAGAAAGACCGGACATGGTCAGTGACAGAGACAAAGCGATAAGCATAGAAGAAGAGGGAACGAGAGGGATAGATCGAATCGTAGCAATTGACGATTGTCCAATTGACGATTGTCCTTTGGACTAGACGGTAAATTGCGTTAGACGATTCTCAAACGATGTACATGCCTGCTCCGAATACGGTCATTCGTTCGAAATACAGGCTGATTTCCAACGAAATAGAAACTCGAGATATACGACCGAGAAGGACTTCGGAAAATATGGCGTTCGCAGCTAAATAAGCGAAGCAATCACAGGCAAAGGAGGTTTTTTTCCTCATGCAACCTGTGGATGTTTGTACGACCATTTTGAGAACTTGTGGATGTGATGGATAATTCTTCGGAATGATTTGTAGTACATGTGTCGCGCTATCAGGTTAATCGAATAGAAAGACCATTTACGGAAGATACTTGCTGCTGTTTAATTATTCATCTAGTATTATATTAATTTTGTCTATCTAAAACGGTTACAGTAGCGTTATCTAATATATATTATATTATCATCGTACACGTTAAATTCATATCGAGTCTGTTTTATCTACTAAACGATAGGTATCGACAATCACGCAGGATCTTTGCAAGTGACGCAATTAATCAAAGTAATTAATTTCGCCATGTTATGCTGCACCGCTTTTTTTTCATTTTTTCGATCTATAAATTGCTTATTGTGCTTATTATTTCGCATGTTTGCCGTTTGTCGTTACCTTTATCGTAATCAGAACTCTGGAATTTCGTTTGATTAATTGTTTTTAGCGGTTTATTTTGTACACGAACGGGCTATTTGAAATTGCTATTTAACATTTTAACGAGACTCGTTTCCACAAAGGTATCAGTTGGAAAAGGAAATAGGAATTTTAAACGGCAATAATTTAAGCAAATAAATTGACGTGAAATATAAAACGCAAGAAAAAGAGTAACGTAAGAAAAGAATTTTGAATGAACATGATCATGAATTCTATAACGAATACTTTATCAATTTTAAAGTCAAAGAACTTTTTCAACAGTAGTTTTGCTTGTATTTTTGAACAACATTCGGGCACGTAGTGATATGACACAATTTGCACGTAGTGATATGTGTCTCGTCGACAATGTGTTAACTTATGTGTACCAATTGTTTTACTCTTTTTCACTTTACTTTATTTTGTACTCATTTTCATATCGTTGGTATCTACGATTTATTTTCGTACCGAAATATTCTCATTTTTAGTGTTTCCCTCTTTTTCGCGAATCGATCATCGACCTTACACGTGTGGTTATATCTCATTGTAAAAATGCTATCGTAAAAAGCCTGAGAAAGATCTTGTAATTTGAAATTATTTGGAATGTTCATACTTTGTTTTATTTTACTCAGTATTTCTTTTATGAACTTACATTTTATAATATCATCAATTCACTTACAGCTCTGATAAGTAAAATCTAATCAAATAATCGATAAATATTGTCCTCCTAAATTTACATGAAATTCAAATAATACCCATAGTAATCGATAATAGAATTCTGTTAAATTCAAAAGAAATTGTAACTGTACGATCACGAGTTCATAAAACGAACTTCTAAAACCGGTGGAACACGATTTCTCGGAAGAACAGCATGCTCGTTCGACTATGTCTAATACGAAAACTTTCGGCATCTCCGATGCGATTCATAGGACGAAATCGCTTTAAAATACTTCTTGGGAATATCGCGGCAACCAAAGTAGGAAACATTCGTGACAACTCGGTATGAATAAAATTTATTAGTCGAGGTGTATTCACAACATGACGCTGGATTTTCTTTTCCGAACATTTGGAACATAGTTGGAACTCCGTTTCGATTTGATAAAAGTGGGTCAGCGAGATTTCCTCTTTCTACAGAGGGTGGAACGACGTGGTTTGGACAAAAACGCAGGATGTAAATCGCTATTCTTCCTTCTCTTTGCTTCTGTCGATTCGAGTGACATCCCTGAACTGACAAATCAGTTCGCGAAGTCGTGAGTTTACATTCGAGAATTGCGAACGTTCGTTTACTGGTAGCGAAGCATTGCACGCGAGCAGGTGGAACAGCATCGAAAAGAACGACGTCAGTCGGTTGGCCGTGGCGTGAACGGAATGTAAACCGGACCGTTTTCGATTTCTCTCCTCACCTTTTGTTTGCGTTTGCGGTCTGGTGGATAAAGCGGCGAAAAAGGAGCGAATTTTCGCATCTTTTTCGCCATTCCCACCGAACTTCTCTGTCATTTGTGTTTATTTCTCTTGGTACCTCCCCTTAAAACTATCGAGTGGTTAATTTTCTTTTATTTACGGTTCATTTTGTGTTACGAGTTCCGTGTGTGACTATTAGAATAAAAGTAGGTTTTTTTTTTTAATTTGGAGTAATTTGGAGCATCGAGGATTTTAACAATGTAGAATTTATCGATAGTTGATAAATAAGGAAGACAGTTGGATTAATTTTATGTAAACTAATCGTAATTTCTGAAACTTAGAAAGTTAGATTGTGTATGGAACACGCATTTATGAATTTATTGAATTTATTTATGACAACCTTCTTCTGTAAGTAGAAAGAGATAAAGTTTTAGAATAAAGTTACTTCATTGGGTGGTTAATTGTTGAATTTATAGATCCTGAGAAATGTATATTTTTCTCTAACATTGTTAGAAACTAGTCACGATACGAGTATATTGATGTAAGACCTGAAATTAAAATAACGTGCACTTGTTATTCCATGAACTGCGCTTTAAATTAAAAAACAAACCCTTCCATTAATTTTTTAAATAATACATCTAATTTATCAATCCATTAGTATCACTATAAACGTGATTCTTCAGTTGCACTAATTAATTCTAATACATAGTTATCCTAGAATTATTATATTGTTTCTCTTTCATCCCCAAGAGATCACATTGCATCGTCACGAACGGTTTTTTAACTTCTCGAGTGTGCTTTACTATTCCAGATTATACACTGATTTCACGAGAGGACGTAAAATTTCATTTGACGAGAAGTATTTCGAAGTCAGAGATATTTGACTCTGATAAATATTACGACTGCAAATTCGACAAACTTTTCAGTTCGTTTTCCAGATAAGACCCTTTAAAAGAAGGATACTCGTACAGAGGTAGGTTTCGTTCGGTATTGGTCCTCGCGTGAATCGAATACGGAAAAGGGGTAGTTTCGAGCCATGTAACTGGAGAAAACGGTCGAAGAACTTTCGAAACTTTTTTATACGTCAACTTTTCCCGTTTCGGCGTGTCATTTGCACGGGCTACCTTTTTTCATTCGTTACCAAAAACAGAGAATGCAGCCGCGGGGGAGGAAACAAATTTCGTTTTCCAACGAAATCGGGACCAGAGATGGAATGGCTCGATACTCGATACGCTTCGCGATCAACCGCTGGAAAGTATCGATTTTGCGAAGGACCATTGGTCAATATTTCGAATAAGCAAACGCGAATTAGTTCTACGAAGTTCAGTGTAGTTTTACATCATAATTCTTCGTTGAAAAACTACTGTTTTATTGTTTGCTTTTCCGGTCTTGTGCCACTCGGGTATTTTTAATTAAATCCTATTACTCAGAATGGAGAAACGTGCTTTAATTAAAGAAAACGCAGCAAACGTTTATAGGATGTTGTAGAACGCGTAAACATTATTTTATGGGCAAATCGAGGCACGGAAGCAACCAAATATCGCATAAACACATGTACATATTTGTCTTATATTATCCTGTTTTAAAATTACAAGTAGTCTTGTATCTTCGCAATTCTTTTTCGAGATTACCCTGTACAATTTCTTTATCCTTTTCCTGATTTTACTGTTTTTCAATGAATTTAATTAAAATACATGTTTGAAATATTTCATTAAAAAATCCTCGTTCTAGGAACATTAATAAAATTATAAAAGTTACACGGTTAATATTTCGTACGTTATGTATAATATTTTATGAATTTCTTTGTTATATTGATAAAAATATTAAGAATACATTTTCTAATGGACTTCGGTGATTTTTCACGTTGTCATGCATACAACGAGAGTCATTAAACTACCGTGGAAAATCGTCTGTAGCTCCGAGATAGGGTCAGAGTACCAACAAACAGACTGAAGGTTTATCCGAACTTTTGGTATATTCGCTTCACCCGTGAGAATATGCACACGTGTTTTGAAATACCCCGTAGGCTTGTAAAACAAGCAGCGAAACGTTCTCCTTTCTGGAGGAAGAGGTAACAGAAAGTTTTTATAAAATCCGCAATGTCAAGCGCGGTTGGAAAATAAGAATGATGCCTCTTACCATATCGTAACTACGTTAAACAATACTTTGTTTTCCGATTCATTTCCAATCACGCGTTAAACCGCTATCTATATATGACGTATATATAACGTTGATCACATCTATCTCCCGAAGATTATAGCACAATCATCGGGTTTATCGTCGTTTCTTCTTAAACGATTCTAAAGAGCCTTGTTATCGCTCAGAATCGTTTGCAGTAAAGTTCGGCGGCCATAACTGGCTTTTACTATCACCCTAAGCAACGAGAAGAATCTTGAACTATGAAACTCGTCGAAGTGAGCGATAGGTATACACGGTGTCTCGAAATACGTGGAACTTACTCCAGAAATTGGATGTGCTTCTGAAATCAATAAAGAAAGTTCACGTGAACGTACGAATATACTTGTGCTATTTCGTGAAACATAATCAATTCTATGTTCTTTGATACACAATAATAGTCTATAGGATTGTATAGTTGCGAGAAAAGAGGAAGTGAGCCGAATCTACGCGATTATTGAGATAATTGTAAATCGTTTAAGAATTATCATCTCGTTTTGAATATCAGATTAAGGTATTAAGAGAGAGAACATTACATAAATGAAGAATTTATATATTCAACTTAAATTGTCATTATCTTGTCATAAAATATCATTTTTACATCCCTCGCGTTTTTTCATCGTTATTTTAGCAGTTTTAACGTTCGTATCATTAATCCTTCTATCGCATTTGTTCTCATTTGGTTTTAATTCAAATTTTAAATGAATTTCTTTAAGATTTTCATTTAACTCGCTCGACATTTCCTCAATGAGGCTAGAGGATCGTGGAGAACAACGTATAATTGTTAATTCATCATGCATCAGTCTCCTATAAAGAATGTTCGAAAATTTCAGGAGCATCGCGTTGTATAAATAGAAAATTCCGATTGATTAATTGTTTTCTCAAATCAATTTGTGTCAATTATCACGTCTTATATAAGATCAAAAGATCTTCTGATACTCGTGGACAGACGTGTACGCTTATACGGACTTTTTTCATTGTTTTCAGCTACACAATCGATAATTCCTGAAGTAAGCCCAACATATTACGGGATACCTTGTATAGCTACGCCAATAGAACGACAAATTGAGTCATTCCATAACTTCGTGTGGTTTTTATCAGCAGGCCTCGCGCTACGTTCACTCGGTTTATCCCGCTAGCTAGCTCGCGCGGCCATTCATATCTCGTCCAACTTCTTATTACTTTTCCCTGGGAAATTTATCACATTCGTCGTGTTCCTGACTATCGTTCGCTTCGTTTCCTCCGCTCCTCCCCACCTTTTTGATCCCAAAAACACGCAAACAACCAGGAAATCCGGGCCTACGAACTTTGATCTCGATATTAACTTTATTCGTCACGAACCCGTGACTCCCATCCTTCTACACCATAAAACGTTTCGCTTGAGAAAATATTTGCTCGTACTTTTCGACCACCGCGAGGCAAAATATCTCTTTCTCGACGGGCGGTTCCGTCCTGTAAAATTTACACGCGTGTACGTTACCGTGCAAGAGATCTGTTTTATTTCTTGCGCGATGGTTTTAACTTAGAAAATACGCGAGAATAACCTTCGCCGACATGTATACGCGTACGAGACGGGAGATAAACGAATAATTAACACGTTCTTCGACGAAGCGTAGTATTAACTTGATCAGGCAACGTTTCGTTTGCAATTTGTTTTTCCCATGTTCTGAATTTTTACTTTCACGATGTTTGTGACTGTAGCATTCTGATTTTTAGCACTGCGTATACAGGTACCGAGTGCGTATTTTCTGGTCAATTAGTTCAATTAGTATGAAATTTGTATTCCTATACTCTGTAAATACATAAAAAAATAAGATTCTTTAAGAGCCTTTATAAAACACAATTACAGCTAATGTTTCCAACACAAGTCCTGCGAGAGTTATCATCAGTTCAAACATAGTCGATATTAGAAACGTAGAATTATAAAAGTTGCAATCCAACTTACTCGATTTAACATTTTGTCGTATAAGCCCTTTCAGCAGAAATCAATCGCGTAAATACGCCGCCAGCATTCACAGTATAATTTATGGATAGCCAGCCATCCAACAGGTCTGTGACCATCTTCTGTCCCATCAGCGTATTACACACTCTGTTTAGTCGAAATCGTCGATATCAGAAAATTCACTTATCCGATAGGTGTCGAGTCTCGTTTCCGATAATCGATATTTCTGTCGTATTTCTCTGTACAATCCTTGCAGCGAAAGTTGTGAACGTCCGAGAATCTCTGTCGATACTTCGCGAAAGGCTAGAGACACGATCGGTCGTTTCACGTTCGAAAGACGATTTGGTTCTCGGTGGTTCGAGGCAGGGTTTGAGCATCCGCGCTTTCAAGGCGACAGCTCCCCACGGTCGACGGTTTTTCGCTTGGACGGCCAGAATTTTCAGCGCGGAGGGACACATCCTAGACGCTCCGCGGAGCGCGAACGATCGCGATGAAACGAAATTATATAGCCGCGTCGATATTCTCGAGCGTGCACACCGGAGCGTGGTACGAGGTCTCGTGAAAACGCTAGGTGAAAATAGGTCTCGCAAACGTTTTTGTTCCTGCCGCCCTGTTAAATGTCCCTTGCTCGTTAAAAATAACATTCAAGCTTTGGCGCATTTCTGTACGGTGCGATGTGCCTAGTAAAAAATGCTCGATAAATCATCCCAGAATGCAAAATTGTACTGGTCTTACCAAAGCTTTAGCAAATAAATTTCGCACGGGCTCATAGGAAGATATTCGAATACTCGCGTAACTTTATATTCAACATGTCATATACGTTATCAAAATGGTTTTTATGCCATACGATATGATATGATTATCATGTTCATATTAGTACAGTTTGAAACAAATCCGAAAATGTATACAGGCGTTACGAGATGTTTACTGCAAACATACGCTTTTCACAAAAATTATAGAAAAATTTATTAAAAAAAGAGTCACGTTCATTTGCTTGGCTATTTAAAGTGACGAAGGCGACCGAAGTCTCGGACCTGGACATTTTGAAATTTGCTCGGCGACTGACTGAAACCTGACATCGACGGTTCGATGTCGAATGTTTAGATTATCGGACCACCGCGAATACCAACACGGGTCCTCGAGAGAGATTTTCACGTCTTATCGCCTACAATGTGATGGGACAAGACTACAGAATGTAGCGAAGAATAACATTTTCTATAACGGATGTGTATATGAATCGTTATATTAAAGAATAAACGAACTTGTACAATTAAATTGTATAAATTAAGAGTAATTTTACAAATTCTTCAGAAACGTGGAAGTGATCGTAAAGATCTTTTGATTCTATTTTTTTGATTATATCACCCTTGCAGATAGATTTATTAGAATCTGATCGTAGACATTACGAACAGAAGAATATAATTATGTATTTGAATCCCAAAAAACTAAACAAACTTTGAAAAAAGAAAACTATTTTAGTTTTTAACATTATCAAACTGCGATCGCACGATATTTCCTAAAAAATACGGTGGCCTGTTTGTACATAAATTGCCCAGAGAGTGCGACATGGTCGCTAAAATAACTTTAGTTTAACCGGTGCACACGAGTCAGCCGAAAAGCCATCGACATCCGAATCCGCAAAAATTTCACGAATTTTATGTTGCGCTAGATATGTCCACGCTTCCTTTGTACCACATTTCGACGGTGTCAAAACGAGTGCAGCGGCAATAGAAAATAACAATTTCGTATCCACGACTCCTGCAGTCATAAAGCAATATGTCCAAGTTTTTCCAGACAGTCATGATATAACTCGTGAACAAAAGTTGTTGGATCCGTCGTGTGGATGATTTTAAAAATGAAGTTTCACCACGTTGAAGAATATTTCTGTACGACACAGTCGTCCTAAATTCACAGCAACGTCTACTGGAAAAGTTAACGTACGCCATTTGCTGCTGAAAGCCTGGTCATCATTTTCCTCTGATTCTGAAGTGACTCGTCGTTACTTCACCTCCCTATGCTTAACTCTCTTTCTTCGCCCGTTACGTTCTCACACGTTACATTTTCGTTTATAGCTGTTTTCTCTTTCGACCATACCGCATCCAGCGGTTGTAAGTCGTACAGTTTGCTTTCTGAGGGGAGCTATGACCCGAAGTTTACCGTAAAACCTCTAAGTTTTCCGTCGAATGGCTAACCCTCGGCTCGTCGAGCGCTCAACGAAACTTGAACCGTGTTTTGACCTTCGACCAGCAACGAAGATGTTTCCGAGAGGGAAAACTACGTTAGGCTTACGAGGGCTTGGATAAACCGAGGGTATTACGTATGTAGTTTATACAGAACGATTTGTTCCTATTCTATTTGTATGCAATAGGATACCTTAAAGGTAATATGCCGTGTTTGTCATTTCCGAAGGTGTAGAAATATTTTCATAAGAAACAAAATTCGTATATTCAAGAAAGAGAGAGCGAGGGATGATTATAAGAAGACACTTGTAAAAGACTATTTCTTAAGTGAAATTTAAGGGTAATTTTAATTAGAAGAATAAAGTTTTAAATGGCAAGGTAACATGTAAATTTACAATATTTCCTATAGCATAAGTTTAATTTAATGTATTTTAATTTTATGTTTCTCTATGGCAGAAGTGTGTCGAAGTGTTCGGTGACTTATGGTTGGCAGTGTATACGTATATATATTCTTGAACCTCTATTTCATTCGATAGGATCTTCCAATATGAATATATGTGTTCTTGAACCTCTATTTCACTTCTATAGGATCAGCCAATATTACGTATGATATAATATTCTTGAACTTCTATTTCGTTTCATTTATTACTATCTCCTTCAACGATCAGCTAAATTTGGAATTCTGATAAAAAGAATGATTCGAAGTAATCCGCTTCTTTTGATATCGCACAGTAGCAGAAGCAGAAGAGTTATTTTTCTTTCAAATATCAGGATTTCATCTCTAATCGAGCTTTCATAACTTCCAGAACAACAAACAGGTCTAGATTATAAGTTTTCCACTCTACGGTATGGCTCTCTGTTTGTTCTCGTATTTCTATACGTACTTGTATCTACGCTACAAATTTCTCAGAAACCGCGCGTTTTAGACGAAGCCGTAATAAGAAGAAAATATATTATTAAAATAGTAAGTATCGTGAAGGATAAAAAAAAAGTAACAAGAGATCTCTTTCTAGAGAATGGGCTTCCTCTTGAGTCAAAAGCTCCGGTGTCGCATATGGAAATAGAAGGAGATCCCCTATATAGGGAGAGCGGTTTTCAGGAAATTGAAATTTGCTCGTCCTGCTTTTATCGAATCAGAAGATTGAATGTAGCCTCAATTTTGAAAGGGCATGATACGTAATCTTTGTTCGTGAAATATACGAAGATGTGTCGTTTCAGTAGAACTTCCTTTGATGAATATCTATATAGATAAACAATCTTTTACAGGTAATTATTAGGTTATATCGTATTTCTCTGAAGGAGAATTAACAATTACTTCTGTGTAAGATCTATTTAACCGTGTGTACACGATTGAACAATGTGTACAATGTTTTGTTTTATTATCATCTATGAATGGATTAACCTTCTTCCTAATTATTCCAAGGTTTTCATCGGTTTATTAAAAAGTTGCAATACGTTAAAGAGATTCCTGCAGTTAATAAGAGCAATATTTCTATAATATTCCACAAAATGTAATATCGAGAGACGTACGAACTTGTTACGTAACCGAATATCATTTTTTTCGCCCGAACTGATAATTAAACTCGCACGTTAAAACACTTGTTAATTTAAATGCAATTAATCCGATCTATTAGATGCCAGGAAAAGAAAGCAGAGCGTTCAACTATCGATAAAGTGTGTCAGATGAGCTGAATTTTTCATCCCTTTGGAAGTTTCATAAAGTTCGAAACATTCGGAGAATACGAGCGAGTACTTTCTCTATTTCCCTGCTCCTTTAATTCGCCCGTTTACTACCGGAGAATCGGACGATTTTATCGATCCTCGGTGTCCTCTTTGAGCACGGGAAAGTCTCATCGAGATAGTAATTTCAGTTTCAAATTGAAACCAGCCGCGATTTATTAAAATTATTGTGGCCTCCGGTAAAGTTTGCGATGAATCTTCAAATGGCTGCAAACAGCCGTGCATTTGCTTTATACTCGAGCACCTTTTCCTCGGGTGTTCTCAACGTAACTTTTACGTCAAGTTCTTTTCCTCTTCTTGAAAATTACGAACGTGAGTGTACAGGATATTGCTGTAATTATGGTACCACATAGATGATTATTGTGCGTCAAAGAATAAGTCGAAAATGTCGAATAACGTGTTTGTCCCATGACGTTTCGATTTCGAGAAACTCGAACCTGAAAATTTGCCAATTATTTTTTACTTATTTTCGCCTATAGAATAATCTACTGCTAATTATTCCGCACGTTTTTTAGCCGATGATTTTAGTCGAAATTTTCAAATTCGATTTCATCGAGAACCAAGCGTCGTAACAAAAACTTTATTGTATATTATCAATCTATTTTTTCACGTAGAATCACCCCTTTGTCAATTGTAAACCTTGTACATATGGGACACTCTGTACATGTATATATACAATATACCAGAATTCAATTTTATTTATATTAGAGCAACAGACAAACTTTTTTATAGTCTTTTTCAAGCTTCTCTCGAAACAAAAATATTCTCGCAGCCGATAGATTCAACAGTATGTTGGACAAGCAAACAAAGAGACCACAAGAGAGAGAGAGAGAAAGCAGAGAACAGAGTAGACACATATGTATATCTGCCATGCAATACAGAGGAGTTCAATCAAAAGTAAACGAAAAGGGAAAGGGTATATTGTCGGTTGGCTGGCGCGCGGCCTTTTTCCAGTTTTAAAACGACGACTCTTTGAGACCTGGACGACACGTATAGAGAGATGCTCCTGTCGCAAAATGCCCGAGGGGCAGTTACGTGGGTGCATACCTAATCAGAGAGACGTCCTGCAGAATGCTTGAAAGCTTGGAATCTCGTGATTCTTCCCATCGCGTGCCAAGACATTCGCGTACTTTTGTTGGGCATATTCCTAAAGGACAACGCAAACTGTCATTCTACGAGCGTACTCGTTCTGCCATGCCGGACCCCTTGCAATTCAACACGAGAGGAAGGCCTTCTGTTGCATGAAAGTATTAATTTTCCAGACGCGGGAGCATTCACATTCGTGTGCATCGGTCAAAAGTTTCCGCTACCGGTTGGAAAGTTTCTGAATGGAAAATTAATGATCGTGCAGTTCGCGAAGTGATCGTGTAAAGTTTATGATTCAGGCGAAACACGATCGGGTAATTATAACGGCAATTAAGCATTTAAGCATCATTGTATTATAAAATAAAGTTATATTAGCTATACAAATTAATGTGATTAGACACAGTAGCGAAGTGTTCGCATTACGTGTATACAGGAAATTGCTAGCTGTTCAAAACTGTCAGGTCATATTTTTCACGCGAGAATACTGGGATAATACGCGCGTTAAAAGGACGTCGCATATGCTAATCCTTTATACACTGGTGGTGTGCCGATTTCACTTGGCCCGTAACAAGCCCGAAGAGCCGCACAGGAGAAAAGGAACGCGCGGTTAGAAACGGGGAAGAATGTCTAACGACTAGAAGATGAGCAAGTCCGCTGATAAGACGAGCCTTTACAAACTCAGCCGGCTAAAAGACGCTGGCAACAAAGCTGAAGAGAAAGAGAAAGGAAACGTTTCAATGTTACGGAGAATGAACCCAGCCTTTATCAGTAATTTGTGATTCTCACTTGCTGTCTTTTGCTTTCTCTCTCGAACTCTAGCAACAGTTCTCGGCTTTTTCTTCCACATCTTGGAAACGTTTCATGCTAAAACGCCCCTTTCTTCGCTCATCGTCAAATAGAAACGAATTTTCCAAAGTTCTTAGCGGCTGTTTCTAACTCTATTTACGCGTAACTAACAAAGTGTACCGTATTCTGTTTAATGAACGAACTTCCTTAACCGCATCGACAGATATTAAATTCATCTTATGCTGGAAAGTTACGTCTATGAAGCGTAATGTAGTCTTGCATCTGGTTAAACAGTTCGTGAAAACCGCAGAAAAGATTTTAATATGCAGAAAGTGATATAACTTCGAGAAGTTACGGTTACCCAAAAGGATCCTTATTATTGTCTTTAGAAGCCTCTGCTGTTTGACAATTAATTTTGTGACATCTATTCGCAAAGAGAGAATAATCAAATGCCAGTGAACTGTTCGCGGCATGACGTATGCAGATATTATATTTTCTCGATTAAGCATGCGCCGCACGTTAACATCGTTCGATGATCGTGCTAGAAATATGTATTTTGAATGCAGTCGGTTTAACATCCGAGCAAAAACTTTTATGAGACAATCGCAAAAACGAAAGCTATTAGCTTGTCTAGCGATTACTCGCTGGCTTGACAGTAAAAGTGAAATTGCTGGAGAAATAGCTTGTATTATGCTGAACAGACTGTCAATCTATTTCGTTGGCAGTCGTTACACGATTTTGTAATTAGGTTTCCTCTGACAAATGACAAGTCGTTCCCTCTTTGAGTGACACGGCATGTTCGCTGGGACGAAGAAAAGACAGTTAAATAGCAAATTTCGGGTAGGAGACAGTCTAATCTTATTACTTTGATTGAGATAATTTGGGAATCATGGTTACTAAATGAAAAGTGAATTCGAGGCCGATGTCCTATATTAAGTAACGTTATTTTAGATGCATGATGTTATTTCATAACAATATGATATATTGTTCAACCTTACCGAGTTGTAACTTCGATAAAATCATAAAATTGCGTATTTTAATAAAATGAGATTGAAACGTTTCAAAAATGTACAGCTTGCAACTTCACAATCTAAAACCGTCGATCGAAAGTTTATTTCTGTCGTTTTACAATTTTGATGAGTAATGAGTTTTAAACGTTTAAATGAATAAAATCTAATTCTATTATTGTTCAAATTTTATGGATTTCTGGATATTTCCAGTATATTAGATAAAATAATAAAATGGTACTACGTAAGATTGAAGCTCGTTTTATAAAATATGTCGTTTCTTCATATTCCTGCCTGTTTTCAATATCGTTTGACGTCGCTTCATCTCTACCATATGAAATTTACACTTACTCTAATAATAAAACAACATCCAAAATACAAATATATACATACGCTACACAATAGCCGTCGAAGAACGCGAGGGCGTCAGAAATAGTCATCTGCAAAACGACCGAAGTTTCCCGTAGTAATTCCCAAAGTGGCAGTTCAATTTTCCCGGTGGATGTCGAGGCGACGTCCGGTAATTAAATCTGTAGCAAAGCTGGCCGAGCAGAAAACAAGAAGGAACTCTAGTTGGTTAGATCGGCCGGTTTTCCCTTCCACTGAACACGGAGAATCGCATAAAAGAAGTTGACACGCGAGGGACTGTAAAACATCTCAGTTTTTGCACGATTAATCGAAGTCTAACCCCAAGGCGTGACAGAAATCGCGTTTAGCTCCAATTAGAGTGGCGCGCCGAGTTCCTAGCGACTTTCTGTGACAGAGCAATCATTGTTCTCGAAACTTCCGCCTGTCTCCTGAGTAGCACAATATATCCGTGGATCCGTCTTCTGTTCCCTTTACACTTTTATCCTTCTTTCTCCTACTTACTTCTTTCATTCCGACGGATTTCATCTGAACTTTCTCGAGGCTTTTCACCGAGCGTGAAGTCATATTTTATACCGACCCGTTTCTCGGCTGCATGAACGAACAATAACGTGCAAGTACCGGTTCTCAAAGTGTTCGAGAGACCGCGAAAAGTGCTTGCAATTGTATGGTGATTGAACTTACGAGTTCCAGTGCTGGATTAACTCTTTAGCGGGTTTGAAAAGGGCTTGTTACTGTACAGATATATCGAAAGGTTGGAGACGTTGAATTTTATATAATTAGGTCTTTTCGAATGTTAGGAAAAGGTGTTCCTATATTAAAAACGTACGTTTCTTTTAAGTACATTTTATTCTTTTAACGTCTTCTAAATTGGTATTAGAATATTTATTAGTGAAAGATAATGTGTTTGTATATTATTGTATTTTGTCAGTTCTATGAATTTTTGCTGCGGAATATTTTACAGACAACAGTCAGGCTTACATGATTTTTTGTGAGAGGCTGTATCTCCATTCGTAGCTAATCCGTGGCAATTTGTACTCGCATGATCGCATGAAGTTTGTTGGCGTAAACTTTGATGGATCCGTCGACGTAGCAAATATATTAGCGTAGTTTGCGAAGACGATGCAGCGCCATATACGTGATGTACTAATGAGAGAAACAAATTGTATTGTTCTCGATGCAGTTGTCGACGAAATTGCTAATTAGCAGGACCGTGGAAACTCCGACATTCGTTAATTCGCCCAGTGAATTAATTCATCGTTTCGGTGTTCAAGAGATACGAATTAATCACGGTAGAATCTTCGCGTTAGACGTGTTCTTGTTCCTCGAGGAATTCTGAAGCTTCATTCAGAAAACGGAAGGATCTTTCATTTCCTCATCTTCGAAATGGCTCGACGACGCGACGCGTCGAAATTGACGATCAATAGTTTCCGCCTCAACGATCCTGTAGGCAACAGTCTGCACAGATTTGTCGTAGAACCCGTTTTTTTTTTGTTTTATTTTAACATAACCCCGGTGGAGAGAAGACAGAACGCGTCAAAACTCCCTTTTTACCATTCTCTCGTGCTATTGTAAAGCCCCTAGTAACGTAGAAAACAATATTGCGACCGAACGTCTCTATCAAAACTGTCGGTTACTACGTGGGTCGAAGCTTCCTTGAATTTGTAACCAGAGAAACCAAAAATTTACAATCCTATATTTTAATAACGTATATATATATACATATATATTTCTCTTCGATATTCGTGTCTTTTCGCTGCTTTGTTCTTTGCTATTTTATTCATATTCTCGTTCTTGAATATACAAACGTATCATACGCTCATAGGAGGAATATCATGTCATGCTTGGATATATGGATAGCGACTGATATACAGAAATAGCGATATTGTGAAATTTCGAATATAATGCGGAAATATCGGGATTACGGGGAAAAGATCAAAATGATGGTTATGTCGAAAGCTTCCGTGCGCAAATTAATTCCTGCTACGAAAAGGGAGAGGTTAAGAGCCGGGGATAGAGGATCGTGAAAATGAAAAAGCCGAACAGATTAATAGCCGGGATATTAATTGAAATTCATCAGCGTGGAGCGGAATATCCGACAAATGCTCGTTCCACGGATAGATGGTACCTGTAACGCTGTTACTACTGTTACATATTTGTATTTGTCGCGTATCTTTCTTTTTTTTCTTCAATAATCTATTACAATGTCAATCGCTTGTATGGCTCATTAACGACGTAAAATAATGAAAAGTCTATAGGTTACTATATAATTTAGAGGATTTTAAATAATTTAGTAGCTCTTGTATCGATTTATTTAAGAATTGTCCTTTACAGTAAGCTTTATATCGAATTGTTGTCTATACGCGTATATGGCGCATTTATCTTACAGAACTGATCTTTAATTAACAACTAAGCGTAGGTTTGTTGAAAATCAGGTATCTCTCGTCGCGCAACTGTAACGCTATCCGACGTGTAAGCAAAAGTCGAGTCGACTATTTGCTTTTCAGGACCTGTATTCTCTTATCTTTCTCTCTTATCTTTCTCTCTTTCTCATTCTGGTATAATTTTATCAGTGTTAAAGGAAGTTGAAATGAACAAGCTTATTATTACGCGAGAAATGGAAACGGATGGGAGAGCTGGTTATCTAGGAAGAGATAGAGAACGACAGAGAAATATAATGTCGTAAGCACTTCGCGCAGTGTAAATTTGATAACAGCCGACCGTTACGTGCCGTTTCTCATCGTTCCGTTTAAAGTCGCTTTAATTCCCCCAGAGAATTTAATTATAATGTTAGTGGCGTTTCAACGGTCGGTATCAAGCAAGAGTTCGCGGTGTTTCGCGTCGGAATTTTCCACCGTACGAATCGGAAGGAACCGCCGAGGATTTACGACGAATGATTTATGACAAGTATCTGCGGGTGTTGCTGGAACAATGTCTGCCCCTTTAAATGTAGCCGTGTATCTCTGTGCGATACAGCGAGCCCGATTAAACTTGTACCGGTATTCTCTTTTTCAATAGAAGGCCACTGTAGGATCAGTAGATCGGAGGAACTGAAATTATACACCATCGTGGATGAATAAAATACGATATATTTATTTCTTTAGTCGTAGATCCTGTGGAAATTGTGTCTCATTTGTTTCGTTTAGTTCTGCGAGACCTAATTTATAAGATATCTGAGCGTTGGAAATTAATATTTTCTCCATCGAATCAACTTTCTTTCGTATTAAAACGTCAAAAGATATTGTTTTACCATGTTTTATTACGTCCATGAATAAAATACGACGCTTTCTTACACACAAGGGAGAAATAAACGTGATAAAAACAGCCCACATTTTTGTATAGAGAAATTAAACCACTAAAGAGACGGTAGTTTCTTAAGGTTGCAATGGTCAAAAATATCTTTGACGACTATAATTTTTAAAGTACGATATTATATAATGAAAATCGTTTAGAAAGCTTGTTTCTTTAATGTATTGTTATACGAGTATCTGTTACCGATGATAGGAGATGCTTGCTTATGAACGTTGCGTCTGGCTAAAAGTAGTAAATGCACGCGTTCAGACGTACGCGTCTGACTCTTTCGAGATACTCTACTTTTAGATTACTCTTGCGCGACGCGACACTTGATCAAGTCGTCACATACGACTCTCTCAATGCTCTATTATTCCGTGCTCTTAAGTCTTGTCTAGACTTACAGACAATTGCTGTAGACATGTACATATTCATAAATCATAGACACTGTCTCTTGTTCTCCATTTCAATAACAGACAGGTTAATGTATTTGTTCATGGAGTATTTCTGAATGTATACGATTGTATAGAGATTGTCTGCTGACTATTCATAGAAACATTGTCTATCTCTAGACAATTGCTGTAAGTCTGTATGATTATCTGAAGATACCAAATCTACAATGTAAATTTTTATTTTAATATTTATTTATTCTCATTGTCACGTGCACTGATCAGTCTAATTATTACGACACCTATAAATATCTATTAAAAAATGAATGCTTTTCACTGTTTTTATTTCTTGACTATTCGATTGTAAATCTATTATTGCTTTTCAATTATATTGTCTTATAATGCAAAATATTAACTAAAATAAAATCTATTGGAATTTTCTATCAAATGAAACGAGTAAGCATCTTAATATTTCTAACTGGGAGTGTATAATATCAAAATCATTCTTTACTCATTTACTTTGTACCATTGTATTTGTATTATTAAATGTAATTGTGTTTTTGTTATACTAAAAATTCATTAATGTATTAAGCGACTCTTTAATACGCGACCACGAATAAAATATATTTCATCGATTTTACATGCTGTACGCTTAGTATGGTTGTGATATCAGCGAGCCAGACTCAACGTAGACTTCGTCATCACGTACATTGACGTTTATATTCGTTGTACGGTTTGTTTCGCGCGGCACGAACACGGTCCAACACTCTATACGATCGTGGCAAACTATAAAAAAATAAATGGAAGCGGAACGCCACGAAGTGTAAAAAGCAAACCGTACATGTGATTCGAAATATTTGTACACGGTTCGTTGATAGAAAAATATATTTCTTTGGTGTTGGTTCTAACGTTGCGACAAGTTTCATTTTTCATGGTTGTAAGGGTTATTTTAATGGAAACACTGGCATTTTATTTAATAGAATAACCATTCAAACAAGATAGAAAAATGTTTTATGGCGTAGTAAGGGAATAAAACACGATGAAAAAGAAAAGTACATGCATAAATTCATATTATAAAATATATACATAAATTCATGATATTTCACTTTGAAATATACAATTACATAAAATGTATAAGCTTACTATGATATATAAAACGTCCAATTTTTAAGACCCCAATGAATTCTAAAAAGGGAAGATCGATTCGTGTATGTAAAAGATTTTAATGAAACAGCGAGAAGGAAAATTCTCAATTTTAAAATGGTAATATGAAATTTTGGAAGAATATAAAAATATTTGCTGGGACACAAAAAATTTCAAGAAATGACGTAACAGAAAATAACAGAGAGAAACGTAATAAAATCCAACATTTTATATGTTATAACCTAATACATATAAATATTACAAAACATATAACGATGAACCAGAAAATTTACATTTAAATCCCATAGCAGATTTTTTTGAAATCAAGTGTTCTTTGATATGATAAATTCCTTGAATCCTGCATTGTGCGCATAGATCGTCACATTAAACATGTCACGATGATCGGTGTTCTTGTGACTTTAACGCGAATATCCCTGTCCTATGTTTCATGCTGTAACGCAGGGCACTACAGATACGTTCCTCGTCTCTTTACCAGGAAATAGAGCAACGAATATCATTACGTCGTCTTTCATTGTTGCAAGTGTCAAGCAAGTTCAGAAAAGTGGAGCGTCGGCTAAACCGTACGACCTACATATTTCAGTAGCATGTGTTTCTTTGCCTCTTCTATAATGTCACAGAGTGCTGGCCGTCCTATTTACAAACATAGATAGTAGATACTAGTGTGGGACATCTTTTGTACAGTTGTAATTTCTCTATAAGCGATAACTACCACGTCTTTTTAATCAAACCTTTATACCGATTTAACGTAGCAATGAATGACCATTGACTCATGAAACCCGCAGAAAATTTTTATGAATATATTACATACATTATGAAAAAACTTTTTGATACGTTACTACCGCTGTAATGAGACACGGCTGTCATGATTATTGCAACAAAATTTGAAACGAACGTGGGAACGTATATGTAAATAAGTTGCAAGGTGTATATTGCAAACATATTAAAACTTTGTATATAGAAAATTAGTATAGCATGAATAGTTACCTCAGACATATATATGTAATTCATGCTAAAAATAACCTCACTAAATATTGAGACTGATTAGTGTAAAGGATAATTGACCATTTAAATAATTTTGCGATGTTAGTGAAATGTAAAACGAATTCGGGTTTGTTTCAAACTTTACCGATGTGATCATGATAATCGTATAAAATAATTATATCGTATGATATTTCATACAAAATGTTTCATATCACACATATACTATATTCAGAATAAGTTTCCACGAGTGTTGGAGCCTGTGCAGGTCACAGAATCGATACATTTAGCTTTCGGCGACATCTTTCTCTTATTGAATGAACAAACTCAAAAACACAGAATTCTTCCATTCCTTTTTTAACTACATAGAAAGACTATGTCATCGTTGTTTACGGAAAGACTTTATCACGCCGTAAATTCTATCCCTGAAGTTTCGTGGAAATTTTTAGCATACGAATGGGTCGTTTCTTCGTAGACCAATTTCGTAAGAGCTGGCATCAAGACACAGGGAGGGTGATCTCACGCAAACTATGGCTTCTCTATCAGTTTCATATCAAACCAATTGTCATCGGTATATCTTTCGTTCTTATTGACCCAAATCATCGGCCCTCTATTTTCACAATCGCGTGCTCTCGGTCGTTCTTTTGGGACGCGTCACATTCGAAATTGCTTTGATCTCGTTTGAAGCGTTGTCTCGGTCGTGCCGGGCGTTTCGTATAACGTATTAATCAAAATGAAAATCAGAATTCCGCGGCTAGAGAGTGAGGTCGGGTCGTAAGGGCTGCGGAGGTCCGTGAAGTTTCCAGAGGCGCGATTATATATCTTTCCCGGACGGGTTGCGCGTGAGTGCTACGTTATTCTCTAGAGCAGGCCAATGTAGAAAGGAAGGAGCGCGCACAAGCCCTTGTAGAGCGAGGATGGCGACATCGGAGAAGGGCTAGGCCGTAGAGAAGCCGGAAAAGTGCTCGCGCACGTATACACTGTGCCCGTTTCCGGAACGTTTTATCTTTTTGGCACGGAATATAGAAGTAATCGCGCCTTATATTACTCGAAGAAGCTCTTGTCGAGGCTAGTTTAAAGTGTTTTATCATCGTTGGACCGAGAGGCCGCTATTACTTCGCCAGCGTATTTTTTAAACCCTGTTTTATCTTGATTCTTCCTGGCCATTTTCATCCCACGCTTCTTGTTCCGCGAGTAATGTCTTTCACGAAACCCTTCGACGCTAAGAAGCTCACGATGAGAAATTGTCCGGCTAAGTTCTCCTGTGTCTCCTTCCACTCGGTCAATCGTGTCACACCTCGAGTTACAACCGCTTCAGAGCGTCGAGTACACGACGACCCGTATGAACAAGGTAACGGGTACGCACGATTCTCAGAAACTCGATCGTTGTTGACTAGGTGATTTTAAAGAGAAAGGTAATCTCTCTGGTAATCCTCATTCTGTAAAATTTTTTACTTATCGTGATGTTGCGCAAGTTCACGGTAGAGCAGATTAGGATCCATCTTTTGGATATGCCACGGTCTTTAATTAAATTCGTTGAAGAGGAAGTTTCAAAGTTGACAAAGTGTATCGCTTGTATTATCGCTCTTATCGGGCGAGAGAAATCAGCGGAGGTTTCTACGCTGCTCATATACATTATATATAATTTTATTAATAATTACTGATAATTAGTATTTTTAACAGGATAAGTGCTCTCGATACGATAAGAACTCGAGTTGTCTGTAATCAAATATTCTTGTGAGCGCATGAAATGAACATCGAATTCATCGCGTATGGCACATCTGGATAAAAGCGTTTCGACTTATCGGTCGTTGGAAAATGCTTCATTACAAGTATCGGCATTTGAACAGTTTTTAAACCGCCGTAAATTTTACGTCTATATTTTCTACATAAACGTAATATTTTTACTTCCGTTTTGGAGAAACGTGCTTTTTCGATGAAAATAAAAATTGAAAGGTTCGTATTTGAACGAAGGAAGGTTTATTCGATTTATTAAAGTCAAGATGTCTTTATGCTCGTGGAAAATACTTTGTTGCGCGTACATTTTTTATTGAACCAAAGCAGTCGGCGAATATTCTCTAAAATATATGACAGAGTTACGCAGAATAATAACATCGATAGAATCAAAATTTTACGAATAGTAGCCAATAGAAAACTTTTTTTCGAATACAAACCACCGTGAATTTTCTCGGTTCACCAATTTTCATAAACCTCGGAGCTTTATTTGCGCTCCGTTAATCGGTTCTTTATAAACGTTTGCTATACCTACGCCGAACACGATGTTTGGAGATGGTGGCAATCGAAAGCAAATATATTTTTCCTTCGGATTTACGTGCGATGAGTGTGCGACCAGTTTGAAAGAAGATTTTCTAAGATGGGACGCTTATTTTATGGAACGCTCCCAAACATGATCGCAGATTTTCTCGCAAGTATATGGCAATTTAAATGGCATTCTTGACACTCTTATAGCGTACACTTTACCGTCTCAGCAGATATCAGAGAAATTTTTGAAAGTATTATTGAGAATCGTTCTGTTACTTTTTCCATATTCCATATTTATCGATACATCCGTTTTTCAATTTCTTCCCAATCTTTTTACTGTCTATCCAATTCGAGATTCTCGAATTACACACAACTAGAATCTTGTTTGGTTCATTTTTTTTTTTTTTTATCAAATTAACCTTAAGGCATATTGCTGTTAGTAAACTAGCAACTTTATCAGCATCCTGTAATATAGTAAGATTCATTTCTAAGAAAATTTTCACGTAAACGGTCACGGAAACAAGGGTTATGAATGTGTCTTCGCGTGAAAGTAATTTCGAGCGAGGCAATTTTTTTTACGCACGAACTGCTTTTCCTTGTTGGCATGTGTATAAGCATGCTCGTATGAAACTGCGAAGGGAGACAACATTTCTGCGCGAAAATTTAGTGGAGGTTTAGTTACAAGGAAAAATTCCAGGAGATTAATCTGCAAGATGCGGTTGTGTTTATTGCGGTAGAAAAATTTTGAATCGCATCTCCTTTTCGTCGCTCTTCTAATTTTTTTCATAAATATAAAACGCTTGTCCGCGTATCTTTTTTATGTTGCTCGTATCTCACCAAACAGAAACAAAAAATGACGCTATTAAATGTACACTGACGATGAAACAAGTCTACCGCGGAGTATTGCATAAAGTTCTCGGAAACGTCTCTCCGAGTCAAAAATAAAATTTGCATATGCAAACGCGTGTAATTGCTAGGAACAGTTTACTAACTGAATATAGACGTACTGGATACCGACCTATTTATTCCGTCTTTTAATCAAAGAATTTTCCTCATATTGCTGTTGATTATGAAACGTAATGCACTTAACTATTGATACACAAGATATTATGTAGCTATTGATTAAGTAACTAAAACATGGCAAGAGATAATGAAAGAAACGTTATTTCCTTAGTAAACATACACATTTGTCTTTACCTTTCACTAACGAAACTATAAAAATGTACCATAAATTTTGAGATTATTTGTCGACGAATGATCTCTCAAACCGTAATTGTTCTCATTTGGTTTTAATAGTGTGTAGGTTGCAAAAATTGTATATTTTATACAGAGCTAGAGAAATCTACATTTTTAAAGTTTCTTTACTGAAATAACGCAGTAACACCGAATTTAATTTAATTTATTTAATTTCTGAAGCATCTCGTATCTCGTATCTTACCGAGATAAATGATTGATCAACGTCTGCTTCATAATCATTGTGTTTTTAAAGAAAAGAAGTTTCTGACACTGTGATCAATTATTCAAAAATTAATGAAGGAAGTGCCCCGGATAATTAGCATAATGCATAACTCTTTCGTTGAATATCGTACCGAAGAAAATTTCAGAAGCGGACGAAGTCCCGTTATTTTGTAATTACGTAATGGACGCCAGTGCTAATCTTTTCTCCGATGTTGACGAATATTACACGCTTTCTCTGTCTCTTCGAACGATCCTTGTTAACAAATCGTACACACGCTCGTGGTAGTTCACGGTGAGAAAACAATTTGTTTTGAATTTCATGTTCGTACCTGACTAAAAGCATTTTATTAATCAAATAATTTATAGGGTGTTATGTGAAAACCGACACGATCTCCGAAAAAATAACACAAGAAAATGTATGGAGCACAAACGATAAATGGCAAAACAAATATATATAATATACATATATATATACATATATTTGTTTGTTTGTACTTGCTACAAGGAAATAAAAGATTCATACCTAAATATGCAGTTGATTGCATTATCTTTCTCCGATGCAGCCGTGATTGTAACTATTTCCAATTGCTTTCGAAACGTTTGAAAAATAATCGTTTGGGTTAACATGGTTTTCAGAGAGAAAACACAGTTCTGTTAACGAACAATATGTTTTATTCTCTTTTTATAGCCTTGAAATTCTCAAATAACAATTTCATTGGTCGTATCAAGCGAGCCAATCGGTAACATGTATATGTATTTAGATATATTCGAAAGAGTAAATTGAAAAGCACAACTGCTGTGGTAAATTGAAAAAACCAGGCGAAAAAAGAAAATTACTAATACAATATAGGATACAATCGTAATTATTACATTTATTGAAAATGCAAGCCACATACAGTATACACATAGTATTCGAGATTCCAATTTCTAGTAAATCCGCCTATCGAATACTGTTAAAATCTTCCCACGAACTTCCCTCGTAGTTGAGAATTCTATTGTCCAATGTACACAGAGTTCCACTACTTTGACCCCGGTTCAAGGCTTTGTATCTTCGTAGCGATTCAACGGGATTGTTTGTTTCGCTGTTTCGTTGAATTAGCCCTTCTCTAGTCGAACGGATTACCATACAATCGCAACGTGCGGTTGCATACCAAACAACAGCAAGTATCCCCCTTAAACTTCGCGACTACTGCACAAGATTTGTTCTTACATACCTCCCTTTCCTAGTTCGATGTAAGCTTACGATTTTCCTTATTGTTGCTATATAGAAAATACAAGGAGACAACAACTAACCGTAAGAACAATAGACCTTGCCTTCTCTGTTTCTCTGACTGCGTTTTCATCCAGCGTTCCGCGAGTTGCCCGCTATAACCTACACAAAACGCAGCTACCTCGAATCCCAACAAAGTAATAATTAATCCTAGTTAGTTTAACGTGCTACTTGGGTCGTTCCTGGATTCGCAAAGACGTCCGCTGAGCGCAAAAGGGGAAGAGGGCACATTATAGACGTACGAAATGCAGGACCGGCGAAACTTGCGTTATTAAATCCAACTACATGGCACAAAATGGAGCTGGGCTCGAGCAGAGGATCGTTGCCACACTTCTGCTAAAGCTGACTTTACCGACGAGGATGCGAGGCAGCCTGCCAGATATCGTCTTGCCTACCTAGAACCGAGCTCTTCGTAACTTTGTCCGTCTTCTGTGGTCTGTGTGTATATCAGCCCATTTGTTTCTTGTCGAGTAGATATTACATACGGTCGTTGGTGTACCCTGAACACTATTCGTCTTTCGATCTTATTAAAGCTTCCAGGACGAGTCTATCGAGATATGCTTAATAGTTTTAGCAATCGTTATATCATTACAGGAGTTTATATTTCGACGAGGGAAAGATATTTTAATAATATTCATCCATCGATATGAAAAATCTGATAACACGATATACAAGTTTATTAAATCTTTTGCTACTTGTTGGAACTGTTAAATTCTATTTGAGGTAGAAATTTTGCAATGATTCACATATGAATGCTCTTCAGGCCAGATCGAAGTCACTATGAATTGCCTTGTCGCCGGTTACAGCCGTACAAAAGCGCAATTTAGCTTCATCAATCAATAGGAATAGTTATAATTTAAGTAAACTAATATTGCATCCCAATCGAACGAACCAGTAGATTCGAATCTGGAACAAGGTTCCTTCTAAAGGTCGAACAACTTAATCCTAAATTATGACTTCGTATCTGTCACGTTAGCCACGTGCCCGTGCATCGTTCGTACGTGCCAGCAACTATATGCTTTGTCCATCGAATGACATAGTCAGTAACAAAGTGAGGAAAGAGAGGGAACGATAAAATATCCAATGTTTTGCTAAGTATTTGAAATTCTTTTTCCTTCCTTTTTCTCGATCGTGTATTTAGTTATTAGATAATTATCGATAGTTTGTATTATTAGCTTCCGAGTCAGAATTTGAAGTCGATTATTGTATTTATTTTATATCTTTGCATTATATAATTGATATGTAATGCAATTGAATTAACAAACAATTTCATATTTGAGAACACTAAGGTGACATTGGAAAAAATTATAGAATTCATTTTGCTAGTTCGAATATATTAAGTTATTCCTTCGTTTCGAAAAAAATTAAACGAATTACTCCATTACTCCGATTCACATATATCTTAAATAGAATTCTGAACGATTAGAATGATTGTTCTTAATAGACTTTTCTACTTCTTTCATACTGTTTCCTTAGTCGATTTCGATAGTAAATATTTTTTAATAGACCTTTTAATTTAATTTAATTTGAAGTCGATTTATTTAATTTTATTGTATGTATATATATAATCTTTCACAGGTTGCAATAAGTCATACTGTGTTGTATTTCCCGCGTGAATGTTCTATAGTATCGCCATCTCACGACTTTTATCAATAATTTTTATTGTTTCTAAAGAAGACGCCATTATTAGTTCGGTTTTTGGCGCGTAGCATTATCGTACTCTTCAAACAACTATTTTTCCAAGTAATTTCGGATTTGTTGCAAAGATTTTCGAATATTTATAAAATGTGATACAGTTTATTACTAGAATACATATATCAGCCTTCGGTAACACACAGTATAATCTCTAAAATCAGTTATATTGCATTTCGAGTATTCGTTGACGTTCAATGTAAATAAAGATACATATACATACATTCGGAAATTAGTTAATTCCACACGACCGACTTCCTGCGACATAAACACACATCCCCACCCTTGGGGCGTTTGTGAGACGAACGGGTCGCGGGGAGTGTCATTGCGGTGTCGAAAGTCGTCGCGTAAGGATCTGTCAATTTTCGTTGTTAGCGACGTATTAATTAATTGCGTAGTATCTTCACTCATATTCCTTCCTGCCTTCGTATGCTGTTATTAGGTTCGTGTTATTAACAGTTGTTCGCTTATTAATTTATCATACGTTATTATGACAAAATTAAATAATATTTGAAATTACTTTTCGTTCATTTTCCTCTCGATCGTATGTTTGGTTATTAGTTTTCGAATTAGAATCTGAAGTCGATTATTGTTTCTGTCTCATTTTGATTATAATTCTATATATTTGTTTTAAATTGGTGATTTTCTTTTGTGCAGATTGCTCGACCATAGCGGGACGATAACTGGGAATTCAAAATAGCGTCGTTTGGACGCCATGATGATCAACAGTTAATTTGTCAACTTCTCATGGAGATTGAGTCAGGTTTGTTAGAATAATAAGATGTTTTAATTATTGTAACAAAAGCAAACTGATACGTACGTTTATATTATCTTTTCATTAGATCATTGGTAATACAATTATGTATTTATTGTATAATACATATTTGATACGTACCTTTGCACTATGTAATTAATATGTAATATGATTGAACTAACGAATAATTGGTGGACACGTTTTTATTCGTCGGTTCACTAAACGAAGAGGAAGTGCAATCGGCGTGTCACGAACAAAGCAATGCACGTGCCGCAATTTTTCGTGCTACCGATTGCGAAAGGTGATGTCGTATTGAAAAAAAGGGAATAAAAGACCAAAGGTAGGGGCAAAAAATAAAATAGTGCCAGGCTGTGCAAAGATCCAACCCGCTTTGGTTCCAATGAAGTGCTATTTAGTTGGACTGCGTGTCCTATTACAGGCTCTCGTTCCGTTTTATAATGCAACGATATTTTCTGAACGTTGCCCGATAAATGAACAGCAATTGTTCCCCTGGTCCGCGTTTTCTCATTCCTTTTATTTTTCTCTCTCTCTCTCTCTCTCTTTGTTTCGTTATTCTCTTTGCTTCTTTCTCGTGCAATTTCCTTTTGAACTCGATCATTCGACATATACAAGGTGTCCTAGTAATCATGGTACGGTTGAAAAAGAGTGATTCTATATGAAAAAGTGTCGGAAATATGAAACGAAATTTGTTCATACGACGTTTCGATTTCGAGAAAATCGAGTTGGAAATTTATCAAGTATACTTGAACTTGGCTAATTTCAGACTGAATATGACTACATAAAGGACAAGAAGTTATTCTACATGTGAAAATAAGTAAAAAATGTGGAATAATATTTCTTCACAGAAATTTCCAATTATTTTTTCACGTAGAATCATTTACTTACCGACTGTACCATTATAATTGTGACACCCAATATATCGCGAATATAGGAGCGGCGAGTAAAACGATGCAGTTCGTGGCAGTAATGATTGGAGATGGAGTCACGCGATCAGCGATACTTTGGTTCTGGTGTGCATGCGGCCTTAATTATTTTTACCAACCTTTCGTCCCAGACAATTCGCTACAACTCCCAAGATAATTTCCCACTTGGCGAATTAGCTTGTTCGCGGCTCGTGCTTAACGCCCATCGACCGCCGATCTGGCTGTTCCATGTTCTCGTTAAATGGCAATCCAATTGCGTTATTATCCGTAAAATGGGATTGCCTTTCAAAAGGATCGCCGGGGCACTCTTCATCGATCGCTTTCGTTTATTCGGGATTAGTCGGAGAAAGTGGCTATGGTTATTTAAGATGGATTGCTTAGCTGGCAAGTGGTTCGAATAAGGTTAACGAGCGTCTTAGTAGCTAGTAATTTATAGTTACCAGTAATTGTCTACCGATTTGTTAAACTGAATATCTAATAACGATGGCATTAACTACGATAACGTGCAAATTAGTAACGTAGGTTGCTAATATTAATCATTGGTTGAACGTTTGTACGAGGATTATTTCTCGATGGAAAAATTGAAATAATTACAGTATGGCTCACGAAAGTACTTCAACACATACTATACAAAACTTTTATGTGTATATATTGTGTGTGTTATATAAAATATCCTGAAATTCTGTTAGCTCTGTAACGAAGCACGACTACCGTGGTTGTATCGATAAAAGTTGAGGCGAATCTGAAAATGTACGTAGAAGTCGGAAGATATTTATTGCAAACATATATATATTTAGAAAACATTAGTATGTGCCATGGAGATGTATCTTAAGTATATAATAAGTATTCCATTAAATAATTCCGCTAAAAAGTTGTTCCACTATATGTTGATTCCTATTAATATATCTATTGAATAATTAATCGTTTAAATGCTTTCACAATTTTTGTGAGATACACCGTTGCATTAAATATATCGTAGCTGCTATGTACGCTTTTAGATTTGTTACAAACTTTACCAACATAATCATGGCTATCGTTGTATAGGATCTTCTGTTTTTAAGCAATTTGAAGAAATAAGTCAATATCTTACGATTTATTCTGTATTAAATATTTTACTCCAAAGTCGCTTCAAAATTGGCATACAAAATCCTTTATCTAAGCGATACAGGAATCCATGCGATTATATAAAAACTTTATACCAACAGCGAGCCTTAAATATTATTAAATCTAAGAATTCAACAATTTCAAAGTTTCCACACGTAGGCTGTTATACTCTCTATAAACATTCATAGAAAATTCTCGTTCCCACAATAACAATATATACCGATTGTTCCCCGCGTTATTGGATCATAAAAAAGCTCCCGGTCTCAAAGGTAACGTGCGCAACATTCATATTTCGCTTAGCAGTAAAACGATTTAAAAGACGCTATCGTGTAGATGCAAATTCGTCGTGTAGGCCTTTCCGGGCACGCTATTTACGTTGCGGATAAGCACAGATTAATCTTGTAGAAAGATGCTCGTAATTCTCACAGATCTATACTCTGGCATACGTTTGTTTGAACGTTATATCTCACCACCAATACGATATTTTTCTTTCATCGTCGAACTTGTCCAGGAACATAAAAAGAATAACATTGTAACTTTATTTCGATCGCGCGAATGAGACGTATCGCTCATATCGTTTGGGAAGGATCACAATTACGTGTAGGACAATAATTGTTTTTAAGATTTTTGAATCGACACGTGTTACTTACTGCATTTCGTATTCACTGTGCTGCCATTCTCTTTGTAAATTTTACAATAAAAACAAGAACCTCCACCACCAAAAATTGTTGCGCACGTCAGAAGCAGCACCAAAAACCCAGAGATGTGAAATGAATCACATTTGTGATTGGTTCCCGCGAAACGATGTCTTCCGTTATTCGGAAACGGAATATAGTGGATGATAGTATAGAACATGACGAGTGGCTTCACGTATACCGACATTTTGATTTACAAGATAATGATTAAGGGCAAATTTATTTTCAGTGATTGAGATTGTCTTTTCAAATTTTCCGTTATCATTTTTTAAGCAATAATATCGGAATAAGAATATGAAATAATAAACATTCTTGTAACATTTAAAAAGAATCTATTTAATTTAAATACGAATATTGATACGTGAATTATGATTGGTTACATAATCGAGCTTTAACTTTTCCGAAGACAATAGGTCGAGTTTGAAACTACTCAATCAGTTATGTTCAAATGTTTAATAATCACAATCGTGTAATGTTTTCTAAATATGAAATACAATTTATACTTGCAACGCAAAAGGGTAACAACGTAATAATCATAGAAATATTATAATTAAGTGATTTTTATAGTTTTATTCGTATCTTTTTAAATAGAAACTTATTTGGAATACAGTAGTTTCCGGTATGGTTTAGCATTTCGTCAAACGGCTATTTTATAGGACGCTTCACTGTCACGTATGTTTGCTTATTTGGTGTCTTTTACTCTTTTTAACGAATAAACTATTTATATGTTCTTTAAATAATATAGTTTATTCAGTGCAAGAAGCGTTGACAATGATTAAGCAAGATGAGTAAGTATAAAATTGATATTTATAATAATTCATTGTCTATTCTTTGTCGACATGGAGAATCATGTACTGATCTGAGTATCAGCAGTATAAATTTTTTTACCAAGTATTTGTTGAATCACTCAATTTAGTTAATATTTATACAAATTATATACTGAAAAACATATGATAAAATTTATAGGTATATATATTAACAAGCAACAGTAAAACGTGTTTTCCCTTACACGCGTTAGTTCTATATAATCTTGTTAAATATTAGGGGTCAAGTGCAGAATAACGAGGAGAGAGATCGAAGTAGAGAACGTGATCGTAACAGGAGAGTGGAACGACAAAATCGCATAAATTCTACAAGCCGTGATCGTAGAGAACGAAACGATCGTGGTCGAAAAGCTTCAGATCGATGAATCTACGTAACAACATTCTTTATGATTTTCTTTGATAAGATCAGAACAGAAGTTGGAAAAGTTGCTCATGTTGAACTTTTTACTGATGAAAATGACAAAGTAAGAGGTTGTGGTATTGTGGAATTTGAAGATTGAGACTCGGTAAAAATTGCTGTAGAAAAAATGCATCGGTATGATGATAAAGAGGTAATTAGTATATTGTTATTCTTTCAACTTCCTTACAACTTGGATGGGTACCATGTAACCAATGTTAAGAATATATTTAATATTTATGTATTTTAGGACTTTGATGTTGAACGGGACGAATATGGCCGGTTAGCAACAGCTCGTAACAATGAAAGAGTTCGTGATGATAGATTTAGAGATCCGCCAAGGCCACAAAATGGTGGGCGTCAAAATATGAATGCTCCTGCTGGTGAAGGTGATGGTGGTGGAGGCGGCGGTGGTGGCGGTGGTGGTGGTGGAGATAGCAAATTTGGGGATACCTATGGTCTAAGTACTCAGTTTTTAGAATCTTTAGACATTAATGGACCTTTAGTTACTAGAGTATTCGTAGCAAATGTAAGTATATCTTGCGATACAGTTTGTATAATATTGACAAATTAAGTATGTGAAAGTTTATTAAGTTATTACTTTGTATATTTAGCTTGACTACAAAGTGGATGAAAAGAAATTATTAGAAGTGTTTAAATTAGCTGGTAAAGTACTACATGTTGAATTAGGAAAAGATAAAGATGGAAAATCTCGAGGATTTGGAGTGGTAGAATATGACCATCCAGTAGAATCTGTACAAGCTATATCAATGCTTCATAATCAGCAACTTTATGATAGACGTATGACTGTGAGACTTGACAGAGAAAATGAACCAGACATGCCACTAAAATTACCAGAAGGTACCTTCTTATTTCCTAAGAAATATTTTATTTTGTTATATAAACATATAAAAATGAAAATTGATATCAATTCCAAAATAGGGTTAAAGGGAATTGGAATGGGTCTTGGAGCTGGTGGTAATAGATTAATGGATGTAGCTAGAAACATTCCTATTGAACAAGCAAATAATCCACCTGTTGTGAGTCCTATGTCTGCTCTTCTGTTGGTTGCTGATGCTTTTAGAACTGGTTTAAATAATGTGCCAGAACAGTTCGGTGAGTCTTACCATAAATGTAATATATAAAATAGGATAGATAGAAAAGCTGACAAAGACATATTTATATACCTATAGCATTTGTATTGACAAATTCAAATGCTGCAGTTCTTCAAGCACGAGTTCTTTGCTGAATTCGTCGGTAATAAATGAGTTGGCTTCTAACTTTAATAATTTCGGCGTAGGAGTTGGAGGTTTGTCTGATTTACAAGCCTCTACTAGACAAGGCAACAATTCATTTGCGCGGCAAGGCTTATCTAAAATGGACAATGATGTAGGCTTCGATAGAAACAATGTTTTTGATGATTCTAACTTCGCTGGTGGCAGAAATTTTGACGGTAGATTCAACAGAGGGGACAGCGATCGTGTTCCTGGTGGAGATGGTGGTTTTGCCAGAAATCAAGATGAAGGAAGAGGTGGGAAGAAACAGAATACATATGATTCTCGGCCGATGTCAGACATTATTCTTATAAGAAATGTATGTACTTTCCTTAATTTGTACACAACAACTAATACGTGTATGTTTATTTATAAACATAAAGATAATTATAACAGCTCCCACCTAACACAACATGGCAAATGTTGAAAGACAAATTTCAAGACGTTGGAGAGGTGAAATTAGTTGAAATGCGGGGAACTGGCATGGCCATAGTACAATTCGCATCTAAATGGGATGCTAAACGTGCTGTGTGTATCCTTTTAAAGAATATGCTAATAGTATAGATCGATTTTGTCTATTTAAGAGAATACGCATTTTGAAGGGCATGTATCATTTTAAAGTTTTTTCTTAATAATTCTTATATATAGCTATGATGAATAGGTCACGTATCGATGGTAGGACGATTGATGTTTGTCTCTACTAACTTACTTCAACCGTTCGGTATGTTTCAACTGGTTCATAAATTCCGATAAACTACTTTCCAGATCAACACTTCCTACTATATAAATTAAACTATAATCAGATTGTGAATGTTTATAGAGGCACATATCTTTACTTATTTTTATATTTATTTCATATATTTATTACATCTCTATTATCACATTTTAGAAAATGAACGAATTTTTATATTTTTTTCTTTAATTAGACACAATAAACACAAAGTAATATCTTGCATATTATCGTTGAAAAGAGTCAACTGAATCATCCAGCTTCGATTGACATTCGTAAAACCGCAAACGGTTATAGAGCAACTGGGGCCCTCAAACTGCCTTTAATCGGACACATACACTGTTCCACCGTTTCTATTAGCAATAAATTCAATCAGATCTTCCCCTTCGCGTGGTTGTAAAATCTTGTTACTTCGAAGGGGGAACGGAAGCCGGCATACACTTATCCGGACCGGATCGACGAATGCAAATTCGCGTAGTATCACTTAATTGTTCTGTCGATCGGAAGGAGCCACGTTCAGTTGGTTAGAAAAGAGGGAAAATGGTCAATGGACACGTATTGCCATTCACGTTCATCTTGCGTGCCACCTTTTCATCTTTTAGGATTTAAAATCCACGAATTCGTTGTGACAAAGTTTTACTCTTCCATCGTTAATTTCTTTCCTAGAAATGTTTCTGCAACGTGGAAATCCGCATTGCTATTGTGGGGACTGATGTTTACATCGTACACAGGTGTCATTTTGAAATGACACTCTGTGCTTCTTCTGACGTAAATCCATTCGTTTCATTAATTTTGAATGTTTTATACCGCAGTCAGCATCCTCTATTTATATAAATAGCGAGAAATGAAAAACACTCGGACTTTATCCTGTTTCAGGAGGAAAAAGAATCGTTCGAATTGCCGGACCAGATTCGAACTTTGATCTGTCCTTTGCCGAGCAACTGCTGTTATCAATCGAGCTATGTAGGTCATCGACGTATTCTTTCTTTTTAAGTCCGATGCTCGAAATGGATGCTGTCTGCACTCTACTAGAACTCGTAAGTTCCCTTTTATGTGATATACTTCTTTCCCAGCGGATCGTCGTATTTGAGTAGTTGTAAAACGCCGCAGTTATACTTTTGAATGGAGATGCGAGGAATTTATAGGCATTACCATAAAATTTCGAAGAATTCCTCGAACGTAATGCGACTCGTAAATAAAATATAATTATTCTGTGGTAATTTTCTAATTTCAATTTTCTGTTCCCACGTTTCTATTTAACGAGTGTTAAAAAAATGAAGTTAATTTACAATCTTATCATTAAAATAGATAAGAGATTTTATTGAACAATTATTCGGAAGATTTTAATATTAGCAATACCAAATATAGAATACAAAGTCATAGAAGTTTGATTTCGTTCATATATTCACTGCTATCGAGCAGCAACATACGTTGCATTGATTGCTTAACTTAAGAATGTTACGAAATGAACGAACTTCCTGTAACTCTGGAGGATATTCGGCACGTGACATTTCGTGAATACAATCACGTAAATCATTTTGAAATCTGTTTCACTGCCGGATTATCATTGAAATCGATCGATTATCCATACACCAGCATTGCTTGATTATAATCTAGTTCCTCGACGTTGGAACCCGAGATATTAGGGGAATTTAACTAGAGACCCGGTCATGTCCGAGATAGGGTTATGACAGCACGACAGGGATCACTCTAGTTGGATTGCTAATTGCTAATAGAACTATGAGTGAAATACGAGACAAGGGCAATGTTCCACGTACGTTCACGTTATGAGCTTTTCAAAGTAGTTGATTTAAGTTGATTTATTCATGTGGAGAATAAGCAATGAACGAAATCGCTGAACATAGATACGGGATGTATGTTAATATTAATAGTAAGTAGTAATGGTAGGTACACTCTCGTATATAGTTCACAGGGCACTTATTAATTTTAAACACAAGTTTTAATAAAATATGCCTATAATAAGACCTTTAAACGATGGTATAATTTACTTTTTCTTATGGTACAGCCGCTTAATAAATATCAACTTTATTTTGTGATTATAAAATCCATGTACCTATTGTGTATTAAGTGACCCGAGATTTATGAATAATGATGTATATATAGCACAAATTATTCACGTATACATCAGTGATGTCATATGTATCATTGTTTGAGAATTACTGTTCTAATCGTTTAAAGTTAGAAAAGTCACTTATCTCTGCTGCTTCGGTATCATCAAAATTAATAAAAATATAAACAACGTTCCCTCCATTGCTTAGTTAACTTCTAAGATTTACTACATGCAATCTAGAAGTATCATAATTTCCCTTTACCGACTCACAGCCCGTCCCACACCCAGACGCAGCGTTAATCCGCCGCAGGTGGGCTTACGTACAATATCTCGTTTCACGGAATAAATCGAGCAGATAGAAAAGAAATGGCAGAGACCAGGGAGCAGAGGGTGGTAGGATAGAGTTAATTAGCCACGACATGACGCGACGAACTACTTTCTGATGTCGCATCGTGCACGGCGTAACCCAATTTACGTTGGCGAAAAGATAGAAAAAAAGAGGGTTTCGGGACGAGCGCACGGCCGCGCGACGATATAGAGAAGGAGTTCGGGAACCAGGAATGACAGAAAGAAAAATGAAAAATAAATGCACCTACGACAACACGGTGCACCACCGAGCTTCCAATGCTTTTAACTTTCCCCATAAATTTATTTGCCCTCCCTTTCTCTCATTTCTACGTTTTTCTTGCGTATCTTGCCTTCCACCGTTTCTTCCATGCTAGGATACCCGGCGAACTTTCGTCAAGAAACATAGTTTCTTTTCCCTTCCTGCCACCCCCTATTTCCCCTTCGTTCTGCTTATCTCTTGACCATCTGTCTCTATTCCGACGCCTCTCGTCCCGCTTTTTGTACTTCTATTGACCTCCTTGTCTCGCGTCCCGAGAAGTCGCGGCACTCGAATTAACCCGTGATTCTTCGACTTAGTTGCTTGTCGGAAAGTTTTAAGCTGCACGCGACCGACCGGCGCGTCGTCGCCGCCAAGAATAAACAGAATAATATTGACGATGCGATAAACGAGCAGAGGAACTTGCTGAATAGCTACGTAAATATAGACATTAAGCTCCAGAACAGTATCATAAATTGTGGCGAATTGTATTTATGTGATGGGTATAATATAAAGACGTTTCCAAATTAACGGTTTTTTTATGGTATAAGTAGCATAATATTTCATTGCCGGGAATGATAAGATACGTATTGATGAATATATGAAAAATATATATCGCTACTTGACGACGATACTGGCGCGCAACTAAACATCTCAAATTTGCTTTTATCCAATGGAAGACCTACATTATGTTCTTACTTTTATCATGTCAAATATATTTATAATTCCATCAGTTTTATGTCGGAAGCAAAATTACTTACGCCGCTGTCAATTTGGCCTTAGTTTTTACAACGCTGCCTCATCTTCTGGGACGCTACAAGTGGAAAATTGTAGATACTATTTTCTTGAATACACACATTGTATATACACATACACATATTGTGCTAAGTCAGCCTTGCAACATCGTGACTCGCGAAGATTTCTTTGTATATTTCAAAAAACCTCCCCTCTGATATTTACATTTTCTGAGTCGTGACATGATCGATGCAAAGCAGCCAATACGGTTCTACTTAAAGAAAAATTTCATCTTCATACATGCTCTAAACCGTAACATCATATTTTCTACAAGAAAATTACATATCAGAGCTGAATGGTTTGACATAATTTGATATAAAATAATAATATAACTTACACTAAATCATTCCACTTTTAGCTGATACCTACATTCTTCGATATCAATTTAGATAACAGAGATTTCGTGTCACAGTGAAGGGGCTTCTCAGTTTTCCCAAGATTTTTACTACAAATGTAAAATTACTACTATGTATAGAGGATATTGGTGTCAGTACAAAGTCACTCGTGAAATACGCGTAGCATACGAGATCTTTTTTAATTAATGAATGCGCATAAAACACTGCATAAAATTGGCTCAGCGGAGTCTGTCAGAAGTTAAAACATCCGAAAATATGCTCATCGAAAGTTTTGAGCTTCGTATCAGAATAACTCTGAAAGTTGGAGTAATTAGAAAACTTGAACTTTACTTATTTGCATATTATGTCTACTGAATAATTATTACGTTCCTGGAACTTTAAATTTAAAACAAACTCCGTATATATTAACTCACATTTTTCATGTCAGAAGTCGCAGTTTTATAAGAAAAAATGTATGTACATTTTTAACAGTGGATAGCTTACTGTTTAATTATATTCTTCTTTATGTTATGATGAGTTAAATCAGACCTATTCTCACTCTACTACACATCGCAACATCGAATATAGGATAATGCATAAGTTTTAGATTCCTGGAATTGAAAGACCATATGTTAAATCGTGCAGAATTCAGATTGCGATGAAGATCTAGAGATCCAGCAAACCTCATAGGATTTGTTGAATTTTTATTACATCGTGACAGATTTCTTAGACTTTGATCAAATTCGTCGAAATTCCGCCAGAGTCGTCAAAATTTCCATAAATTTAATCGGATATGTTATAACAGAATATTATTGAGACTTATAACTTTCCATTAAACTCCATGTTTACTTCGTCTAATGTTATGTTTCTGAAATAACCTTTAAGAATTGGAAACTTAAATGTCATTCGATCAAAGCAGAAAATTTCTTTGTTTCGGAATTTATCAAAGTAGCTAAAGACTGTCAACAACTTTGAATCTAATGAAATCATACTATTATTCTTAGAAATCCTATGGGTTTATTACAATCTCGCTATAATTAATTTTAGAGGTAATATTTGTGTTCCAGTTTTCCTTTAATGTTTTCAAAATCTGTCAGCAGTTTCATAATTTTCTTGATGGCTAATAGGTTTCTTCCACTTGCAATGTTAGCCGGTTTTGCTGAGTTCAGTAGATTTCATGGCATCTTGTAAAATTCGGTCAATTCCCTATCGAATCGAGAATCCGCCATGGTCTGCTAAATTTGTGGCTACTTCTGGAGGATCTGCAGAGTGTGGATGAGTTCCTGTGAAATTCGACGGGCTTCGAAACTGCTTTAATGTAATTGGGTTCGGTGGACTTTCTGCCTCATTTAGCAAATTTCAACTGCTTTCCAAATCGTGTACGCTTTTTCGTGATTGTTTCCTCATGCACTCGGTTACAGAGTGTCACTGCTACTTCAGGTTTCCAATAATTTTAATCTTCCATATATTTTTAAGTATTATAGAAAAATTTTACAAAATAATTCTTTAGTCAATCCCTGTGTAACTTTTGGTATTTCGTTTTTTATAATGACAAATTCATACTGATTTTGAGATAAAATATTATGAAATAATAATACTTCTTTCGTAAGTCATCGAACATTTGCACTGTTGCGCACGCGAAACTGCAATTATATTTATAACTGTAAATAATTTTTCATCGTGCAATGATTTTTCATTTTCGTGAATATAAACGATTCCATTGTTCGACTATGTGCGACGATGTTTACGAGAATTTCTAACATTGTGTAGATTAGAAAAAGACATTTTCGCCGCCTGGTCCATGGGGTATAATAAAAGCTGAATGAGCGGTTCGTTCTGGCCGAGATGCTCATTTTCTATGCTTTACGAGTTACGAACTTGCGAGCACGCGAGATTGTCATTGTTACTTAGGATACCTAGGATACAGCAGTAGACTTGCGTAAAGAAAAATTAAAAAGGAAACTTTCACTGGTGCTTCTTCATTGTTAAAGCATTTTTGTTCATGTTTTTATGTATAGAGAAGATTGGCTCAATATTTATTTTAATAAAGACTAAATGTTTGTTTTGTCTAGTTCTTTAAAAGGTTTCTTCAAATTTGTTATATATATTATCTATATGTTATACAATATCACAAAGAAATTTCTTTTTATAAATTTTATTCAAAAATAGAAAATTCAAACTTTTGCATTCTAATATTTAGACAAAACTAATTCGAAAGAATTTCACTACCGCAGAGAAGGAAATAGAAGCAAGTAAATTCAAGAATCATTTTTGCTTCAACATACCACGTTTCAACATATCACTTCATAGTCTAAGAATGAAAATGTGGTTACGTCAGGATTGAAAAGTTCGAGCTGTCTGCTCTACCTACCGCCGAGGTTTCCGTGTAATTTTTAACGGCAGCCTTACCACGGTACTTCTTACATGACTTCTCACTTAAGCTCGCCCGAAAACTAGGCGAGTTTAAAAGGGGTAGTAACGTTCTTTCAGGTCGCTTCCTGCGTCCCTTCCCCCTTTTTTTCTTGTATTTCCGGTGAGTAAAACGGCGAACATACACGAGGACAGAGGTAAACCCCGCCGGATTACTCGGGATTCCATCCCGTTTCCGGTTGTGCCCTCCGTGACTCAAGAGCGATTGCATCGACCTTTTGCTTCTTTCTCAACCAAGTCACGCGCCACTCCTTTGACGTCTACGATACTGCTCCAGCGGAATAACCGGAATCCTCGTCGGATACAATGCTTTCTATCAAATACTTCCAAGTAGGATCGATTAAATCCTGCGAATGTTTAACGTTTTGGATTACGCGTATCATCTACCAGGTTACCACTTGTCTGCCTGTTGTTGTTAATAAACTAAAAAGACAATGGACCATGCTTTTTTTTTTAATATTCCAAATTAATTAGTTGTTAAATTGGTATCGAACAGATGGATTCGAATAAGGAACAACACGTGTCATTCTTTCATACAACAGGAGAATTCATTTGTTGCTTTGTAAAATAAAAATTACTGTACGTACGTATTAGGATTTCTTTTCGATTCCTTTTATCGTGTTTTGCCTATGATATATGAATTTACAATTTTAATGGATCTTTCAGAACTCGAAGTTTAATGGAGGAAGAATTATGCATGAAGGTGGAATACAGGTTTTAGGAAACCCTGGTTTATAATGTTGCTGAGAATAAAGCGATTTTTGATCTGTCAAGGTTTTCGTGATTCGCTCGCTTTCAGATTAGCTTGTTTCATGCTAGCCATTAGACGTACGAAATCTTTAATTACTTCAACATAGTGTTCATTAGGTCTTCACTGTGTAATCTGTGGCAAGGATATTAAAAATGATGGGTGATAAAATTGCTACACCACCCGTCGCTTCTTATTACGGTGTTTACAAAGATGAAAGCTGCTACTTAAAAGCATACGCAGTCTATGTACATCACAAACATGTGAATTGCTTTCATACACATAATATCAATCAAGATTATGTTTCGATTTTCATATAATTCATTGCTGTGAATAAAAATCTGAATTATTGAAATTGTGAAATTCTAGATTATTGCAAAATTAATTGACAGAGATTAACTATGAATATTGGTTGTGAATTTCGGGTTTATTTCCGTCTTTGTCAGTTACATTTAATTAGCTATCAAAATATCAATTATTGTTTAATCGAATCTACAAATCAATAATTACGTATATGAACAGTGAACTGACTAAAATTAAATTATTACGTTGCGGAATAAGTCCCTTCAGTGTTACATTTTGTGGAATATCATAAAAACACATTTGTGTTGAATGCATCGGACAACATACAAGTAATATGGACAAATATTGTTTATAATTGCATCATTTAATGACAGTAATGCAGGGAAACCGGACATTATGGATATTTTAGACTTTTCTTTTTGACATAGCAGAAATCTCAGATTTACAACGTGTATTTAACATTAATATTAAATATGAATCTTTCTAACCGATTGACTGAGGAATTTAGTTTTATAAATCTCTTATGAAGCTATATCATGAAGTGCGTAAATGAATACAAGCGACGACGAGTGTACAGGTCAAACGCATCGAAGTAAAGATTTGTTTAACGTGTATACTCGTCAAACGCAGTTAACTGGTTAATATTTGGTAATCTTTTTACGAAGGATATTACATATTTCAAGAATATAAAGATATACATTTCGGAATGTTTCGTTATTTGAAAGGAGAAGAAATGTCAAACGATAAGGATAAATAAATAGGTTATTTATTCCATTTGTAAAATATAATGAAACAATATAAATAAAATATATGTTATACGAAATGTTTTGGCACTCTTTTAAAGAAATGCGAACGAATTAGTACACAATATAACATCGGATTAAAAAGGCTAATCAGATGAATGGGTCTGTGAAAGAAATCATTTTTCAAAATATCTTGCTTGTTTAAAATATCGTGCCTAACAATAACTAACTTGATGTACTGTGGCAAAAGCCACTGCAACCTATTAGAATTATCGCTTTTCGTTAAGTTAAGTAATTATCGCTTTAAGTTAAGTTTTCGTTGACAGACTCTTGGAAAATGTCTGCTGACAAGCAATATTAGTTTGCGCCTTGTATAACATATATTACGTTTACCTACGTAATCTAACTATGTGTACCACCATTGACAACTATAACACCTCTAGAACATACTGACAAGGACAGATGTGCACTATAATAATTCTGTCACGTCTCTGTAGAGTTTATCGATTAATTGGCACGTACCGCACTTCTCTATTCCACTTTCTTCAAGTTTTCTTCCACCAACTATAAGACGAGCATTTCAACTCTTTTCTTATTTCCTGTAACGATGCTCCCTGAAAGTACATTTTATATGGAATGATTAAAAAAGTTCACCTCGTTCTATTTGACGGTCAACTGTGAGATACAGAGGGAGAGAGTGAGTGAGTGAGTGAGAGACAGAGAGAGAAAGAGAGAGAGACAACGAAACAGAGAACTTAATCCTATGGTACTTCGCGCGTTACGCTTAAGCTTTTTTAAAAGTTAGCAGTTATTTTAATATTCATGAAGATACATTCTGGACAACAACGGAGAGTCGTATTTGCGTCACAGAATTATGATCTACATTGGGTACCATGTATCCGAACACACGGTTGCGCTATACAACTATTAAAAAATCATCCGGCTAATCCCGTGCGCGCTTTCGTTACCGTATGCAAAGCAGCTTTTGTTACTTATTTATACCTGATCGCACTTCGCGTTAAGTAATAATAATTTCCATCGCTTTTCCCTTCTAAGCTATAAATGCTCGCAGCATTAATTTCTTCGGTCTGGAAACACGCATTTTAATGCACGATACTTGCATCATGTAATTTGTCGATTTTCCTTTCCTTTCATTTATTAAACCTTTTAAATAGGCAGATATGAAAGAAAGGTTTTCTAACGAAGGAAGAATATTCAAAAGTATTCTTTGTTATATAATTACATCGTACATGTCAGGAAATAGGAGACTTTGGAAATTTGTTTTCTATCGCTAAGATTTTATATTTAAAGGTTCGTTAGATCTGAAATCTAAATATACTTGAAGTAATCGAAAAGGACGTGTATGACGATAATTTAACAATTATAGGTGTCACAAGTTGTTAATTTAGAAATTAGATGTGAAAACTACTGTGGCCAATACTAAGCCTATTTAATATTATTTCTTCGCTTACGATCGTTAAGATGTGTATTGTAAAATTATAATTGTATGAGATTTGATTATAGTACAAAATAGATAATTTAGTTGAAATTATATTCAGATGGTTGTTATCAATACACTAAAGCTTTTGTGATCAAGTAGGTACTTTAGAATTTCTGTTCTATGTATAGGTACAATTAGATACTGTATCCAATATACTAATGATTTACGGTTATTGCTATCTAATGGTAACGGTATATCTGGTACAATTAATATTCACCTGTAGTCGTAGTTGGTATAATCATACTTGTATTGGAATCTGATATAACCATTGATAGTAATTCTATTAATTATTGAATTTATCGCGCGTCAAATTAACAGTCGCCAAAGAAGTTCGAAATTAGTTTCAATACTCTTCAATATTGTTCTAAATTAATTTTTATTTCGACGAATTATTTTTCTATGAAATATTTTCTGGATATATACCATTTTTTGTCCTATAAATTGTTTTTTGCGTTCCATAAATTGGTTTCGCGGTATAATTACAACAGTAGATGTGCTTCGCATAGATGTTCGCGAAAATACATGAAAATTTATAAAGGAAACGTACATGTAGCTTGAATAAAGCAGAGCGTGTTCGTGCAGAAGAACGATGAAGTAAAATTTGAAATGTAGTATTTGTTTCAGAAATAGGGAAAGCTTTCGTATATATCGTAGAATAGCTTTCCAAGAGCTGTTAAGACACCACCAGAGAAACGTACTCTATCGAGTAAAAAATACCTCTTCTCTCTTTTATCTCCGTTTTACTCCTTTAAGGATGCAATATCTTTAAAGCTGTTGGATCTTAAAAGATTTTAAAAGGACACTTATGTGTCAAAAAGGAACGCTGCAACTCAAAAGATACAGTTTTATAATTTTCGTTCGGATCTAAATTCACCCCTTTGTAAGCTGAACAGGGGCATAAGCCTGAATTACGTTTCTATGCATTTGTATGGATAACGTTTCTAAGCTGAACCCAAGTCGGAGTCTCATCCGGCATTGGAGATATTGGAAGAGTCCGTAACACACATTTTACCCCTTTCCATACCCTTAAGACTTGAATTTAAAAAAATCTCTTCTTAGTGGGTGCTTACGTCATGGAAGGAATTTACTGCCCGAATTTCATGTTTGCTTAGGAGTTTAGACTGTGCGTTGACAAGAGTCAGTCAAGAAATTCGTTACTAGATAGGCGACCAAAAGAATTCGTGCAGTCTCTGAGAATAATAATTTCTGCACGTATAGCTATTTTTTTACAACAAGTGTAAATAAATTAAAATAATTGTCCTCGCAATTTATAATCCTTTTTCGACGAGAATCAAATTTGTAAATTCCGCTTCTACAATGTGTTCTAATCCTAGATACAAAAAAATTACTAATTTCCGCTTGAACCTCTGCTCTATTGTTAATCGTATATGATATTATCGCGCCAGGAAAAAATGATAATCACCGAGAGAAATGTCAGGACAGTATGAAAAATGAAGTAGTGTTTCCCATTATAAAGCACAAATTTTCTCAGAGGTGGTACATTTTGCAATATGAAATCTTGCGTTATCTTGTAAGAACAACAGATATATAAATGAATATCAGACTTCAGTGGTGATATAAATATTTGACCGTAAACAAAGCAATTTATTTCTTTAGAATACACTTGTGAAAAAATACATAGAACAAGAATGATGGTGCTGAAAGAAACCAATGGCGCTTAAGTATGTTAATATCATAATGGGGGCTACTTTCAACGAACCATTCTTTTTCACAGCGACAGGCGAATGGCGTATGGAGAACACAGACTTTCGTTGTTGCTCCTGTAAAGTAAGATTACTGTTTGACCCACTTCAGTATAATTACATTCTTGCATTTTCATGCATTCATTGTGCTCTACCGGCGAACGTGTACTGTGTCAGTGACTCTCAAAAACTAAAAAGGATATTTATTCCCATATATTATGAGCAAAACGTTCTCCCAACCATCGTTGAATTTGATAGCAGTCTTCTTAACATCGATAAATATCCAACGAATCGTGAAATTGTTGAATTTTAATTTGTCGGTGAATTGGCAATCTTGTTATACACAACAAGCGCGCTAGCGAACTAGAAGACCAAATAAAGCGTAATATTAATATATATTTATAAAGATTCATAAAATATTTTACGTTTACCGTACAGAGTACACAGAGATGATTGTAAATTGCATGGACAAAACGATGCCTTTGTCACAATTGGCTTCCCGTGGCTCATTGTCCATTTTTACCGCTCCACCTTCACTCGGCGTGCAAATATTTCAATATAATTGTTCTTTATCTTGATTAATTTCGTTTATCATGATAAAGCGTAAAGTATTTTCCACGCGAAATTTCATATCGTTGCTATTTGAAGGACGTGAAATATGAATTTTCCTTCCTATACAGCAAATATTCGCCATAATCTCTCCTGAGCTTCGAATTCCGTGGCATTGTCGTAAATTCGGTTCTCGTAACGTTCAGGCGAGATATCAATTGCCATTTCTGACCTTCGATACATGTTGCGTATAGCGTTACATACGGGGTCGAGCATCGCATGGAGATTTACGAGTGCCATACGAACGATCAGCTTGGAAATGCCGGGAAAGCCTCTGGGTATTTACCATCTCCTCTTAAACATACACCTGCTACTCTATGCATAGCGGTTAAAAGGGCTATGTCCTTTATCTTTTGCCAACGGAGAGCAAAGGTCGTGGTTACAGTTTCAGATGGTGACAATAAACTGGTCGATATGTCACGCGTATATATGTATCTCGTTTTACATTGTTTGCTTGTGTATCTGTGAACGTGTTCAACATTGGCGAGATGTCTACCAACGGACCATTTGAAGTTTGATAATTGGATTTAACACGTTTCGTGCTCAAAAGAAAGCCAACGTTTTGGGAGAAGTTTCAACTGGAATAAGGAAATTATGTTCGAGGCGTTAATGCAATATTTTATTGGCAATTTTATTTTGTCAATGTTTTACCTGATTAAATTCGATTTTTTAACGTTACAGGCTAATATATCATAGCTGAAATATTTTCATCCAAACTTTTCATTTTACATTTATATTTATTATAATTCAATTATTATATTGTACATAGTTTCAATACGATTTAATACTTATATTCTGGTATGTTTTAAAGTATTAATAATCGAAGCCGTGTGTTTTTCTCGAAATACGTTCTTCTTTTTATACACGAATTTATTAACTATAAATTTCATTATACTTTACCGCTTGAAAATTCTTCAATTATTAGTATCTCCATTTTCTCATTTTATCTTTTATGTCGATTATTGTTTAAATATCTCAAATATTATTATTATTATTACTTTATACTCTTCTATAACATTACTCATATCGTTAAGTAAGACCACGTGAATACAAACTAATATTTCACATCCCTTATGACAACATTCCCGGAGTAATCTCCCTGCGTTTCAACAATTTCCATCCTCGTTACATCACATTCCTCGCCAATTTATTAGCGCGAGGAATCCAATATGCGTGAGAAATTTTGTCAAGTCTAACAAACGTAAGTCGTCTTATAAAACGGTTAAAAAGCGGTCGCACGAAACGTCGCTATTGTTCCTCTCGATAAAGGAGCAAGAAAAAACTGAGCAAGATTAACTCGGCCTCTATTACACGGCGAAACTTGCAGCAATAATGGTGATCCAGTTTCGCCGCGGCCGATTCTGTCCGATGAGCTAATTAAATGCAATCGTTTAATTCTAATTGTTCATCGTTGCTCCGATGGAGAAAGCCAAGGCATGCGAAGCCCGCTAATGACGAACGTTTTACTTATTAAACGTTGGCTGGTGAATAGCGCCACCAATTATGATACTAAACGTTCGTTTCGTCGTTCATTGGTCCGTTACCATTCTCGAAATCAAACGATCGGATACAGTGTAATCGACATAGGCGCATTCGAAGGAAACGCGTTGGAACAGCAACGCACCATTTGCATCTCGAAAACGATGTAAATTGCGTTCAAAGCATGCCTGGAAGGTTATTTTCGGGAATATAAGATTTGCCGTTACACTGCATCAGAAAATGGTCAACGTTTAGCCGGATGGTATTAATTAATGGGCGGTGTAACGATATAACGCGATCAAGCGACCCAATTTCCGGCGAAAAATCAATAACGCCAGAGCTCAACGGCGGTTTCGACGTTGTCACGCGAGTTCGTCGCGTGCGCGACCGCGTTTATGCTTTTTCGAAATAATTTCGCCACCTCAAAGCGAGTCATCATCCCTTGAGCGGTCGCTAACGAAGATTTAATTGCTTTTACGGCTGCAAGGTGGACGAGCTGTAGCGTATTTTTTTTTTTCTCCCGTTCCTTCTCCTCGTTGTTTTTGTTGCGTTGTTTGGTTTTTTGTCCGTCTTTTCTTTCTTTTTTCCGTTTTTCCTTTCCTTTTTTTTTTTAATGCCGCGACGAATTAAATTCCTCTGAAAATTTATACCGCCGACTCCCTTTGATACGTTGTTCCGAGCGACGAGCGCGTAATTTTCGCCGAGCGAATATTTCGTCCGCGCGATATTAGCAGCGGTTTCGCACGCCAGTCATCGTCCATACCTCGTAACGCGTTGTTGTTTTTTTTGGCAGAGGTCACGGAATTCAGCTTGTGTATTCGATGAATTTTTTCATAAATTTCGCACTCCCTTCCGTTGTCGTGCTTTTAATATCAAATACTTGATAGATTGAAGCAATTCGGTTACGGTTCCCAATTGCGCTAGAAAAATTGGGAAATATTGAGAATTTCAGGTGGTCTTAATTTGACGGGTTATACATGTAAAAGCTATATTTCTCTCTCTCTCTCTCTTTGTCTCTTTCATTTTTAGTAGAAACGTGATTAATAGAAGAATAAACGCGAATATAGAGAGAAAAATCCTTTTCGATCATTATTTATCTTGGTCTGGAACAAAAGGGTTAAGCTTTACAATCTCAAGTATCAACCGCCATGGATTCGTGCTCGTTAATTCCCGTTTCCACTTGGCAGACAAAACAGCAGCTTGCCATTCCCTCTAAATGGAACAAGAGAACAAAAACCGAATAAAGGTAACGGGGGATAAAGACACCGACCGAGACAGCTCGTGTTCTAATGGTACCGCGTGAAAAATGTCGCTCGGTGGCCTTATTACACGGCCGCTACGAGCGAAAGTAAGCGGTTAAATAAATTATGTTCGCCAAGTTGCTCGCAAGGACAAACGCGCGTAACACGGAACAAGATTAGAGGAGACAGTGTGGAATCGACCGCGGAATTAGTTTCGTTGTCCGGTTACAACCGTAGGTTTTACGTTGTCGCGGAAACGCGTCTGTGCTGACTGGCGTTACGTGACCGAAATTTCCAATATATTCGTTCATAAATTTTCTCACGATTATTCAGCGAAATCCCTCCGTGAATACTTCCTGAAATATGATTATTAAATAAAAAGAAAAATCAATGGTACGAGTGCACGCGTGATATAACCTAATTTTGCCGCGATATCCAACCTGTTAACACTTTCGTTGCTATTGTCGCGTATGCTGCGTTTCATAAATTGTTTCGATAATGGTCCTGACGCAAATACTTTAGTATTTCATTATGGCGCAGTGACGTTATTTGGTTTCGTTAATCGGCGGTTTTTCTTACTGATTTCTTCAAATAATAATTAACGAGGTAGGATATAATAATATTTTGTGGCTAAATAGTAGTGTATTGTTTATCGAGAGGAAAAATTAACTTGAAAAGCAGCACTTGATAATAAATAGACGGTGAATGTCCATGTAGTTGTGAGAAATTTCAGATTGTACAAAAGTACGGAATATACATTGTATGCAAAAATATGTAAAATAACCATATCAAAATACTTGTTATTATCGTTTGGCAATTGTACCAATATAAATGAATTGGGATTAAAAGGAATTTGATTTAATAAGATTTAATCCGAGGCAATTATTTTACAATGATAAAAATTAGAAAACAAGAAAGGGTGGAAAATATTCGTTTCCAATTTTATTTTGTTCCATTACATCCACTTCTGACAAGAAAGTAATTGATTTCTCTATTAAATAATACTAATACTAATGAAAACAAGATGACAAGTCAATTACGATATTTCCTTCGCTTTAATTCTGTTTTGAAAATTTCTTACTGCCAGAGAAATATGTCAAAACGTTTCCTTTAGAAAGACAGGAAGAAGGATGGGGCGCTGTAGTACAGAGATTGTGGAAGAACAACTTCAAAATTTCTACCTCGTACAAATACATTTCAGTTTTTGAGTTTGATTAAGTTTAAGTTACATTATATAGTTTGTTAGCTGAGTTGGAAAGCGTAGATACCGCGAACGGGCCAGCATACGAACTGAAACAAAAATATCCGGCCAGAAGTTGTAAAACAGAAAACATGTACACGTGTACTATGTTCCTGACGCTTGACTGATTGAGAGCAGTTAAAATTTCAACTCAACTTCCACCGCATCGAGTCACGTTTCCCGTACGTATGTAATAATTATTTGTTGAAAGCTTGGAAACATATTTTTTGTCGTTTCTATGGCATGCGTCGTTAATCAGATTGTATCCTCCTGTTCAGTAAATAAAAATGAAAGTACGCAAAGTTATATTACAAGCAAAATGATAAAATGCTTTTTTACCACGCTTTCTATTTATTTATTTCGCTTTCATACACAGGATGTTCACGCTATCAATTCCAAATATTTTTCAAAAGTTTATTCTATTTTTTAGACACGATACAATGAATCGGTTTTAAATTTACCATGGATTTTATATAATGAAAACATCGTAAATATTTTAAAATATTGGTAGTCACAAAATCCTTGTTACATTATTATTATTTGTCAATAGCCACGACAGATTTTTTAAATCTGTTCAATTCGTCGCATTACATATAAAATATAGAGAAACTTTGCCCTTTTGTGTTCCTCCTATAAATTTTGCATTAATGGGAAAAAATGTTGGCAACTAACCTCGTAGACACTGTGCATAGACGTTAAGCGCTTTTACGTTTGCCTTTTCGCTAAATTGCTTCCGTGAAGCGTAACCGAATTCCTCTTGCAACGTTAAGGAGAAAGAAGAGACAAGGTTGCACAGGAGGAAACGAACTTCACCCGCAAAGCTCGAAAGTTTTTTTCCACCATACGGAGGATGGAACATGTCTCTCGTTTCGTATCGTTGAAATTAATTCGGTATTTGAATCTGTACAAACGTGACAGACAGGTGAAGTCGGCATCAAATATCATTTCGTTGTTCAAACGAAGTGCTCCGTCGATCCAATAAAAATAACTTGGTCGCGCATGGAAAAGCTTTTAGCACGAAGAGCTTTTTGCTTCCACAATGTGATATAGATTTCTTTGTGCCGTGGTCAGCCGCTGTGATTCGTCTAGAAGCCGGGGCATGAAACTTTTCACGTTGAACTTCGTTCGAAACTACGCGCCTTTGTACGCCTTTTCCGCGGAGAGGAACCTGCTCTGACACCGGAAACAGTCTTTCTGTTAATTCGATGTTCTTTGAGCTAGACCGAACTAAATTTTGAAGAGAAAGATTGAAATATTCCCGTTCGATATAGCCAATGATAAAATATGAACAGAGCGAGTAGAAGGTTGACAATTTTGATGATTATTAATTTCCTGAGAAATTTAATTCTTGAGTTGAGACTTTGGTTTGGAATTTAGGAACTTTGCATGTAACAGTATTGTATCGCAGCGTATAAGCTTTGAAGCCGGAGGCCAGGCTTAATTTATGGCCAGGTTAACGTTAGGTCTTCGAGAGGCTCTAATGTGAAAAGCTTCTGCAAGCTTTGCAGTCCTGTGGGATGCACATGTTTTGAAGCAACATAGTTCGCATGAGTTAGTGCGTCATAAATCACTGTAACGTGCATGTAAGTAATAGAAATTCTGTTGAATCTTCGTTTATGTTCTTTCCACCAGAAATTAGTAATTCGTATGACAGGTCAACTTGTCATTTCTAGATAGCAAATCGACGATAACGCTCTCTGCCTTGTGCACGTCTTATAATTATTAATCTATGCAAACTAGTTAGAAAATTTCTTTATTAATATTCAAACTATAAGACCAAGAAAGGAATATCCTATCTGTAAAACAGACATAATTTCATCCTGTGTCAATTTCGTCCTCTATATACACTATATAATAAACGAAAATAGCTCGACTAACAATAAGTATAGAACATCCTCTCCGAGAGGAGAATCCTATCGGTAGGTACATGGGAACGTTAATAACCTTCGACTCAGACACCGACCAATAACTTATCGGATTTGGCCGACGCGCCGTCGACTACACGGGCTTACCCTTTTGAGTCTGCGTGGCACGTCAAAGTCGACATAATTTCATTGGATCGGAGAAAACTGCGGAAACACTCGACAGGGAATCAGAGAGAAACAGAGGGAGAAAGGGAGAGAAACTGGAAACTCGGTTATAGGAGAAGGTTTTCACTTAGTAAATTGAACTCCGGAAAGTTATAGTCTCTAAAGCCGCTACTCCAGGACACTGGGAAGACTGTTTCGCAAGCGCAATAGGACACACTTCGTACTCGGTCGCACACACACGCCGAAACACCAACAAACATCAGAGTCCAGAGAGGAAGAGGACAGGGAAGGCGTTCCACGAGAATGTCCAAATCATTTTATATCCGGCAACGGAATCGCATGATGATGCACGCTTTTGAATCCGGGATCAAAAGTATTTCGTTACGAGATGGGACTGCATAATTCATTGTCTGAATGTTTCATCAGCCAGATTATTCTTACTGTTCGCCACAATGTGGTCGTGTGTACGTTCGTTGCATCCCGCAAATCATTAATTATTCATTTAACTGCGAGAATTTTTGATGAATCCGTCCTCTTACATCAATTTTACGTTGCTCGTTTCTCTTATCGGCAATTTCAGATCACGATTCAAGCACCGTTCATTTCTTTAACGATATCTTCTCGATATAAAAAATGTATGCATTGGCAGGCCTGTTAGCTCTGAGAATATCTATACTCCACGAATTCATACTATGTTGAACGCTAAATAAATATACGTCTGACCATCGAGAAACTTCTAAGGACGATATTGATTGTATTAAGGTTTCCAAACATTCAATAAGTCCCTCACGATCCGGTTTCACTATACGTTTACTCAAATGGAGGAATATTTCTAATAATTAAACAAGAATAATCTACATTTAATAGATATCATTGCAAAAGATAGCATTTATAATAAATTTAGGTCACAATCGTGTAAGGGAAGATACATCAGCGCGTTGTCCGCCGCATGTCCAATTCAGTTTTCAGGGTTGAAACAAACAACGATATAAGTCTTCCGCTGCGATACGATACGGTTCATTGATAACGGCAGATATACCGTGAATTTTTCGAAAGAACACTAGCCGAATGATGCCCAGCAGCTTTACCGCCAGCTCTTTACACCCTTGTCTGTGACATCCTTGCGCGACTGACACTCTCCAAATGAAATTTAAGCGAATAGACGCTTATTTCATTACGCGGCCACACGTTGAATCGTAATGCGTGCATCTCACCGACGAGCCGGATGGACAAAGAAAATAATTTCGCTCTCACATTTAACCGTCACGGCGAAATTTTAGGTCAAAGCATTATAAAGTTGAGGAAAAAAAAGTTGTTAGAACTGTAACATGGTTTTCGTCAGTGATAATTTTTCTTTATTGCGCGTGCTACATAATTGATTAGAAAAAACTTTATGGGAATAATGTAGTGACTTGTATCCATGTTTTGTTGAAAACTAGATATAACAAAATAGATCTGTAAATCAAAATTTTCGTAGCAAATATACTCGTATACAACTATATATATACGGAGTGGTTGGTAACTGGTGGTACAAGCGGAAAGAGGATGATTCTACGCGAAAAAAGAAGTCGAAAATATAGAATAAAAATTTTTCGTTTGAGACTTTGTTTTCGAGAAAATCGACTTTGAATTTTCGCTCAGTACGCGTGCACTTTTCGTGCGATCTTAGTGTAGATCGTTGTTTCGATGGAAAAATTAAAAAAAAAAGAAATTTTTTTATTCTATATTTTCGACTTCTTTTTTCGCGTAGAATCACCCCCTTTCCGCTTGTACCATCAGTTACCAACCACTCTGTACATATATATCACTAGATTATGAATTTTTAGATATTTATGAGAAATTTTAAATGTAGGAAAATATATAAAAGTAACGTAATATACAAAAATATATAAAATGTCCAAAATCAAGTTCTCGTTCCAATATTTAAAGTAGAAAATATATCTTTATTTGATTTCCATTGCTTTGCACACAAAAACATTACATATGTTTCTATTAATTTTCTATTTCTGTTGTTTACGCAGTCGTCAATACCTGAAAAAAGGTGCTTGTAATTTACAAGAATATTTTTAAAAACTGATAAATATTTCCAGTCTTACGATGCACCAATGTTCTGCTGTAATTTTATTCATCAATCAATTCCAATCTCAATCAATATATTTTTCTTTTCTAGACTCGTAGGTTAAAATCTTACGAACTGTGAGGATGAATCTTTCTAAAATCATATCCATGCAAAAAGCTTTGATTTTTTGCGTTCTCGTGTCTCGCTGTTAGATATCACAACGTCGAGTGCATACACAGGGACCGTGGGGAATTTTTTCTGCTCCGGTCGTTCGCTAATGGTCGTCCATTTACCATGAACCGACTACCATGTTTGATAGAGTAAAAGAATGATTTCCGCGGTAACAACATGCTGCTTAAAAAACGTGGCCATAAGTGCGCATTTCCTGGAGAAGTGCTTGAGGTGCGATTGATCGCTACTGCTTGAAAGAAGCACGCTCGGACTTACTTAAAACGAATTTATTCGTTCCGCTTTTTAATCACGCCGATAAATTTCCCTCGACATTCGACCAGAACTCTCGATTCGTCGCGGAACGAATAACTCGCATAATTTAACCTTCGCTTTTTAGTCAATTTTAGTCGGAAATGGAGCAAGAAGAGAGTGAGGATTTCAATACTGTAACCCAATGGTTTCTGACACAAACATAAGAACGAGTGATGATTATCTTTGACTTTGGGATTTTTAGTTTATTGTGGTGTAGAATGTAGAAAAAGTATTTGCACAGCATACAGTATCAATTAATTATACCCAATATTAATTATATACTTCGTTTTACTTGATGGTATTTTCAAATGATTTCAAAGATTTGATACTTCAAGAAACGCTTCGTTAGAAAATAAGGATATGTGCAAATGAATTTTGTAGACATTACATATATGTAAAGAATTGAGATATTTTCTAATGGAAGATGTTAGAGCTTGGAACTTAGAGCTTTTTAAAACTTGCTTCTTTCGTTTCGATAGCCTGTAGGTGTATATTATAGCATTATAAGGTGCGTATTATAACAATTTGCGGAGATTAGCAATTAATTTCGACTGCCTGGAAAATAATTTAATAATAAAATTTGCAAAAGAACCTGTACTTTTGCCAAAATTTTTATTGCCTCAAAGTATCAATTAGTTAAGTTAATTTTGCAAACAAATGTATTAGAAACTTAGGGGAAAGGTCCTCACGGTACCAACAAAATACGATAGTGGTTTTTAAATATTTTTAGTGATAATCAATAATAATTTTAGAAGTTTTCGTTGCAGCGAAAGAAATCAATGTTTATAGACTAGTTCTGTCATCTTTCGATCTTTATAATATCTTTCAATTGAATTCGAAAATAGATTTACGTATATCGGAAAATATTTTCATAAATGCTGGTGAAAGGTTAAATATCTACACTGAATAATTTAGCACTTATGAAAGCTTTCGGAGGTTTTTATAAATAATAAATCACAATACACTGAATAATACCAAACGTTTTACTTGTACCGTATCTGGAAATTGTAATCCATCAATTCTGTTACTTGAATTCACCAATTTCCCAAGAAACGCTCGCAGTTTCGATGAAAATGTAGTTTCCTAGCTTCGAAATAATTCGCCAAAGCAATTTGTACGATTAACGAAAATCGAAATCTTCTTGAAATCATCCATCAGCAAAACTTTCCGATTAGTTGAAAATATACATTCGCTTAATCGTTAAATATAAAATACGTATTCCACTCGCGTATCAATTTACATGTTTTGAAATCATCGACAAGCAGCTCACGGTAATATCTTTCACTCTGTCAGGATCGAGTAATTCCAGAGATAATAACTCTGACAAGCATTGGTCCGTGAAGGGGGAAGCCGCGATGCATTTATCTCAAAATTGGATTGATTATAAGTTTGTCGTGGAGCAACCTTCGGTTCAGCCGTTACAGAACTCCAATACGGCCAGAAACTGGTTATTTCGAGGCTCATAGAACACGAGCACGGAGAAGGAGGGAATATGTTACGAGGCCAACTTTATCGTCGACATGTACCACTGTGTGCTACTATGTTATATCGCTGCTCGAAAGCTGCTCATAACTGAGCTAGCAATGTTTTTATGGATATCCACTTCTTTCGCCTTATTTCCCCCTCCCTTTTTTATATTATTCGCTTTTTTATATATATAGTTATAACCAAAATAAAAGAAATTATAGCATAAATATTAATATTTTAGCTGAAATAACTTCGGCCAACGATAGACGTTGTAAATAATCAAAATTTTATTTTTATTGCTTGTTACCATTATCGATGCTGAGGTTTTCTTGTAAGCAGAAGTTCTTGCCACAGAACTTAACTTTTTTTGTTAAATTCCTTTCCAATTTGCATTTTGGGGCTGATGTTTAAACGCGACCATCAGTTCCCGAAATCGCAATTAGTTTGTCGGTGCATCGTTGTTGATTTGTGCAGAAAAAACTTAAGATGGAATCGATCGAATTTTCCCTCGCGTTCTGTATAAATGAACTGAGAAAACAACACAGTTGAAGATCGATTAAACGTGTATGGCAGACGTGGAATGAGATCTGTCTAAATGAAAAGGAATTTAGTTCAAAGGATGATATTTCAGAGAATTTGAAATACGCGGAATAGCGTCAGATGTTATGATTACACCTCTTTTGTTTCAAATTAATGTAGCTTACGTTGCCACTAATTATTTTACTCTATGTTTTCAATTTATTTGGTTATGCTTCCACCGAATTTATCGCGGATTGGTATTCAGAAATTATTTATATCTCCTTCCATTGTTACCGAATTAATTAATTAATCTTGTAATTACACTATTCATGAGTACGAGTGTAAAAGTGTGACAAAAAGTGTGAAAAAATATATAACGACTTTGGATTAAATTTATGACGCATGTATAATAATCCTTAATGAGAAATTATAAAATCGATCAAACATTGTTATGGTCTCCTCACGATAAAAGTTTTTCAACGAATAAATTAGTCGATAGAAAACGGTGGATTCGATCACAGAAAATTTCGATGTCTCGTTTCATTTGCTATGAAGCGTAGATCCAGAACGGGGATCAAGAATTGAAAAAAAAAAGAAAAAAATGAAAAAGAAGGATGACATAGTTATACCGTATCAATGATTCTAACAGAGATCAAACAAAATTTCACTCTATTCGCCTGTCGTGCAACCCGATTACTTCCGGTTTTAACTTTGACGATCGACGGAAGAAAAGAAACTTTACGGTCCATCCAATTCGTAAGTTCCCTTTCGAAATGGAGGTTCGAATGTATCGTGTTTAACAAATTGAACCGAATCGAAGATATTCCAACGAGAATCTGTTCTCCGCGAAATCTACTATGAATACGAATTGCAGGCTACTCGGGCGAGAAGAATCGGAGGAATCAGAGATTCACGACTTTTGAACTTTTGCGTGTTCTGACTTTCATCGATACCTTCTTTTCCACGAATATTTGATACGTAAAGGAACGTTCGATAGGGGTAGTTTTGCTAAGAAACAGAAATTCAAACTTCTTGATATTCTAATGGTCCATTTTTTTTTAAGTTTCTTTATTACTTCTTTTTCTGTCAGAAAACCACGATCACTTCGAACAATCTACTGTTTTGTTTAATAATTATAAATTGTATCTATTTTAATAAAAGTAACTATATTTTTAGAACACAAGCATATTGCAATCTGCGAGATGAAATTCTTACGATACTCGACGACTCGACATCCTGCACGTTTCATTTGCATCGTCGTATCTTTCCGTGTCAATATTCGATCACAGTTATTAATTCCTTTAACCGATCATCATTCAATCGTCGTTTCTGTAAGTTGGATCCGCGTCATTGTACACTGGGGAAGCGAAGGTAACTAATCGAGATCATTGGATACCGTGTCAGGTCGATAATTAAACGATGACTGGTTTGTTTATGAAGCTGGTCTGGTGATGTATCGCTCGGCCACGTCCAGCTAGAGATTATCGATGACGAAGGAAGATCGATCTTCTTCTCTTATCTTCTCTTTTCACTTTCTCTGCTTTCGTTGTCTTCTCTTTCCTTTATTTTTTAGTTCTACTTGATAGATGAGCTTAGGCTAGGATAAATGAGCCGTGACACGGTTAAGAGATATCGTGATGTAACGAAGCGATATTCGGGACATCGTAAACTTGTCAATTTTCACGTTGCACCAAGATTATCTGCTCGAGTAGATACGGGGTGTCTTAAAAATTAGATTGTCTTATACTCGGATTAGGTGCTCTCTTTATACAAGGCGATGCATTCATTTGTCACTTTATAGTTGTGCAATAGGCACGTGAAAGATTAATCGCACAGCGTCGCACGATGAAAGAACGAGCGATTATTGTTGAAACATACGTTGAAACATACAAGTGACTCACGAAAATATTTCAACACTAATTATAGAAAACTTATACGTATATATTGTATGCGTTATATTGTAATTTATTGTATGTGTTGTGTAAAACATTTTGAAATTTCATTGGCTATAATAAGACATGATTGGTAAAATTGAATATCAATCTGAGAATGTATATACAAGTTACAAAATATTTCACGAATACGTATATTTAGTAAAAAGTTAGTATGCCGTATATGCTCTCGATCTTCGATAAATAGTTCGTACGAAGAAATCAAATATTTTTTATTCATCTTACAAGTTATTTACAAAGAAACAAAGGGATTCATTGGGAAGCCCCGTGGAAAACGGCAAAAGTAATTCCGTGTTTCTTTCTTTATGGAGATTAGGGCGGCTTGGGAATCCATGTACTTTCACGTCGTTGAGAATGCATCTTGTAGATATAGACCATTACAGGAAAGAAGGTTTCGCAACGCGAGAAAGAGGATTAAGGACTTATCCGCTTTGAAGAAGAAACGCTGAAAACGTTGCTACTTGTAATTTGATTGAATTTTATATCTTGTATACGGTATATGCATTCCATGTTGATTACAAAGTCGGTTCAAGTTTATTACATTCATAATATGCATCGATGAAATTACTGACTGTTCACGATAAATTGAGATTTATATTCAACGATGAAGTACCAATGACCATGGATTTATTTAATCGTGTGTCGGATTTAAATACGTGTAATGATAATTGACTCGGATCGAGGAAGATTACTTGTAGCGTATTATCTCTTTCAATATCGTCCCATTCGTATACATACATATGCGTAGTATTTGTTATCGTATCGTAATTACAGGAAATAATGACATGGCTGTTTTAACTAAGTTCTGTTACTACTTCTCATGAATATAATAAAAAAAAAAAAAAAAAGAGAGGGAGGAAAAACGTTAAAACAAGATCTATTGTACATTCAGTTGCTTCGTGGATTTTACGGTTTAAACGGGAATAAACTGCGCCGGTGCCAGCGAATCCAAGGAATTAGTTTGACGGACAGCGGCGGGCAAATCACTCGCGGCTGGCGAGAGTGCGTACAGGACGTCGACTGGACATCGTTAATCGCGACGAAGGATCGACGTCGGCCGTTAATCATCTGTTCGACCGACGACCTTTACTAGCAACGTGGCTACCGTCTCTTAACCGAGGCTATTCGTCTCTTTATCCATTAGTACGCGTCCTGGTGGTTGACCAGTCACGTTTACCTTGTCTCGACCGCGAACGCCAATTTGTAACGATACCAACCCTTGAAATCGCTATTTAGCCTCGCCAGATTTTTACCAAAGGACTCGTATTCTCCTGTATATGTGTCAGTTACACGCGTCATCGTGCCATTACCTTGCATGTCGCTTTATTAACTTGGTTAGTTCCTTTGGCAATAGCAAAGCGATGTTAAACTGGGAGACAGAGTGTGTTGAGGGTGGGACGAGAGGAAGGATGAATTAGTCGATGAATGCATCAAAATGAGGATCCGGGATGATATCGGTGATTAATTTCTCTTTGAGAATTAAGGGACGTCATCGAGCACCTTGATAATCGCGTACGTTGATTACGTTGCTTCTATGATGACGTTAGACCTCTTACAGAAGAGTCACTGACGTTCAAGATATGGGCGTCTGACATCGCTGTTTATGGCAATTTTTTGAAACTTTATTACTTAATCTTTTCGCTCAGATGCTTTTTAATACAGCTTTGAATAAAGTTTTTTTTTCAAATAGAGTTCGGTAACGGTTGCTTCAAACGAGGTTTTCGTTCTATCAGATCAGAATAAAGTACTTTTTATTTCCTCTTAACGAGATGGTTCTTCGTGAAATTTTGCAAGTGACGTGATACGTGGCAATTTCAGCAAAAAGGGCCCACCGATTAATAATTTCAACTGCGGGTATCAATTTCATTGTTTGTATCTGTAAATGACGAAATACCAAATAATATAGCGAGCGATTGTACTGGAACAAAACGAGATATCCTTGTTGTTCGTGATTTTTATCGAATATTAAACGAGATGCGTTCCAACAATTTAACACGCCGATTCGCGTTTTGATCTTTGCAATTTTGTGATTACAGAAGTGCGGGCTGTGTTTCATTCGAAATCGATTATATCATATCGAAAATTGCTAGCCATTCGGTGAGGCCATGCGAGAGCAAAACTGGGTCGTTTGAAAATTACGGGAATGTTTCTGGAAAGGTAGGCGTCCCTCTTTCATGTCGGACATCATACGTCAAATATATTTTATCCCTTTGTGAATTCTTGTTCCCCTATATTTTTGTCCTTTTTATATTACACTGTAGTTCGATATTCTGTATCTGAAATTTACTTACTCTTTTTTTTTTAACATCGTCACAGAGATGATTGTAATAATACAATGGGAAAATGTTATCTAGCCGACTGATGACATTTTATTTATAGAATCATAGGTACGTACATCTTCTGACTTTATACCGTTATACTTGCTGAAAGATATTTTCTTTCTACTTTTCTCAGATTTACGTAGGCCGTTCTCTGTTTCATTTGTCTGATCATACATGCTTCGTGTTTTGATTGTATCATGTATCGCACGTAATATGTTTTACTTGCCGAGCGACATATTATCTGTATACTTATTTAGATAAATTATTCGTGACTGATTTTGTTTATCATACGATTATCTCATTTTCAATCGTACGAAGAAATCATTTCCAAGTTTTCTGCGAGTACAATTAAATAAATGCATATTACTAAAAATTCATAACCTTCTGTGTAGAAAAATGAAATTATTCTGGAGGAAAATATATTGTTAGAGGTCAATTCAAATCGATGAAGTTTATATTAAAAATAAAAAATTGCTTTTCACCGTTTTACAAGCTAGCAAGTTAAATAGCATTCTTAGTTTCTGTTATTTAGTTAAAAATTAAGAAATCATCGATATAAGGATCTCGTAAATCTTCGAGTGAAACGTTAAAATGAGTAAAAGTAATAGCAAGGCAACAGAGGAAACAGATTTGTAAGTGACGAAGTTGCCGATTAGTTTACGACTCGATTACGTATAACTTCTTTTGCGCTTCAAGTGCAAACGTTTGATTAAATTGCAGCGCCGCGTTGCAAGAATCTAAAAATTTAAATTTCAAGAGCGCATCGTGTTTTGCAGCGTTCGAGCTCCTCATGAATTTTGATGCATTTAACATGCTGATGAGCGGAAACATCTCGTTTTCATAAGATTCGTTCTATTCAAACATGGCTGTGTCGCGTTTTAAAATATTTTATTTTGTTATTCACCCATTGACTTATGTAAGATAGTCAAAAGCCAGTTAAATTGTTCACTAGTTGCTATTTGAATTACACCAACTCTCCAAAATATTTATGAAACTGATTATGATCCTAAATAAAAAAAAAAACGATATAATTCTAAATAAAATATTGTGCAATTCCATAGTAATAAGAATGAAAATGCAAACGACCAAATGCATTATACGAAGAGAATCCAAATCTGCTTAATTTGAAATGCAGGTATGTTGTAAACGTGCAGCAAGGCTCGAAACGAAAAGAAACGCAGTGATATCTTCCTTAAACAGTTTTTTGAATTTTACATACGTTGTGTTACATATATTTCTCCCACGTTTCTGAATTTACATATATAAGCTTGTGGCAACATACGCAATGCAGAAATATTGCAGAAATTTTAAATTTAAACAAGGCAACTGCAATCCTACCAAGAGCTTGAGGTTATGCAATTATCCTTAAGAGAAGTATTATACTTCCTTAAGAAAAAAATACGGACACAAAAATATGTAATGTCAAGGAAAGCCAACCTTAAAGAAGAACATTTTATTACGACAGTTTTTTATTTTCTTTTTTAATTTCTATGTATAATTAAATGAGTACCTAATAATTAATTAAGCGCGTATTTACTAATAAAATAAATAATTAATTCTGTACGTACTCTCAAAAAAAAAAAAAAAAAAGAAGGGAAAGATTGCCTATTAAAAAGTAACGACAAGAAATGTCAAACGTTACATGCGTATCAATACGACACACTGGTTTCACCAAGCGAATAATGGTAACCCAAACAGATGTAGAACGTAGCGTCGTAATTCACACGGAAAATCTTTTCGGATGATGTATCATTGCACAGTTTATTTCGACAGACGGTTTAAAAATAGTCGGAAACAAAGTTGATCAAAACTGCGCAATAATTTCTCTGACACCGCAATAACTCGTAGTTTCCCAGATATCACAACTGTACCGCTTCCGAGCCAACCAAAATGCGATTTAAATTTCCTCCCTTTGTTGGAATCGAATCGTTCGTTCCCTGGTTTTATGATTTACACCCGAAACTTTTATTTTTGAGATCTCGCCACTGACACTGGCGTATCGAAGTTCGCGCAATTTCGCGAATGCTTTCGCGGGAACTTGAAATCAGCTCGAGGACGAAGGAGAGAAGACGTTCGCGTGCCTGTGAGAATCGGGACGATGTTGAAGCGAAAGTTTTATTTAAAAAAGCCCGGAGACGGTGGAACGAGCTGCAATCTCCAAGCATCGTGTAAACACGGTCATAGATTTTCTTTATCTCGACGAATTTTTCCTTTTCTTTCTTTCCCTCCTCCATCGAATGACTCATTACATTCCCCTTCCTTTCTGGCGCACCCTTTTCAAATTGCCATGGGGACGTATCTTAAGGATATCTGAAAAATTCTCCCTCGCGCCTCAACCTATCGGATACAAACATCTAACTCGTGGCAAAGCTGCTCAGTCAAGATTACGTTCGTCAAAAGGTAATCCCGACGAGGAGGTCTTTTGTTAATGGAAGTTATCTTCTGTATTTCGTTGTGTGGTTCAGATGAAAAAATCAGGTGGACAAGTTGTTGCCGTGATCTCTTCTTTTCATTAATGAAGGCTATAAGGCAAGGCCGTTATGAGTGAAATTTCTTACTTTTTTTTCACAAGAAAATACTTTGAAAAATCAGAACGTTTTTAATGAATTTTCCTTGTTTTCTCAAATCTCCTTTTTTTATTTTACTCATACTGATCATAGCTACTTTATAATTAATTTTTTCTGAACATTTAATCCATTCTCAGTTATAAATTAATATCTCTTAAACAAATTAAGATCTCTTTCCTCGTACAAATATATCCAAGCATCACAGTATGTAAATTATGAATGCATGCAGTGGTGGCAAATATCCCCGCGAAATCTTTTAAATGAAAATTCCGGAAGTCTCACTAGAAATGCGTTCAGTAGAGCGGAAGAATGACGCGGGAGAAATCGTCGTCGTATCTGATAGAAGGCTTGTTAGCCTAATTGTGTCCTCCTTCTACCCGCTCGGTCTGCTACCCTTCACGCAGATGAAGAGGCAGCAGAGAGTTTTAATTGTGATCCACCGACTCAACGCGGATACTTTGCCTGGACGTGTTCGAGCGCCGCTGCAAACAGTTTCAGGAGCCGGAGCCCATCCCCGGAAAGTAAATTAACTAATGGAAATACAATCCTGCTTTTGCCACACCGCCACCCCTTTTCCTCTTAACGATATACTTTTGCGCGAACGTTTGCTTCGATTCTCTTCAGTTTCCCTTGCTCGTGTACAGAATAACTAATTGTAAGAGTAAGTTATGCCGTTATAATATAAAATGAACATGATTTATTAGTTTATACGGGAAGCGTAGTTCTACTTCTATCGAAGAAGTATCGGTGTTATTTAATCGAATTATGAAATTCTGGATATCGTGATAAACACTTTTTTTCCACACAATTAGTTGATCTTCGACGATAAGAAATAACATGCACATCACATCTTTGGAAATATCGATTTCATCGTGTCAGTTACATTCCTGATTACTGGAATGCGTTATCATTTGGAAAGTCGAAAACTTTTATTAGAGTTGTTTATACGCACTTACTCGTTAACGTAACAAAGTGTCACTTTAATCGATACGACTGGAAAAAGAGAAAAGAGAAGAAGAAGTTGATCGTAGCCTGCCGCGAGCGTAAACGATCGTTGGAAAGTAATTGTTGGCTTCGGGATAATCTCGTAAAGATGATTAAGAATGGTCCCGTATCGGAAATTGAATTAAACGAACGCCGTGAAATCGTGGCCGCTCTCTTCGTGGCTTTATGGATCTACCATTTTTTCCCGCAGTTTCCTTTCTTTGTTTCCCCCTCCCTCTGCCCCGCCTTGTTTCTTCCTTTCCTCCTTTTTTCTTCTCGCCGTTCGCGGAAGAATTCTTTTATTCGCCACCATATCGAAAGCGTTGTGGAGGAACGCACGTTCACGCCAACCAACGAAACGAGCAACGACTGGAAATTAGCTACTAAAGAAGAAAATATACGCGTGATCCTAACGATACGGATTGAAACGCGCTGGTTCCGGCAACGCCTCGGGAATCTAATTTGCCGGAAGGCAACGCGACCGAATTCATTGCCTCTAATTATCTCGCTTGCTTCTACCGTTCACGACTCATCGTTAATTGAAGGCTATTCACTGGAAAAACAGAGGCACACTGCAATACTGCAGTCGGTTTCCATTGACGTTGCCCACTTGCGAATCTATTACACCAACGAATATGACAGTATAGAAGACGAATCACTATTCATGAATATTTTTATTCCTGTTCGTATACGTCCATATGATCGTATTGGTAGCCGCGAGTCTCGATCGTTCGAAACTATCGAGAAACGAAATCTTCTACGTCTATTGATTGTTCGTATTGGTTTTCCTTCGTAGCTGGTGGAATCCTTTTGCTTTTTCTTTGAACTACGAGTATCGAGGTATGTGGACTTACAGGGTGTTCAAAGTTAGATGGAATGGAAGAGGAAATTTTATATGAATATATATTTGTGAACTTAGTTAAAGAGTTGGAAGGAGAATGTGAAAGAAATAGCGAGTTTGCTGTTGATACACTACATACAGTGATGAGTAAATCAGTAATATTTATCTGATTTATTTAGTTTTACGATGTTATAAGAAGCAAGGGAATATTTAATTTTTCATTTGAAAGTAGCATTCGCTGTCTGTTACGTAATTTGATACCACCGAAATATGCAATGCATATTATATTTTATATCGAATTTATTTCAATTAAGCGTATGCGTCGCTCCTATCGCTAGTTAACTTTATATATCGTATTATTTACATCTTATTATTTATACTTCTACTTAGGTTCGTACAATATCCAGTTCTGATCATTTCTTTTTATTTTACTTTCCTTTCCTTCCTCTTACTTTTCTGTTGTACTTCATTCCTCTCTTCTTTTCTCTTAATTTTCTATTCATAGAGTGTACTGACACAGTTTGATTGTTTAATTTTGAAATAAGCTTCATACGTACAGAGATAATACAGCAACGAAGAGAAAGCTTCTGAAAAAGGAATGACCAAGTAGAACAAAGGCCATGAATTTTGGTTCTTCAAAGCCATCCAGTGTGTATTTCACCGTATTGTTTGACATTTTGCCACTTTTCCATAGTCTCTTCAATTCGTGTCAATTGACATACTCGAGGTATTTATGTGTAGATACACGAATGTATTATAGTAACGAGATAGAAGCCTTTTGGGCTAAGAACTGCCAGTATAAAACGTAAAATAATGGCAAAGAAAGACAAAAGAGGAGGAAATAAATCTTAGATATTTCGAATTTTTACGCTATATGTATAATACGTATTATATATTATTATAGTAAATTTGCATCTTGCAACCATATCAAGTGTTCTGATGCAGAATCAAGAAAATGATAAATATCTATAATGAAATACACGATGAGATGACCTTAAATGACTAAGGTACATAATCTACGCTGTAATTTTCATTTAAACTACATGGAAGTCATGGTTTCTGCATTATTAATCGATTGACCCTTGAACAGTCGCGTCGTAGAATCGATCGTTGCGACCCCAAGACGTAAATCTAAAGTATTATCGGGCGTTTGTTTCGAACATTATGTCCTTCATATTTCATCAAGTATCCCCTCTGAAGGTTCTTCCAGCTCAGGTTTTTCATATATCAGGATCTTTATCTTACCTCTGGGTCACTTTGCATTGCTTTCAGATAAACTTCTTCGTCGATGCCATCGGATTTCTAAAGTTCCTTACGCGTATATCCGTTTTATCGTGGTGCAAAGGTCGATGGGATCGAAATAACGAGGAAAAATACTGCGAAAACCGCGGTCTAACCCTGTGGCTGTTCGAGCAGCAGATATCGATATGATTTTTATAAGAAGAGGCGTGGTATTTGAGACTGTTATTATATTTAATAGTTATATGTAAAATTATTATTATATTATTGTATTTAAATTTCTACGAATCTGAGCAGGTTTGTTAAGAAAATTGTTCTGTAATGAATATTTCGTTGTTAATAAAATAAAAATATATAATTTGTATTTATCATTAAGTAAATAAAGTACAATGTATTTATAAGTGAAATTAAAAATTCTTGATTAAAAGACAGTAATGATAACTGGATTTAGTAAGTTCGACGGTTTCAATAAATTAATTTGGACACGTTTCTACAGACTTCGTTTAAAATTCTACATATAATGAATTTGTGTCAAACATTTATTTGTTATAAAAGCTTTAATTAATTATTCAATGCGACACACGCAATCTATAATGCACGTGCATCGTTGACTCGATTATAATAGATTTAATTTGACTAATTTTTATGTAAATTAAAATGCGACTCGGTTATTAAAAGATCAGGTAACATTTCTTTCGCGTTAAAATTTATTTTATGACTAAAATAAAGCTCAATCGCTACTGTGACAAAAATTATTTAAATTAGTTAAAACTATCATCGTGTAACATAGATTCTACGTCATTTACTAGAAATTGGAAAATCTGAATAAATTATTATAATAACATCTAGTAGTAAAAATATTTTTAGTTAATATCAATTGAAATATAAATTTGCATAAATAGTATAGTTATAAAGGATCTAAATATACAAGCTGAACAAAATGTACAAATGTACACTCAGATAAGCAAAAACTTTTATTTAATCATAAAGATTATCCGTTTTATATATATATTATTATTACTCATATATACACATATATAATGAATAATAGAATAATACGATAAATATATAATGAATGTAAGCAAAAATATTAAAAAATTTTCTATTTTATATAGTTTCACGATCCCTCAGTTACTTATGTAAAAGCGAACAGCCACGACCGACAACTTTACGACGTTTCGTTACGTTTTTGGGCAAATAGCGAGACATTTTCCAAGGATGATTTACCGTTCGTGGAGGACGCTTTTCCCCTCTATAAAATTTGTAGCGAACACAAGCGATCGCGAGCGTCGGGGCTAAAAACGAATTCGCATTCGAGGCTGAACCAGAGTGTGAGGCTATTATTTATCGACGCTTGTATGCGCCATTAGTTCGGAAAATATCCGGGAACAATGATCCCTCCTCCCACCTCGCCCACATTTCGATTTTTTCTTTTTTTTTCTCTTAATACTGCATTCGTTATTGGTGGCACGAAATCGAGAAAAAAAATGTCAGTGACGATAAACGGTGGCTCATTGTCGCATCGATGGACGCTCGTCCTATCGTGAAAACGCCTCGGTCGTTGTACTGCGAGTAACGAGCGATGTAAACGTGATTTTAATCTCTAAGGCGTTAGCTTGAAAAAGTTGATGGCACTTGTAACGATTGATGTTACAGGTTCTAACTAACGATCGGCACAAGAGAAGTGTGAAAAAATGAACGAAAGAGTAGCTTTCGTGAAATCGATACGTTTACGAACTTATTTCCATTTCGTATCAAGCGGATATCAAAATTACGTATTATAACACGTATCGAGGACGAACATTTACGACGAATGGAGATAAAAAGATATATGGTAGATCGTATGTTTTCCTACTTGCAAACGTTTCATTGTAAAACTTTCACGTTGCCAATGCTATTATGAAAGTTATCCGATACGCGAGATACCCACTCGACGATTAAATGTTCGATGGTTCTTTCGCGTCCATTAACGTTTCGATTAAATGCAATTTACATTCATTGCACACGGAACGCGAACAAAATTTCAGTAGATTCTATCAATTTCTCCCATTTTTTTTTTATACTCGGCAAAAGGTTAACAAAACAATTCGATGGATCCCGTGCTTAATTCTAATTTTTATTTGATGCGCAGAAGGCTTTTATCGATATTTACAAACTCCAGTGATATTGACAGTTGCCCGCTGTTCTGTTTGGAATTGTCGTTTAAATAATCGAACTGCAAATTCGCATCACGCGAATTCGATATTTTCAATAACTAAACACGACCGGAATATTTACTGCGATTGTGCGTCTCAATTGTGCAAATTTCAATCGAATTTCGAATCGGAAACGTGTGAACGTAAATGTAATGTTGCCGCATTGTAATGAAAAATCGATGAACGCAAACTTTCACCATTATCTAACAATAAGTTCCAGGCATTTTATTAATGGGATATCAAGTCCATTATTAATTATATTCGTTCTGTAATTTTTTAAATTTTCGTATACTCGGTTACGCGTTTATAAAATTTATCCGCGTAAAGTTGGAAATTTTATTTTGCTTTGAATTATTATTTTCACGAAACAAAGGAGCAACTGGAACATTGTAATCGAACAACCAACAAATCAATAAAATCTCATTCGTCATTTGAATAACATCCGGTATACAAATATAGAAAACTACGGTGCTATACTATTCAACGGTATTTCTTTTTATATTTACTCAGTTGTATCGTGTAATAAACTGGTACTATCATTACCGTGATCTTCATTGTCATAAAGGAATTGGATCCATAACTCCGCGTTCTATTAAAACCCGAGTTAAACAAAGAAGTATCACAGTTTCACAAAGAAATCACAGTGTAACGAATCGCGCGTTCCCATTCCCATTTTCCGGTCAAATTGTTTTTCCGTATTCCCTTTCATCACACAGTGAGTTTGCGTAGAGGGTCGGCGACAGTAAAAAAGTCGCAGTTCTTTCATTCTTTCTGACGTGTGCACTTTTTATGCATTTACTGCAGAACGTCACGAATACGAAGGACAACGATCTCAGACTCGCTTCTCTCTCCGGCATAATCGAACTTCAGCTGTGGTTTAGTTTAATTCGTACTCTATGCAGATTTCTATATTGGATAGGAGAAGAATGAATAATTACGCGGACGAACTTAAGGCGGAGATTGTTTAATAACTGGCGTAATATATTTTGGATATACGATAGAATTAAACTATTGAGATATGTATAATTTTATGTGCCAGACTAGGTTAGCTGCGTAGTAGTAACACTTGTATGTGAATATTAGTGTGCGGAAGTATGTGTGTGCACGGCGTCTCGAAAACAAAGGAATGTAAACTGTTTAGTCGGTTAACAGTCGGATATGGAAGAAAGGGCTGAGACGCGTGCAAGTGCGTATCGATGAATATCTTTGAAATCGTTTATCAAATAAATATATAACTATTCTAATATAAATTATAAGTGTAAATTTAGTGTTCCTATATCATTATTTCGGCTATTAAGATACAAAATTCTCAACAGAAACAGATGGTTAATAAGAGTATAAAACAGATGGTAATAATATTACGGAAGATTGAATTTGTATAATATATAATTTTCTATATTCGCGTATTGTGTTTGACGGTGAAATGCGAGCGCTTCGGAAGTCGAACTGATCAACCCTATTTCTGATGAATTTCATTACACGTAAGGAATCAAGATCGATATTCAATCTTCATTAAACATGTAACTAAATACTTCTGAGAGTTCCTTCATCGCCAAACAATTATACGTCATCTATGATCCAACGATGCCACTCGAGGAACGATAAATCAGTTAGACAATGGAACACAGGTCTCTAGCCGAGCTTCTTTAAGGCTCAAAAGGGGAAAGCAAAAAAAAAAAAAAAAAAGAAAGTCAACCTCAGAACTCACGGCTAAAACTTCAGTGCGACAAAGCATGATACAATACATTTCACAATTCAATACCTCGAACGCTTACAACAGTTCGTATCGTGGATTCAACCGTCCATGAACCCTAATAGCATTGCCTTCTGTGTCCGCCCCTTCGTCTGGAGGGGGTTACTTTCAGCGTCACGACGAGAACAGATACGTCGTTTGAATTCGCGACAACGCCGCTGGTAAAGCAATTTACTGGGCGTGATTCGATGAACGCGCATAGGTGGAGCGGCGACTGGTCATACAAGGGGAAGCGACGAAATGTGAATCAAAGAGAGAGAGAGAGAGAGAGAATTAGATAGATAGATAGATAGATAGATAGATAGATAGATAGATAGATAGATAGATAGATAGATAGATAGATAGATAGATAGATAGAGGCAGAGAGAGAGAGAGAGAGGGAGAGAGAGAGAGAGTAGGGTCAAAGGTGGCCAGGTCAGGGCGTTTTTCAACCGCGAATAATGCGACAGAAATTAATTGTATCGCGACGAGAAGGCCGCACAATGGTATCGGTCGCCGAACCATTTATCACTGGGTGTAATGGATACGCTCGGTTTATCATGGCACGCGTAAAAAACGATCTTGAAAATGTCGCGCCTATCTAGACCTTCGCTCCACGCTTTTCATTCACGCTCGGACATATTCGCTACCTTTAATTGTGATATATCGTTATCGCCGCGCTTTTATACGCGCAAATTGCGCACGAATATAATATGCTCGCTAACGAGCGATTTCACGCTGTTTTTCCCCACTTTTCTGTTTTTATTCCGCGCGATGTTAATCTTGGATAAAACTGATAATAATCTCGTACGTGGCTCGGTACGATGCGCGATGTTTAGAATTAGTACGTGGAATAATTTGAGGAAAGGGGTAGGATAAATGGAGAAGATGTAGTTTAGATTGTTTTGCTAATTGCATACAATCTATTGAATCATTCTGTATTATGAGAAACAATCTATTGAAAAGAAAGAGTGTTAAAGAAAGAGCGCTACTTACATTATCTTCTCAAACATTAAGAAAATGAAAAACGTGAAATTGTACAAATTTAAAGATTCTCCTTAAAATTAGAAACAAGTTAATTCTCTTTGTTATATTGCATTAGCAAAATGAACATTTAAACTGTTGGAGATGAATAGTCTATAGTCGAGGATTAGTTTTCCTCGAGTTTCCCTTATTCGTGTGTTTATGAAATCGTAGAGTATTATCCGCTGCAAAATTCTCTTCTGTATTTGTTAGGGAATAGTAAAAATACTTAAAGAGGAATCTTATTATTTTGTAGAAGCAGATATACAGCAAAGATAATTTCATTAAAATTGCACTATCACTAAGTTCGCTTAAACATTCCGTTACAGCTCTTCGTTCTGATTCTACCTTTAATTTCCTGTACACACTATTTTCCCCTAACGTACTGTTCATTTACTTGTCGTGTAAATTCACGAGCCGGACCATCATTCCTTCGAGTTCGAGTTTGTCATTCGTATATTTCGCTTAAACGATACTCGAATATTGCGAGTCAAGAGATAAAAGAGGGAGAAAAAAATTAAATGAAAAGTTGAAAAATTGAACAAATTCGAATAATAATCTAAAATTCTGATATTCCTAACTGTAGAAGAGAATAAAGGATCCAGAATGTACTATTTTCCGTTCTAAAGCCATCTCCTTTGCGCACGAGGTAGCTTTGTCCTAGTAAAGTAATTCTCTTACTATTCACTAATTAATTAAATTAGTTAAATTAATTGAATTAAACGAATAAAAATTAAATTATATTCATTATCTATCGTTAGTCTACTTACTTTATAAACGCATAACCAAATTTTTGCATTGACTCGGTATATCTTAATCTATCAATTTTTGTCTCAACTATGTTACGTTCTTTCCTTGCAACGAGAAACAAAGATTCTTTCAAATCTATTCGCCGAAACGTTGAATCACTGTTCGTTGCATCGAACAGAATCATCGGTACGTTCTCCTATAACCGCAGTCCCGATGGATCGAGTAGAAATTAAACGAATATAAATAACGATAATCGGGAGCGGCCGTAGTCGCACGGAAATTGGACTGCGGGTAATCACTCTATAACAACGCCTGTCCAAATGTGATTTTCAGTCGCGACCATTGTTCAGAATTAACCCGTTTTATCGAGCACCGTTCGATGGCACAACGGCCGAACAGATGAACTTGAGCGGAGAGAAAATGGCCTGGCCGAGAGAAAGAGAGAGCACAGGTCATGTGGTGAGTGACTGCAGGGGATGTTGAAGGGTAGACGACACTGGCGACCGCAAATAACGTGAAATATTTGAAATAATTGTCGGCGGAAATTAATTAAAATACCACGGCCTCCGAAACGCATTAATCGTTGCACGAAACAAAAGCGACCACCTCTCATACACCCCACTTCCACCTGCCATCGTTCTGTGACAGTTTACATCTTCCATTCGCCAAGTGGAATTAAAAAGTGCGGTTGACAACGAGCCGACTCGGGCGTGGTTTGTAAATCGTCGTGTTTCTCGGTTGGACGATATTGAAACACGCTATTGCGGCTACCGGCCGGAACGAGTGGCATATATTATGCTGTGCAGAGATAATGAGGCATCCCAATCCATTGTTTTTTAATCGGGTTGTAAGGCATTTTGTGGGTAATCGCAAAAATTAATGTGACGGATTTTCGTATAATAGGTATATGCGATATGTATTATGCTAGATTTATCGTTTATAGGTATATTTTCGATTGAATTATTTATTTATGTGTGTTTTCCTGTTTATTAAGTATTTATTTATTATCATTATATCTTGCTCATGAAATCTCTTTGTATACTTAATTTATCCTGGTAATACTCATTAGCTACTACTCGAATAAATCGTCTACTTAACAGTGATTTTCATTTCTGAGCCTCGGTACAGACCGAGATCGCGAAATGGATGCCGATCGTCGCTCTCGTCCAATTATGCTCAGACGTGCGCTAAAACGGAGAGAAACTAAAGAAAAAGATCGATTTTTCTTATTTATCTTCGATAATTCTCAGGATCGAACGTAGTTTAAGCACAACAAGTCAAGCGTTTAAAAACCATTGCCTCGTTGAAGAACAGTGCCAGCGCCAAAATTTTCGTTCTGTAGTGTACACGTGTGAATTAACCGATTGCGATGAAAGTTAATCAACGCCGAATGCTTCCGCTTGATCGTGGATTTCGGAGCAACGGACAGACAGAAGGCAGGAAGGGCCGACATATGGGTTCCTGGATCGCAAACAATTCGACTGCAATTAATCGAAAATACCGCGAGATTACATATGAAGCTATCGAGCGTTCCACTGTAAAGATTTTACGGTCGATCGGGGCCAATCGGCGATATATGCGCGTGTGAATTCATTACGCGTTCATTACGAGTATTTATGCAAATTTGGGGATGCCTCTAATTGAGTTCCATCGATCGGTTACTGACAAAGCTCCGTTTCGCTTCGATTTGGTTATACGAAATGCGCTTCATGCGGTCAAGGTGGCGTAAACGAAGAACCAATCAAAATGATAGAAAGAATCGTTGCGAGGCGTTTACGGTCATAAAATAAGATTAATGTTAGTAACGCCAAGCATTTGATTTAGTAGTCGTCTCGTTTTGTTAATTTAATTCGTTGTGTTACATGATGATCAATTGTTCATTAAGTATTCCTATCGCTTTTGTGCTCCAGTCTGAATATACTAAATATTTCTATTATAAGATCACAGACGCTAAATGTAATTGTTTTTTCAGAATAAAATTTAGAGTATTTCGTTTACGTACCATTATTTTTTACGGTGTACCATGATATCGATAAAATTAGGTAATAGCTAATGAAAATGTTAGAAAATGTTGCTCTTTATATTTGATACACTGTAGAAATTTGTTAGGAAATTGACTATTTTAGAATTTTATTTGACATACGTGCTCTTTTTACGTTGTATTTTTTTTATCTCCACTTATCATGGTCTATAAAACACAGCCTTTTCGGTAGAAATAGGGAAGAAATCCGGAACTGGGTCGGCTACTTTCTCGCCATGAGAAAGTAGAATCGTTCTATCGCCGTAAAATTCAACTTTTAGTAGAAAACTTGTAGCAAACGAAAGAAACTGTTTTAGATAATTGACATCGTACCAATAATTGAATAACAGAGATATATAAAGTATACGGAATAAAGATGTTCAACAGAAACAGTCATTACTTTTGCATATTCAGAAAGATATGAATTCCATAGACGTTCACAGTATTAGTATCGCTTAACTCTAAAAAGCCATTAGGTTCAGCTTTGTCAAAATCTCTCTTGAAACTACTGACTTTGCAGTAAATGATCCATATATGCATATATGATGCGTTCGTGGTTGAAAATCTTCTCCTTTCCAAACCAAAAGTTGCCCATTCGATAACTTAATCTTGGGGCTTCCCTGGCCCGTGAAACTGTCGACATTTAGCAACGTTGGAATCCTTAGGGTTGCATTTCCGAGCCGAGGATAACCTTTGCTCTTTCGACGAAACCCTTTGTACGGTTGCAGAGAACACGCGACCGTTGTTAGTATCCCCATACAACACGAGTCTCACGGTGAAATGAATTTAGATTATTCCTGCCACCGCTCGGCGGAAAATACACGGGGAAAATCAACGCGGCTATTTCCGCGCGCTGTTTAAGAGGATTGAAATTACGAATAGATTTATGTCAATATCATTGTTCGTGAAGAAAAATGGATTGGATGGAAAGGAACACGGGTTTTAAAAGGAGAGAAAGGCGTATGGAATATTTCGCGGATGAATGCGTTTCAGAGATTTCAAAATGATAATTGAAAATTGAAAATGAAAATGAAAATTGTTGCGCACGGTTCGCCGTGGTAAATTCTTGTCAGTTTCCATGGTAACATCTTGAGAGATTGGTTTTTAGAGGAATACAATTATCAGAAGTGTCGTTGTCTGTGTAGTGAAATTTTATGCACAAACTGAGCTCGATATGACAGTCGTTTAGTATACCGTGGTTGATGAAATATCCCGACTATTTTATATCGTACAATATTGTTATTTTGTTAGGATAACAGGTTTTTGACAGTAAAGGCCACTGTAGGAAAAATATTACGTTATTAAATTTTTGTGAGAGGAATTTTGTTAAAGTAAATTTAAACTGGAAATATTTCATCATACTTTTATTTTATTTCTGAATTATCTGTAAGAAAAATATACTGTTTTCATGATAATATCAATACACTTTTTGTACGTTCTTAAAAATTTGACGAACTTAAAAGAACTCGACGAATTCAATAGACGATGTTAGGTTTGTAAATTTCATTCTAATGGTAAATCATATTTTCACGTCACAAATCTTTCACAAATTTTCAATACAGCTGCCTTTAGAAAAGTTCAGAAAGAAACAAGCTGGCTAAAATAATGATGGAAAAAGACCTCTATGTGAAACTAGTCTCTCCCAAAATGGGAACAAGCTTCATTCTTACGCAAAATTCACATGTTTATTACGAATGATAAAATTTCTACGAATAAATTGACAATCCGAATGAACATCAAGACCTTTTTATGTCAACAACGGTTCGCATTGTTTTCCGTCGTCGATAAAACTCAAACAATGTACAAATGTTAAAATAACATGTGTTATGCAACGAACGATGTAGTCATCAGATTTCGTCGATGAAACTTCTTAATCGAGAGAATAATTATTATTGACTTCCATAAATTGCAAAATATGCAAAATTGTGCGTTTCTTGATAATAAAAGATTTCTATCTTCGAATGGAAACAACAATCATGTTGAGAACGGACAACAACGAAAGTACTCAACTGGTTGGTTACTTTTCATCCGGGAACGCTATCGTCCCATAATTCATTTTCGTTCCGAAGTTTTGCCGAATTTACCGCGCCAAGGAACGATCCACGCTCCCTTAAAACTTTTCCACGCTGCCGCTTGCTTCCTTCCCGACTTAAATCCGTTTCGGTTGTTCATTTTCCTTGAGGTCGCGTTATTAAGTTCTGTCAACACCGTACAAAAATGGGGCTGATCATATTGGAACGCCTCTACTTTTCAGATTACTTTATCATAACGCCTCTTCTTATCATCATTTCTTCGTTGATATTGACAGAGACAAGGGTGTCTGTTCGACTATCTACGAGCTGACTTTAACGACAGTGTGTCACGGCTACTTAAAAATTATTTCATATTATTGTACATGTTGATAATAAGATTAAAAAATGAGAATTGGAAAGTGCTCTTGTTTGGGTTCAATTTTTCTGTCAAATTTTTGCCATTATTTTTATAAGAACTACACTTTCATTTTCTCAGAGATAATCTAATAGAATTGCAACAATGCAGAGATCGTGCTATTTCAAGATCGCGACGAACTCAAAATCTCGTTATCTCTAAAACAAACACAACAATATCGTATAATTGCTGTACAGCTTGAGAGAATAGCGCGTCGTTAGCAAGCTGTTCGGTCAACACAGACTATCTGTCGACCAGCCAACCAATCTTCCCGCTAAACACTGCTAACTTTTGTCTGGCTTATTATGCAGTTTCTTTAAGCTGGCGCCACGTTTTTCCCTCCCACCCTTCATAATCTGCCATCTAGAATTTTCCACCCTCTGAACAATGCGGTTGAAACGTTTCGTTATTCAATTCAGGGGTTCGAGTGGATGAAACTGCTTTACCGTATGGAAAGTATTTTATCTCACGCGATAAACTCGTGGTCGCGAGTTGAGAATAAAAAAGACAGAAAGGATGAGTTATCGTTGCGTCTTGGCTTCCCTTTTCGAAGCGAAAATACGCAGGATTTCTACGGGTTTTATGATAATATTTGTTAAGCCGCTTTTATCGCGAAACGCTGGAAGACCCGCTTGATGCGTTATCGATTGAGATGCCTACCAACGATATCTTTGTCTTCGTGCCTATTCGCGTGTATCTCTCTCTTTTTTCTCATTTGTTTTACGGCAATTTACCAGGATGCCAAGCACGTTTCCAGGACTGAGAGTGAAAGGGATAAATTGTATTCGAGAGCCTAAGTAACGAAATGTAGATTCGGAAGACATTTCTAGATTGTAGTTTTATCTTTCGCAATAAAATTGTTTCTGATTATCTGACATAAAATATACGAAGTCGCGAAGATATCACGAATTTTTTTTTCTCAAAGTTTAGTTTTAGTAAGAAACAAATATACGTAGACAATTTGAGTATTACTTTTTACTTAAAAATTTTTAATACTATTCCAAGTACTATTTTCTTGGAGGGGGGAATTTTTAATAATATTCCATGTACGATTTTTTTACTGAAATTTCTTAACTCTTAACGTAGCTATAGTGTAACACAAAATATCAATATATATTTCATTTTCATGATTATTATCTTTCACGATGAAAAAGTTTGCATAAGAATGACATAATTATATTCACTAGTATTTGACAGTAAAAAATATACTGTGTATAAGTAATTATAGCAAAAATTATTCTTAGTGGTCGCAAGAAAAAAGAACCGGGAATTGTTATTTTGTCGAGATTGCTAATTCTAATATTAAATGCTGAATACTACGAAATTAAGGAAAGTCAAATACATGGCAAACGTGTATGTACGTAAGCTCATTGGTGCAAAACTGCGTTTGTATGGATTAATTGATATTCCACTAACGATAAATATCGTAATAATACTGCGTCTAGAAGAATGAAAGGAATTCTCATAACGGACAACTATTTGTAAAAGTTTCGCATAGAATTAAGTGAAACAAAGCTGAGTTTCTGCTACTGCTGGAACACGTCTCAAGAAACAACAGGCGAGAATCTAAACGCAAAACTTTTTAACGCGTGTCTTTGTATTCATCCAGACAAGGTATCTCTTTTAACTTGCAAGTTGTTACTTAGTACAATGCATTTGACGTGCTACCTTTAAAAATGCATATCAATTTTGTTAAATATATTTCAAATTTCTCTTTACCTTTATTTTTGAATTTTTGCGAGCACTAAAATTTTAATCTGGAAAAAAATGTACAGAGTTTACACGGGTCGTAATACGTTGGTGAAAAGAACCTTTGAGAACGTAAAATGACATGTAAAATGGTACAAAGACCATGAAATCAGAATAGCGCCAGTGTTTCTGAAAGGATACGCGTCAAAAGAGAGGCGAATAAACGAAATTGAAACAGGAACTTTGATTTTTTGTAATTTTCCAGCTTATGTGACACTTTTGTAGTTTATAAACGGGACACCTTGTAATTTCCAATAAAATCTTTACAAATGTGAATACAGGATTTAATTAAATTTTATACAAAAAGGGCATGTAAAACATACAGTACACAAACACGAATGTTAACAATTTATAAATTAAGGATTTTATGAGGGATACGGTGGCTGAATGATACATCATTCTTTTTCATTCTTCTTCATCTGGAAAATTTTATCACGTACGAATTTCCAAATTTAGTATAGAAATACAGATCGATATCCATACTAATTCTACTAATGTGTCTTAATTTTTCGAGGCTGACTCTCATTTTTAGAAGCAAACAGTAATTTTCACTTATTTGAACCGATCAGTCAGTAAGTTACATTAATCATACATCTGAAACCTTCGCTGTGAATCAAATTCTTTCGTGACAAATAGTACACCTGCTTGTACACTAACAAAAGAAGAAAGACTTTTTTATTAATCCATTACGTACTGTGAAGCCTATGAAACGCTACTATCGGCCTATGTACAACCCATAATACCATCTTCTGTAAAGTTCTGAACAATTCCATGTACGTGATGAAATAAAATAAACTTTATTCACAGATTTTTCAAATTAAAGATTTAATTATCCTTATCACTTTTCTTCTAAACTTCTCTATCAAAATTGTATGATCAAATGTTCCAAGCAGATAATTACAAAATATGATATATATAAATAATAGTTACCAAAATAGAACGTATATTGCCTACTGATGTAGAAATTCGTGTCGAGCAACCACGAATAGAACGGCAGTCTCGATTTCCTTCCATGGACCAAGCTGGTTTTACTTTCGAGGCTGCCTGACTGAAACTAACCGACGATACAATCACCGGTAACGACATTACTCTACAATTATGACGACCGATCTATGAGTCATCGAGTTTCGAAGTGCAAGAGTGAATTAACCGCATGGGTTGGCCTCGTTGGCACGCTTCCGAACTTGCTGCTACACGTCGTTTCCCGAAACTTCGATAATTCATGATCATCTCATTGACAATAATACACTACCAGCCTGTTCGATCCACAATACAATAGATCCATTTCGTTTCGCTAATATTCGTTTTCTTTGACAAACGACGTATTATGCCAGCGTCTACTAGAGATTTTGATTTGAATTTTTTATTTAATTAACGAGAGCTAGTATTTTATTATTTGAGTTGTTAATAGTTTAGAATCGTTATTACAAGATATCACAGGGCCTGGAAACATTTTACATAGAAATACTTTGCTGTTTCTTTGAAGTTTAGTTTCGAACACTCGAAAATCAAATAAAATTTGATGCACCGTATTCACGCGTTATTTACAAATTTCAGAAATTCTCGCGATACTACGTTAAATGTCTATATATCGAATATAAAACATCGAAAATGGAATGCCAATGGATTTTCTGTCGCGTAAAAGGTACGATTACAAGGCATCTGCGATCACAGCATGCACGTTTCTCGTGTACGTGCGTGAAACGAGCATTATGTCAACTCGAATAGCGTTTTCGCCAATGGCTCGAGCGGGTCGCGTGAAAAGCAGTGACAACGACAATCGAGCAAGAGCTCTCTTTCGATCGCGATCGACCGGAAATAACGAACGAAGAATCGTTGACCCTTCTCGACCTTCCCAGGCAGATCCTTTTTTTTTTTATTCCCTCTGTTACCCTGGACTTGTGTTCACATTCCATTGCGAAAATTCCACAGTCACGGGATCTGGCGTTTCTGGTTTTGTAGTTCGTGACGCGAAATGTTGAATTGTCGCGCTGTGCGAGGTCCTTCGGCTAAAAACCAACGTAGATAAAATTCGCTGACAGTGGATGATGGATCTACGACGGGAGAATCTTGCTGGAGAACTCGAAGGTTCTAAACGAAATGTTAGATTAGAGACATGCGAAGGGGATGTCGAACACTGGCGTTAAAATGTGAGGATTTAGGAGAAAAAGATATGATGGGAGTACGACGATGGGAGAGAACGTACGACAATTCGAGTGCATCTTAAGCTGAAAACAGCTTGACGACTATTCTCTAGATTATCGTTTGGCTGAAAACTGTTGAATTTTATAATTTGTGCACTTGTATGTAATTTATTTCAGCGTACAGTTTGCTGCTTACGAATGTATATGGAGAGCTAGAAAGACGGAAGAGGAAAAGGCAACAATCAGTCCTAATTAAAAAATACACAAATACTTGGTTGAAAAGTTGATAATTCACATGAAGAGCTACAAATACCAACTTTGCTTATTAGCGATTGAAACAGTCATAAAAGTATCAAGTACATCGAGTTCTCGTGTTATACAGTAGATTAATTATACATCGTGAATATCGCTTATCACGATGAAACGAATAAACAAGGCTTGTTTTCTTCGTTAGGCATTATTGATAAAACCGAAGCTACATCGCTTCTGGGGAAGAGTAGTCATATTTTCGTAGCAGCGAATGTATTGAATACCAAGTATGCTATTAATCCAATGAAAAATTTACTTGACTACGTAACGACGTCTCAATTTATTTATCAATGTTCGAAAACCAAGATTCTCCACAAATTTCACGAACAGGTTCGTTGTAGCAGCGAACATGCATCAAATGGCGGATGAAGATTCTAACGATGATCCACGCAGGGTTGCCGTTAGTCGTCGATATATTTTCCATCGCGAACGTTATCGCGTGCAGTGCAATACTTAGAGAGAGCAGCTGTTAACGAAATGCTTGCGGACGGGGATCGTTTGATTAGGATTTATAGGGTCAGCCGATCGCTGGTTCGAGAAGAACGAAACGGTAGTACGTCGCGGGCAATTCCGCAATTGCGGCGGCGATGAATCGCGAGGTTGGAACAGGTTAAAATTTCAATTCGCGCGCACCGGTGCGGTGGTACGCGTTGCAGTGGTTCTAGCGCTCGACAGTTGGACAAAAGGCGCCGGAAGTGGTGGTAGCACGCTGCAGACGAGACGTTCAAGCCCCGTGTTGTATACTTTTCACGGTAAAAAATTGGGTGACTGCTGGTACGAATATGGTTCATGATCTTCTTTTATCTAGTCAGAAGTAGATTCTGCTTGGCGTAATATGATCTTATGAAGGGAGAATTTTTATGATCCTGTTTAATGCAAAATTTGTTTTATAAAGGAGATTTTTCATCCTATTGCAATAGTTGCAAAATAGTTTCTGACTACAATATTTGCATATAATTTTTAAAATTTCTCCTGTATAGTTTCCATCATTATCTTGCATTGATATCAAATCCTGACTAACTAATCGTTTCTATATTGATCATTGTATCAATCATTATATTTTGAACAGGATCGACAGGTATTCTAATACGTACGAATGAGGTGTACACGGTAATGTAATGTATGGATGGAGTAATGAGTACATTTCTTTAATTCTAATTGAATTGTCTGAATCATCTTCAGATGCGTTAATGCGATAAATCTTTTTATGAGTTATATAAAATATATTCATCGATAAAATTTAAAAGCGATCCTAAACACGAAAAGAGGCTAGAAAAGTAGCAATAAAATTTTTATGACTATGCTTTTAATATTGTCATAGTTGAAAGCACTTAAAACGGATTTTGCGATTACGTAAAAAGCCTTTGTGTCTCTGCAAAACTCAATCCCGAAATCTGAAGAAAATTTCAAAAGTACAGAAATTTTCTCCAACAGGTTTATGTAAGTATACAACTTATCAGTGAAAATAGCGAACCACCCTCCCCCTTAATTAGCCGAGACTTGCTGCAGCGCCGAGGATGTACGTTACGAAATCGGTTCATAAGAGCATCGCTTTTCAGGAATCCCGAGACCACTAGGAAGAATTTGTGCAGGACACAGACAAGACAATGGTAAATTTTACGCTGAATCCTGGCTGAATCGTTAAATCTCGTCGAGTAGGAAACAATTTTAAGGATTTCCATTAGGTTGCGCTGGGAGCGAGAGCGAAGTAGCGGACAATCTGGCCTAAAACTGGAAGAAGCGGCCCCAGAGCTTTTAAGGTTCGCTCGATCCATTATAACGCTCCCAGTAGCGGTATTACTTCCGAGCTTTTAATATCGTTGTCTCCCTGACCCAAGCCGATTCGAGTATTTTCACCAAGCGTGCTTTTGGTCAAAATTAAAATCTGCTTTGTGCGAGCAATTTCGCGTGCACGGTTCTTCGACTAGGATCTTATGAGCCCCGGCTTAAGGATAATAACGTTGTAAACTTTCGAGAAATTCGTTTTGCCCCTCCACAGCTTTCCTTTATTCCATCGTAGAGCTTCGTTTCCTGATCACGTCATCTCACTTCGCCAGATCTGGTCCTCTTTCGCTTTCTTCGCCTCTTTGTCTTATCATTGAGCGAAGATTCGTTTAAGTGTTAGTTTCAACATCTAGCAATTTCGAAAAGAGGCAGGAGAACTTAGCTTGAAACTTCGCCCTATGCACTCGTGTATTAATAGTAATTAGACGATGTTCCTTTGATCGCTCGTTGTACAGTTTCGAACCCACGGAATCGTGATCGAAGTGCTTTCTCGAGGTAACATCGATCAGGTAATAAAGTTTATGTGTTTTGAGAATCCAGACAGTAAGACTAGTACGAATTTATAATTTAAGATTTCGCCTTAAAGACTAAAGTCGAAGCTTTCTTTTTAAGGTTTACTGTTCAAGAAATAATCCGAATAAAGTAACTTCACAAATCTTTATATCAAATACTCTGTACTTTTTCACCTCTGGGTTACAACCAAGTTTTTTTCTTCTGAGATTTCTTATCTCATTGATAAGACAAATAGAGAATTTTGAAAATTGTAAATAATATTTCTATTAGAAGTCCAAGTGTCATACGAAACATCGACATAAATATATATTTCGTCCTAGGAACGACATCGTTTTCTTCATTCCAATCTCCAGCAAAAATTCATTTCAATTGCAGCTTATTCCGCTTTCCGTGACAATCATTCAAGATATCTTGTATTAATATAGAATCAGGTTGGAGGTAAAATCTGGCACGTATCTGACATTCAACTGTGGAAGTTTGGAATGAAAACAGTTTCAGAAGACTTTGCTATTTCCGATGGAAATTAAGCATTCTCCGTCACGTCGTTTTATCTTCTTAGATTTTCATAATGAGACATGTCCGCTCCTAAATTAAGCTTTCTCTTTTTCTTTTTATTTGATAGGTATAATTTTTATTTGACGGTGTAATTTCATCATTCGCCTTCCATCTTTTTTATTGAATGATATTTCAATGACACATCATATGATCTCTCAAAATTGTTAATGATGCAGTACTATGTGAACAGCACACAAGGGCAACATGACAACATTCATTTTTCTTAGCTTGTTATGCTCACAAATATTAGCTCGTTAAAAATAGGTGGTAAATCTCTGAAATTTTGTAATCAAACAAACAAAGGATCATTCTTGGAATGTTTAGCTGATGCGTATCGATAGTTTTGATAACACGAGATTGTACTTTAAAATTCCTTATCGTGCTTCCTATCTGTGGTCTGCATATTTTTTTAATTTTGTCTGATCGATGCTTCTTCTTAATTGTAAGAAATAGAAATTCACCACTATATACAGTGACTACAACAAGTATTTGTACAGCATCACTGTATTTATTGGAACGTTATCGCTTATCTACTGGTTACATATTAATTAATTACGCTCAATACAAAATTTCGTATCCTACAGCAGAATCTTCGTGTGACCACAACAAATTTCACACTGTGAGACCAAAATGTAGATAAAAGGGAACGCATTAGAATATAACGGTACGTACAGATACTTTTTGCTTCGACCACTGCAACTTTACTATTCATCTATTACAAAGTTGCACGACAAACGTTTAATTTATCGACATCGTGCTAAACAGCCGCAAGTAATCGAGTTACGGCGCGTCTCTGAGCCCAGTTCTCAGTACCTCAAGGTATTTCATTAATCTTCGATGTCTCTGGAAACGCGCAACGGGCGCATTGTGCCTTCAGAGCGTCGCGATTGCGTCGCTGTCCCTTAGCCGAGATTCGAAGGGAGCATAAATAGAATCCAAAGGAGGCCTTTAACAATTCATGCCGGGCTTCGTTGAATACGATGCTGACGTACCTTAGAAATTCTGCCATCGGAACGTCGCTGATAGGTTACATTGCTTGATAATTACCATGGCTGGAAGCGTGACACAAAAGCGAACGTTCACGAAACGAGGACCTAGACACGAGGAAAGCTACAGGATCGAGTTAGAAGGCGCATCTTGCTAATTCATTTACGTAACGGGTTTGGAAATCAAACTCGGCAACGTTGCATACACGAAATTTGATAACGATCCCGCAATGTTAGCGAAACCTTTGATAACCATGTTCGATGTCTGTTTGTTCGACGTGTTTCTGTGATACTAATATCTAGTTGTTTCCCTTTGTATCGTATGCTGAGAACTATGTGTAACAATGATTTATATAAGAAGCTGCTGCTATGATTTACGATCGATTTCTTGTCTTGTGAATTACGGCCATTTGATAATAATTCTTTCGCATTGAGTGATTTATGTACATTCCAATAATTAGGGATTCAAGGCAACGTAGTATTACATCATTGGCTAAAAACTATAATTTGTCCAAATAATATAGAAGATCCACAATTTAACTTATAAAGATACTTCTTTTAAATTGATTCAATTGATTATGAAGTAAATATAATTGCTTCTCCGATATTTCTAAATTCAGCCAAAAATCTCCAGGCTCTTATCTTATTCTCTTTCGAAGACTAAAATCTACATTTCGAAAACCTGAATACAAGTTCCAACTTGAATATACGAAACATTAGATTGGCTCGATTTTTACCAGACTAGTCTATGGATTTACTCGGTCCATTGATAATAATTCAACAGCGCGTTATCGACTTTCGTAGAAGAGGATTTCCCTGTTCGTATTCGCGTTGTACAGATATCGGGGATAGAGAACAGCGAATATAGAGGCGTCGAGGAAGGAGCAAGTTTCGACGAAGTGTGCTGCAAGTGAATCGAGTGAAGCAACGTGGCGCCGCTGTAGAAACTTGTCAGTAGAACAAGTCGACCTAATGTCCGACCATGAAGGTGCCTTGTCCGCTCGCAGATGTTGCACTTTGTCTCCGTCGCTTGGCTACCACGTATTTACAAGTTGTTAACGACCAACGATCCACCAAAATTTGTTCGTTATCTCCATGATCGACGCGGTTCGAAGCGATAATGGTGTGGAGGGACGTGAGCAAACAAGGAAAGGAAGGACGAAAGGGAGGAAAACACGAAGACTCAACAAACGAAGGATATCCGAGCGAACTTTGTAAGTAAATCTTCGTTTATAAATAAAAGATTTAATTGAATTTCTGCGTTAATCTAAATATTTAAGGCATCGAGCGGTGCAATTACCGCAATGTTTATTACTGTCGTATTTTAATTTTGTTTTCGTTCGTTCATTTAATTCATCATCGTCGCCATTCTCCAGGTAATGAATGGCGTTGAAAGGTAATGCGCTTGTACACGTCAACGACGATATCGTTGATGATTATTGCTGATCGATGAACAACTACATTTCAGGTTCACGCAGCAGACGCAAATACATTCTTGTGATTGGGAGAGTGGCTGGAAAACGGGTGAAGTGGACAATGTTGTGAGTTATTTAAGGCGTCGTAAAGTAAAAAATGGAACGATAGAGGTGAAGTAAGTCGGGAAGAGTGGGGTGAGTAGGAAGGTATGGACATTGCAAATTTGCAGATCGCGCGAAAGAGGTTGTGGGGTAGAAGAAGTGAGCGTTCATAGGCACGTTTTAGGGCGTGAGGGGATGAAATACGAGCCGACAGTAGCATGCACGCGAAACGTCCGCTAAGGTGAAATCGAGTTTAACGCGTTAATAGAGGCTAGCGATACTAATTTACAGGAGTTGTTACTCCGTCAGTAATGATTCTTTGGTGTTCAAACTTCATACGATCACCTTGTTTCTTACAGGTGGACGAAGATGAAAATAAATATTTCTCTTTAACCTTACTATGTGACAAATGCATCTAAGAAATATTGCTCGAATCTGGTCATCGTCTCAAGTTACTTTTAAGCGGTCTATCGAACTAAAATATATCCATACGTTGACAATTAGTCAAAAAGATTTCGATGATGGATATGGTACTACGATTCTTAATTTGTTCGTGTCTTCACTCGTCTTATCTCATTGAGAAAACTTATTGAAACAAGCAGAGTTCACTTTGACATTAATAATTAACATATACAACGTTAATAATTAAGAAATTACGATTTTTATTAATTAAATTATAAAGAAACTACGAGTGATAGGAAATAGATAAAAGATGAAGGCAATGAAACATCATTCTCTGTAATTTCTTCCAAATAGAGAAATTCCTCTTAAACGATATTCGGAGATCCATTTAATAAAGTTACGTTAAAATACAATCGGAAATGAGAAACTAGTTTTACAAATTTTTCAGCTGTTTTCTGGCGACTAAGTCTACAAAATTCTTGCAAGAACCGTTCACGTAGTTTAAAACCGCGAAGGTATCGCAAAGATGTTCGACGTAGCAATAATGGTATGCAAACGGGAGCGCGATTTCCTGTACAAGCATCGAGCCTGGCGAGGAAGTGGCAATATTTGCAGACTGGCTTCGCTACCGAAAGTTCGGAATCCATCTACCTGAAGATAGTGCCGAGCAATATTTACCCACCTGCAATCAATTTACTGATTTCCTCACAAATTAGATCGAGCTTTGCGGCTACGGTCACATATACATGCACCAATAAACGATTTTTGCTTCGTTGGTCGTCGGATCTTCTGTAATCTCTCATTTCGATGGGTTTAGGGATATCAATATTTGTATGAATCATGATTCGATTCAACTAGTTGTGTTTATAATTCTACTAACGATAACTGTGATACGACGTGTATGAAAATGACCATTCCTGAATTTCAAATTTTCACCTGATTTTTAATACGACAGTAACCCTCGTAATTAATCACACGACGCACACATTTCATGCTTCAGTTCATTTTTATTGTAAAAGTTAACTAAAGATCCCTTGCTATCATAAATACATATAATTATTTATTGGAATAACGAACGCTGTTTCCATTGTATTATTGATTAGGAATTTGTATGTGCTTGAAATTTAAATTATTCGACCAGTGCACATAGACTTTTGAAGTTGTTCGAATAATTACGAGAGATAACACATATACGAAGATGAGTATGGAAATTAACGAAGGAGGCTAGAGTATTAGTAGAGCTGAGTACAGCTTAAACATATTCATTACTGCTGACATATGCATCCATTTAATTGAAGGAGGAGCAAAACAACGAATATTCATTACGTGTAAATAAGTTATCGAATAAAAATCAGATAAAAATAAATTCACTTTAGAAATCATTTTTCAATATTTTAATCGACCGATCATTTAAACGAGAAAAAAGAAAGGATTTTTAGGTACGCTACATCCTGTGATATTCGATGATACGCACTACAATCAGAGTTACGTGAAAGTATTATTAAATTTTTTATACTTTTCTCGACAGGATAACTGACGATAATTTAAAAATGTAACACCAGCTTAACGTAATTTCTTTGTTCATATTTTTACTTTAATAGGGTCACGTAAGCGGAGAACGCGAAGTTACCTCGCACCCTTGGCGTTGCTAATAAAGGTTAATGAAAACACTAATAAGGATCCCGACATTATTTTTCATTAGCGCGACGTTTCATCGTCGCTGCTCTGACCTCTTCCTGTCGAGTTTCTTATCGACTAGAATCCAACGTATTTCCTTTTGTTTCCCCGAGTAAATTTTCCACGCTAAAGGTGCAGAGACGACGTTATTAAAGGCAATGAGGGAGCTTCCCTTTCGTTGATATCCAGGTGGAAAAGTTCGCGCGCGAGCTATGAGAAAGAGAAACGCGAATGGAGTCTCGGAGATCTGAACGCGATTGTTTCGTTTCAACGTGGCTGATAACGCGTAGCTGCGACGCGACGACCGAGCTTTTGGCGCGCGCAAAATAAATGCACGCCGTAATTGAAATGTAAATTTTTCTGAAATAATTGAACGAATCGATTGTAAAACGGCGCGAAGAAATACAAACCCTTTGTTAAACAAATAAATTTGATCCAAAATTTATATTGATACGATCCAAAATAATGAAGTATATAGTTTAGCTTGGTTTCTATTGATTTATAATTACATATATGTTTATATTGAGAAAGTTTTGTATCATCGTTTTAATAATTCGCTTGTAAAACAGACTTGTAAAGCTATAAATAGTAAAAGGCGATTTATAAAATATGGTCCTTTTACTTGTAATGAAAAGATTTTTCATTAAAATAAATTATATGTTCATGTAACATCGTACGTATCTATTACAAAATGACAATAATTATTATAATAAAATATGCCATTCCACAAAATGTATATGTATATTTTGAAAAGATATATTTTTTATTTTGTAAATAGATACATTTTTTAGACTCTTGTTCTCTTTCTCTCGACCTCCTTTTCCGGAAAATCGAAGAGAAAAGATACGATATTTCCTGTGACCTATGATATACAAATTCTGTAGGATCGAAACGTTCGACGAAAGGTTCGTTTGATGTGTCATGAAACTAGTCGAATGTTCAGCGGACTCGTCACATTCTCCTATCGGCCATTTTAATCAATTTGTCCCCATCGATGAGAAATTTCCTGCCGAATATTTAAACGACTTCGAAACTCTTCGTTTCCCACGGGAGATCTTGAAGCGGAAAATAGTTCGATTACACTTTTTCTTTTAATTGTTCATTGCAGATCGTCGATTATGAGACTTCACATAATTACGTGAAGATGCTACGTAAAATGTTAATGCGCTACCACGAATAGGATTAATTTTGCGTAAGGGCAATTTCATTTTATGTGGATCGAGGACGCAGACTGGTAACCGAAACTGGAATTTTAGGTTAAAGTATAGTAGATATCTACGAGGTAAGTGTGCCACGCGAGGCATCTGTTGGCTAAGCACTAACACTTTCTCTTGTAGATTGCAGAACGTTGATTGTAGAACGAGATAAGTTCCCGAGCTTTATGGGGTTGGCGGTTAAAGGGATGTGAAACTGATATGTCGTACAGACGTAACATTTTAACTTTAATTCATATCATTCGAAATTATTACAAGTATAAAATTTGCTTATGAACTATTTTTCCCTACACGCTAGAAAAAAATTCATTTCATGTAGATCGAAGTTATAAAAACTATTCTGATTTGAATAAAATATTTATGAATTGCCAACTCCCAGAGAAAAGTCAACAAATATTATAAACTCGTAGTTACTATCTCATAAATGAAAAAAGGAGAAAGATGAAATAGGAAATGCCTCTTCAAATGCTTCGTCTGATTTATGGCGACCTATACCACTTACGCTCCGTTTCTCTGCACATCATGTACATGTTATGTAAATCTCTACGCTTACTAATCGATGTAAACACATACTAATCGGGTAAATAAACATGCCGCAAAGAAGAAAATCTGAACTTTTACCAATGGAAAACATACTACGTTGCCTAATAGACGAATTTTGTTCAATCTATCATCTATTAAGGATACTAGATGTTTTTATATTCGCGTAAAACAAAATTCAGTCAAATCTAATGTAAACACGTTGGAACTTTACGCTTTTACGCATACAGATGCAATGACATATAATAATTCGTTTCATCGCTAATCAAATCAGAGTATAAAATGTCTTAAACACGATACGTGTATCAGTCTCAAATAAGCAAGTGTAGCCACAAGTACTTAACATTTGACAGAGAAATGAATTGTAGCACGTAATCTGTTCTGCGGCTATAAAGGATCGTCTCACGAGTATAAATGCCGATTAAGAAGATAGCAGGAGCAACGATTACCGTGTTTCGTGTGCATTCGTATCAGTTTCGTGAGGAATAGAAAACAGAGCTTAACCAGTTGGAATTCAAGTTGGGGAAGTAATCTCCCGTAATCAAAGCCTTGTTCGACGTCGTAGCTTAACTGGAAATCGGTATCAACCAATCCCAGGTGTTCAATTGGCACCGTGCCACGATTTAAGCCCAGCTTAAATTTCTCGCAATGGCCGGGGAACTGGGGCAGATTCAGATTAGAATTAACTAATTGTTGCGTAGAGCGGTGTAATTAGCCCTTCGTTAACCGTCTACTAACGTTTAATTAAAATCATATACGGCGATGAATCGTTCGCGATGATACGGTTTGAAGGCGGCTGACAAGCAGCCGCGCGACCCAGTTATGCAAAAATCTAGATCCTTGTGCCAGGAATGCGGGAAAATGTAAAATTCATCTTATTAAAGGGCTGAATATATTAGGAAAACGAAATATCCCTAGGAGACTGCCTCTTCGATATCTTAGTCATGATTCATAAATGTTATTGCAGTTTCCAGTTGAATTTAAGTTTCAAATTTTAACTCTTCTCCACGCTGTTCTTGCGATTCTCTGAAGCGAAGGATATCTAAACTTATAGAATACAAATTTACTTGGAAAGTAGTTATTCATAAAATTTCTAACAATTAAACATTAAGTGTTGTTCGAATTGGGCTATAAGGATTTAGCCATATAAATTTTTTAACCGAGTATATCTTCATCTTTCATGGTCAACTATATAACAATTTAACGCAATTTAGTTATCGTCTAGTATCAATTACTGCTATTTATATCTATTCACAGTAATTATCTCACCACATCCATTTATATCAGAATATATAATACTTTTACTTTCTACAAAAATGAGTGCATAAAAACAAACACTACTATATATGTATGTTCTATAATTCCATATTGATAAAAGTGAAATATTCTGAAATAAATTTACTTTCTACGATTTCCCATTAAACGTGCACTGTAGTTCAATATGATCATTCTAATTTTGACAAACTACATTCACACAACATTTGTAACGCGTGCAACGTAAAGATGTCTGAAATAGCTTACCGATCACGTCCAAGTATACGATGTGACTCATGTGCGGCGTCGTTGAGACCTGGCATTCGTAATAACCGCTATCCCGCAGTTGCGGATACTTGATTTCGAGCGTCCAATCGTCTGTCTGTGCATTGTGAATCGGCCTGAATCGCTGGTCGTTCGTGTACGTGTAACGACCGATAGTGAGCAGATGAACGTCTCTGTGCCGGACCCAGGAAACCTGCAACGTCATCTGTAAAGTAGAAAAACGTGTCTTCAATCGATCGAATAATTTGTAGCTGTTATTCTATATTTTAATCAACTTCCACAATAATTGACAATTATTCGCGAATTTATCATACAAGTTGCATCTTATATATTTCTTTTTAATCAAAATTTCGAATGTACCATTACACCATTTATGTGATCAATTGAATTTACTCTCAATGCAAGTTATTGCTTATGGTGGTTTTTAGGTTGATTAGATTTTCAATAATAAGTATATTAAAAATGTAATTGATTTGCCAAGCTGTAAATAATATATACAGAGTGGCAATTTAATTTTGATTGCTACAAATTACACGCAAACTCTCGTTAATTGAACACGTGAATTTGCACGTGTCAAATTAAGGAGATCTCAGCACAAGTTTTTCTTCCAGAAGTATCGAATCGATTTCGACAGGTAACCGATGAGATAATTTTTATTAAAATATATAAAGTACAGAAATTATAACTAGCGGAAGAAATAGAGTATGATTGTGAATTAAATACTTTACGTATTTCGGTTGAAGCTGAAACAAAGTAAGGGTCGAAGCTTCCGAGTTCAAGAGCTTTTTGTACTTCAAAGAATTTACTCGACCGAACTCCAAGAATATTTTATAGTATTTTCGTAGCGTCGCTACGTTTCTTCTATCGATTACATAACGATTAATTTAACATAACATACAAATAATATAAGCTTTAAAAAAGTTCAGGTTAACAAGAGAGTTGGTTTAAAAAATTACGCTGTTACGTATAAGAAGACTGAAATAGAACGCGCGTCTTAAAATGCTTTGCCTGATTTATAACGCTCTATACTACTTACACGTCTTTTCTGTATACGCTACATTGCTTCTTACAATGTATGTTATACGAAAAATTGTGAAATTTTATTAGCAGTGCTCGACTATCAGAATTATACCTACATATTGGTAAAATTTGAAATAATTCTGAAACATATAAAAATTATAAATATCTAATACATATAGAAATTTAAGGTATTACAAGAATTACAAGATATTCGATAAAAGTACATATTTCGCAGAGATTGCGATAGTATTTAAGCAGAAAATAATCAGGGAAAAGTTAAAAGCGATAAATGGTGGAATTTGCATGGTTTCACAGTCTGCCAGGGTGGCGTATAACCTGTTCACGGGCCGAATCTTTTGTCCCTCGTTAAGAGTTTCCCATTAAGCGGGACCACGTAATTAGTAGTAGCTCGTGTGTTGCGTTGGTAATTAGCGAAATGCCGGGGACGACATTTAGCTGGGTATTCGCGATCCCGTCTCAACCGAGGTTTCGAGTTTCCCACCTATTTTTTTTTTTTTTTCTTACCTAGTCGAGAGCACCGCATTTTTTCGACAGTTCGAACTACGTTTGGTTCTTCTCGCGAAATTCAGAAACCTTGCAGTGTTCAAATGTGCCAACTATGCTGGGCTTTTAATTATTATTAGAGGCCAGATAATTTGCACAGCGTTAAGGTATGCGCGCACCGTCGCGTGGAATGCTTTTCACTGAAAACTGTAGTACAGTTATTACGGAGGGAATAATATATGGTTATTCCTTTTTCTTCTTGTTAATTATTGATGAAACGAAGTTGAAGAGCAAGGTAAACCTGTATAATACTGAAATGATATAATGGAGTCCGGTTCTCAATCATCTTATGACTCATAACATCAAAGAGTAAAGAGACAAATGGGGAGTTCGTATATCGACTCTGGTTGTTGCAATTTTAATTGAACGAAAATTGAAACGACTAAACAGCTTGCCAGTGTTTTCTCGAGTACGCTACTTTAACTTGAATAACTTTCCAGCGGATGATCAAAAAACGAACAAAGGAAACCGCTTTCCGATAGTTCGCAGCGTATTATTTCAACATAACCGTACCGAATACGTTCGGTTTTCCAAGGCGTAGTTCTTACAACCTGCTATCCGGATAAAAGTTAATATAACTCAGGTTATTTATGCTAACAGTGAGGCCCGAATTTCAAGCGAATTCGTTCGGTGTTTTGGCAGCTGTCGGCGTGCCGCATGTAACTCGCGCCATTAAAAATTAATGAAAACGCGTTCCATAATGCAGTAGATTTGAATTTTCATTCGCGAGGCCGAGGCCTCGTTGCAAATTTCAAGGATACAGTACAGACGCGTTCCCCGTGTTTCCGTTGCCTCGCGTTCCCGACGTAGTGGAAAATTAATAGAGCCGCTTTGCATATCGTCGGAAAGTTAGCGCACGAGATAAAACGCCTCGGGACGCGATAATTGGACATCCCGAGTCGGCGACGTGTAAATATTTGCTTTCCTTTGTAACAGCTGACACGCATATCCCGTGGAAATTGTCTCGACGTGAGCGGATAGCCTCACTGGCGGGAAATTTGAGAAAATTACAAGGAACCGATGAAATCCTCTTTTGTGACGTCGTTTTTCTTCCTTCCAGCCGCGAGAAGGAAGAGTATTTTCTTAGCGGCAGATTTGCGAATTCCATTAGATTAGTCGAAGAGCTGATAAACTAGAGGAGGATGAGCATCTTCTTGACACCCGCGACGATCGGAAGTAGGTAACGAGATTAGAGTTAGAAGTACGCGACATTTTCAATTTTCCTTCTTTCTTTCAGCCTTTTTGTCTTTTTCTGTGCGGTGATGTAAAAGCTGAGGAAAATGAGGCAAATCTCACGGGAATAGAGTCCGCGATCTTAAACCAGCTCTAAGCTGACAGTTTACGTCCGTTATATATTTTTCTTCAAATTATGTCGTTATACACACAGTCTGTACCAAGGTAGAGGCCAACAGAATTAAATTTTGTCACTTGGTATAAGAAAATTATTGACGGAATCATACATTCTATTAGAACAGACAAAATTATCCAAATACATTCAAAATTCGATGAAAAACTTTTTCTTGAAAATAATCTCCTTAACCCCTGCAGAACCGAATGCCCCTTGTTCTTTGGAAACCGATACTTCATCTGTACTGAGAATAGAAACATAATTCTCCCCATTTTTTTCTAAGAAAAACATATTGTAAAATGATAAAATTTATGAGCAGTGCGAATTTAACACGGAAAAATAGTTTCATCGAGAACAAATACGTTTATCGTTTAGTCACTTAATATCGCTTTAAAGTATAATATTGCGCAACATAGAGCGTGAAAAGGTTAACGATGAACCACAATTTCCATTGACCCCGTTGCTCACTGTACTTACATTCCAAACTTCAGGACTGCTTCTCGAAACTTTTCAAGAAACTTGACTCTGGAAATCGAGAACACGACAGCGATTCATTCCAATCGAAAAGTAACAGACCTTTCATTTTTCTCTCGCTGTCGCACCGTTTCGAAACTGTCAGGACGTCGAACCGGATCACGATCACCTACGTCGTCGACGAGAATCGTTAAAGAACAAGGACAGTCTCGTTTACGCGTATCTGCCGACGTGGCAGCGATCGTTCTCTCGAATCAGCAGCCCGCGATCCTTATCGTGTTTCCTTCGAATTTTTTCAAGGGGAAACTTTGTCCCGCTCCAACGAACGCGAATTGTCGTCGCCGGAATTCGAGCTATGAGCCGTTCCAAGAGACGTTCGCCAACCAGTCGCGCGATATCCGAGAAGATAAGGTTACTAGGGGGATGGTCGACAGATAGCGGATTGCATAAAAGACATTTCCTTCGAGGCAGCGGTAAGTGGAAACGTTGGAGATTGCGGAGTAACGACAGATCTGTGATTGTGTTATATTACTGAAAGTTCATTGTTCTTTCTTTCTCTTTGCTTGTATATCCGCTAAAACGTAGATAGGCAACTGAACACTTTTCTAAAGTTTAGGCAACTTTGAGTTGATGCGTTAAATAATTTGAACTTTGGTGATTTTATAGAAGAAAGAAGGTTTAACCAGTTTCGATGATTTAAGCTCTTAAAGTCAATATTCTGCTTGGCTTGAATTTTAATTGTTCCCTATTTTATACAGATAGTTATAGATAACAGTCATTAGACTGCGAATATTATGCACTGTATACATTTTCAAGTTGCTTTCAAATTTTATACAATACAGTCAGGATGCTCGTGTCTCATTCTGTTAATGAAATTTCAAAACACACACAGTATGTACGTACATAAACGTTTTCTATACTGAGAATTCAAATAAACGAGCAACTGCGTCACAACATATTCATGTTGAAAGAAAATTCTTCAAAATCTTGTCACTCGGCTGAAGGATCTCTCTATTTAAATGAAATGTTTCAAGAAACTTATACGAAGAGACTCTCAAGTGACATAACTCCGTACTAGCTACATCCTTTCCCTTGAAGGAATTACATTTTTTACAGGATTCCAGAGATGCACGTGCAAATAATAGTTTTGCACGTTCCGGTCTCTTTTATGCACTCGGGCGTGCATTTGCACACATTCAAATGAATGCACTATTGCTCGTACGTTTCTGCGTACTAATGGTATCCCGGAATGGTGTCACAAGTCGCAGACAATTTTCCTTTTTCTCTACGACCGCTTCTCTTATTCCACCGTGTTCTTTCTCGTTTGCCCACTTTTTCCATCCAGTACATTCCTTTTCTCCCTTTCTTCACTGTTTGTTTCTCCACCTATGTCTCGCATTCTGGAACGTTGTCTTCGCCTTGTATTCTTACGTGTTCCCACCTATTTCTCTTCCTTTCCATGCTGATAATTTTTCCAAGCTGTTTATTCTTTCTTCTTTGCCTCCATAATTTCTCATTCTTGCATTGTTCGTCTAAATTTTTCTCTGGTCAAGAAGTGGCAACTTCGACGTGGAGAAATTCCAGCATTTGTGGTAACGGTATTATTTCTAGAATCACGTGGCCTCTACTTTTCTAACTCTACGGAGATTTACGTTTATACGTCGATCGGTGATTTAATTTATAAATATTATTATTATACTTTGTATTTACATCATTTTTTCTCCATCAAATACTTCTACAATATTTACGACAGTTGGTATTTTATTAACATTTTAAAGATTGATAAAAAGCACAGTAAAATATATCTATCTCCTCTATTTGCATTTTCCCTAAATATTAGGTTGTCCGGAAAGTTTCTTTCGTTTTATAAGGAAATAATAGACGCACGATGTTTTTTGTGTTATATTAGTTTATTGAATTATGCACGAATATAATAATAGAAATATAATGAAACGGACCATACCTAATTCAGTAAAATAATATAAAATAGAAATTGTTGTTCATCTATTATCACCTTATGAAACGAAAGAAACTTTTCAGACGACCTAACATCATTTATTTCTATGACGAAGATTCAAATTTACTAAAATTTACGATATATTAAACTGACGACTCGTCAAACATCTTAGAAAGAGTCTTTAATAAGCAGCGTATAATAATAATAATAATTTAAATATAGATAGACCATATTTCAATCGAGTTACAAAAATAGAATGCTAATTATACGGTCGCTACTACACATACGATACGGTATCTAATTTTATTAAGCTATCCAAACCACAAATAGACTCCTCCTCTCGCAATCACTCCATCCATATTTCCTGGTATCCTATCCGTTAGCATCTTTCTTTGCTTACGACACAATGTATTCCCAGGCACACGTCCCTTCGCACGTTCCACCCTGTGTGCACACGTCGCCATGAACCTACATAGCGCGTATAATTTATGATACACTGCTAACGCAAGCCCCCAAGGCTTGACCCTCCATGGGGTTCCAGTGTTGTGGAACGCCCCGTATCCGCTGCCGACATCACTGACACCCCTTTGGAGTGCGATGTCACTCTACGCCCTCTAGAGTTGCCCTTTGCATACCAATATTGTTGTCCTATGCAAACGATTTACGCACGGCAGCCCATGGGTGTCAGCAACCGGTTTTCCTCCCGTGCGACGAAAATCGGCTGATGTTCCGGTCGAAATTTACCCCCTTGACGCTACAACCCCGGAAATTTTATCCTCTATAGAATCTTACGAGTGGTTGTCTCAACAACATACGACTATCCTAATTTTGCATATGCTTTTTTTATAAATATTACTTGCGTCAAATATCGTTTCGTTGACCGATCGTTAACGTTTTTTCCAATTAGTTTCACAATCAAATACGAAAATAACGAGAAAAATGTCACGTCCCGCGATATCGTATTTCTGTCATTTGTTTCAGCAAGATACGTGTACATCGAAATATATAAATTTAGAAATATTTATTAAAAACTGCATTACGCTTATTCACATAGATCTAATTTACATCATCGAAACGCGATTTTATGTTCGAGTGTTTATGTCGAGTTTGTTATTCCCGTGTACCAGGGCAAATCAATCGCAATTCGTCACCCACGGTGAGCGACGTTTAAGAAATTCCTGCTGATCTTTGTACGCGATGGAGCGGCAACGGGACTTGTTCAATTTATCCGCTCGAATGGGACGTTCTCTGATTACACGAGGTACCAGGGATTTTTGCGAATTGACTGGGCGAGGTTGCTCCGAGAATTTAGTTTTAGGGGAAATTGAACGATCGATTTTCGCTACAGATTCCGAGCGATTCTATTCCATGGTTTTTATTTTATTTTTATTTTTATTTTCATCGTGCGTCTGATGGGATTGTTGCAAATTTTAGCGTATATATTGGTACCGCAAATTTTGAAACTAGAATTGTATTTTTTATTCTAGTCAACACATTTCAATGAATAATTTGCAGACGCTTCTGGTACGCTTTACTATTACGATTTTTATTAGACTTTTTAAAATAAAATAGTGCGTATAAGAGAAGAAACAGAAAAAGTAAACTTTTTGTATATTTAGCATATCTACGAAATTATCTACGAAATGATATAAAATTATTTATATCGTATTTATAAAATCGTACATTTTTTAATCATAACTTTGTATCTTCCATAACATCACAGCCAGAAATTAATTTTCTAAAAATATCACTGCGATCACAAAAGGCAATAAACAATTCTCCTTTAATGCGGTCTTTATTGTTCTAAAAAGCCAGAGACGAGAAAATTAAATTCTTGGAAACTAATTTATCTCATAATAAGAAGCTAACCTAATTTTTTCATGAACCTTGTATATTAGTTAATCAAGAAAATAGCTCGCCAATGATCTGTCCATTGAGCTGAGTAAATTGACGCTTTAATCATGAATGTGGCAATCCAACGATCCTGGCACAATTACTGTGAGAGAAATTTTGCACGAGTTTCGAATCCGCAATAATTACCATATTATTCGACGATTACACGGTGTAAACAAATTTCCTGTAAGAAGATTTTAACACAATTTTATGTTACCAGAAGAACTCGCAAAAATGCAAGAAAAATTAAAATCGATTTTTCAAAAAATATTCGTAATACAAAAAGTAAAATTCGCGTAAAAAATTCACGTTACACTAAACAGCTTTCATATTTATTTTTCAAAAAAGAAAAACAAAACGTCAATGCCTTTCATTTTTTAAAAATCATGGGTGTCCATGTTTAAGTTACGATACGATATAGACAAGGCGTTACTATGAACAATAATTTAGTTCAAATTATATCTTTCAATAATATTCCTATACTTTATATTCAACATTATCCAAAATTGACATCATTCTGAATATTTATATTTCATGATTACACGTTGCAATTATTTCACGTGGAACATCAATCAGCATGCTCCAGTGTTGAGCTATGAATATCAATGGTTTCTTGCGAAATTTAAATTATTATTAATATTAATAGCTTCTTACGAAAATCTAAATTATCGGTAGCAATCGTTCTCTGTGAAATTTAAAATGCATTGTTGAAATTGTTAGTTTCTTGCAGAGAGCAAATAATATTAGACGAAAGATTTAAATGAAATTTACTTTGAATGAAAGACAGTCCACGAAATTAAAATCAAACCTTGCCTTTAAGTGAAACGAAATAATTACCAACGCTAACCAGATTCAGCGCTATAAAACTTTTTACCGTACAACGGTTACGATTGTAAATTCTAAAGCGGGCGATTAAACACGCGTCGTGTCCATTATTTTCATTCCGATGCGGCCGCAATCTGTCGCTGTGAATTTAATCTTCTCGCGTGAAAGAACCGAAAACGATCATGAAAATGAATGGCGCGCGCGTTGTGATCGCGCGTTCAGCTCCTATGGAATACGACGTAAAGTCCGGTAAAATAATTTCGCGTTATGGAACGCGACCATCAGCTCGTTCAATTAGACCCGCTCATTATACACTGACGGTTTGGTTACTCTGACAAGCCGGCCGTATTTTTAAATTGCCTTTTAAAATATTCTATTAGAAGCGCATACACTCGGTACACCGAGGACGAGAAAGAACAATGGAGGATATCAATCTTTGTTGAGAAAATTTCATGAAGGTAGAAAAGGAAAGAGGAGAAAAAGAAGCACCGCGCTACGATGGCAAAATAATGGACAGCTTTTTGCTTCTTTCGTTTTCGACAATACCTGTGAAACGAATTTCCTTAACAGATATCTAACGTTTCACATCGTTCGTCGATTTTCAGTCGATTTATCTCGGAACGTCGTAACTACGACGAAAGGTCAGCAGGGGTAACGTCTATTTATCCCATGGGATTGCACCTTCTTCCCCATGCAATTTCGTTCGGGCAATCTCCATCTAGCTACGACGGAATCGTCCACTAAACTAGTTCCTACCTTTCCGTTACTCTTCTCATGCCAGTTTTCGCGTTGCTTGAACATACACGTATGTTCTCTTAATACAATGTAAGGTGACTCGTTGTGTCATAAATTTCCAATGATGTTCGGTTGACCTTCACCTTTTCATTCGCAGTAAAAGGATAAGTAAATGAAGAAAAGTTAACACAAGTAGACTTATCCTGACGAAGTATGTTAATAAAGTAATTTTTTTTAAATCCAACGATTAGACTGACGATATTTATATATATATATATATATGCAAAATCATATTTTTATAAACACAACCGAGAGACATTTCGTATTTGCGACATTTCTTGTATCCTTTAAATATTATATGTATTCTACAGCAAAATACATAAAAGTCCGTAATCTAGCAATGATAAAATAGGTTTTATTATACGAATAAAATACAAACAATACTATAATAATGAATATAATAATAATGAAACCAGGAATAATAATGAACGTACAATGATAATATAATAATGATAATAATGAAAGTATAATACAATTACTGTCACTGAAATTCTCGCGGATAGGAAAAGATTGAGGTAAATTTCGAGCAAGATTTTTCTTTCGACACATATGTATAGGCATTATAGTTTGGCGGTGAAACACAATCAAACACACGAGATACACGTTACGTTGCCGAAATTATTCAAACAGCGTACTTCAAAGATGTTTTATATTCTAAACTACTAAAAAGCCCGCTGAGCGACCACAATGCCAACAACGGAATTAGCATTTTTTTCTCTTTTTTTTTTCCAATTCGATTCAACCGGCAGCGTGTACGTGTTGCAGTGGACGCGTTAAGTGCGTTTGTTTTATCTTGCTTTGGAACGATGACACGATGCGTTATATGGTAGTGTAACGACGAGAGTGTGCGCGCGTGTGCATGTGTGTGGTTGTAGAACCGTGTTGTTCTGTCCGATAAGTTTCTCACGAGGATTACAGTGTTCGCAAACACTTTGTGCTAGGGTCCCTTTTTCACGTGTCGTATTCCGTCGCTGTGCTTTTTCCACTCACAAACACAATTTCACGTCGAACGATGAATTTGGAAGCGCCATCGGAGATTTCGCGATGGATCATGAATATGACACATTCGGTTAATTTTGTTTACTTTTTTTTACTATTTGTTTACTACTGAGGTGAAAATTTATCCAAACGCTCTATGAATATTTTTCGTTTCTAATTTCTCTTTTTTATAAATGTTGTAAAATAATGCTTTAATGAAAAAGAGCTTATAGCGCCATTTCATTGTTCGAAACTATTTAATTTTGTCTAATAAAATTTTGTTACTTTTTACCACTTTCTTTATTAATGATTCATGCTTGTTAGCAAAGATTATTAATAGTTGACATAAGCATATGTTACGTAATCTGTTGACTATTTTCTAGACACAGTATATTGCTCATAATGATTACTTGGAATTGAATAGGAAAGTATGTTTTATACTTAAGCTGAATATCCTAATATTCGTAATACTCCGATATTGAAAAATCATAATTTCCAACATATTGAGCTCTCTATATTCTGGTATAATACATTAAAATTTCAGTAGCTTAATTGTCGAGTATCGCTCTCAAAACGTTAATGGATCAGTAAGTTAAGCTTACTCCCCATTAAATTAATTTCTCTCTTAAAAATTATAATTCTTGAATATCCTATTTACCGAAACCAATATGGAATACCTAAAGTATTGAAAAAAGGCACGGAGCTTCCCTTTATATATCATGCAATTAGGAAATTACTATTTTCTGACATAATTCATCAACAACAATATATCCATTTGTACAAATCAATAACATGTTTCCAAATTCCTAATTCGCACGTCGATGCGATTTCAATCACCGCAGCAGTGTCACGAAACGATCACCTAAACAACCAAGCCAATTTCCCAACAAAATATTTGCGATCTGGCATGCGTGTAAAATAGTTCTCATTGATTTACGAGTGGTTAATATGCATTTCGATGGATGTGTGGTATATAGATCCTTTTAGTCAGCACGCAATAAATACTTGTCGGTCACGCGACATGTGTAATCGTGTGTAGTGTGTACACCATCGTTTAATATATCCGATTGCTTGATTTGAAACTACAAATAAAAAATAGAAAGCTTATGTTATACAGTTGTCAGTATTAACAGTTGTGCATAGTAGAATATTATGACACTGTATTCATCTTTGTATAAACTTTGTATAAATTGTCAAATTAACGTACAATAAGAAACTGGGAACTATACGTTTCAAACCTTTCAGTATCGTTCTATCATCTGAAAAATTCTTTATTCGACTAACGATAAAGTACGTTCACGATCTTCGGGTCGAGCGTATAATAGCGTTATACAGTCCATAGAAACTGGAATATATGTAATTTAGGGTGACGCGACGATTCGTCTATTTCGTCTATTTATTTGACTTTCTTCTTCAGGATATTTTTTCGCGAAGTATCCGATCAGTTCGCGTTTCTTCGTTTACAAGTAAGTATTTTCAAAAGCGGAGCTTAGCACAGTCATCTACTGAGTAAGTTATATCAGTGATTATAGAAGCTGAGGTTGCGATGCGGTTCCCATGACTAGCCTAGTTTGCCAAGATCCTTGAATCTTGCCTTTCGAACTCCGTAAGCGAAAACCCGACGCTTCGAAGGCGAACCACGCAAGCCCTTGTAATACGATTTTGTAATTTCAATAGGAAGAGATTGCTGTATGGTATAGCGTATTATAACGATTCGAATAAAATTGGAAATTGAAAATATGCTTGATTCAGTGAACTATATTTTATTAAAGCTTTGAGAATATCTTTAACTTTCTAAGTGTACAAACATGTGTTTTTTTTACACTTTACACAATTAGTAATTACATTACAGTACAATTAGTAATATCCATTTCCTATAAAATCTTGAAAGTACATCTTTTTTTATTTGATTTAAAAAATGCAAGAAATCTTGACAACAAGAAGGTCATTATTGCCTACATCATCCACACTGAATTCATTAGTATTTTATTACACTAAATCTCTTTCTCTGCATTTTAGACCGGAAATACAAATAATTCCACAATATCAGAATGTTGCACGTGCAGATTAAACCGCGATTTAAACCACGTGCATTTTTTTCAGTTGACTCGGGAAACGCCGTTTTTCAATCATGTCCAGTGTTGCCCATAACACGAGGCACAAGTACGAAATCATGGTGACACACACTCAGCGGTGCTCGTGTAAACGGGACGATTAAGTGAACGACGTTACGTTAATTTCGTTTTACTCGCAGTCGAATAAACGATCGGATGCGTTGTCAGCGAAATCCCAACGCCGGCCAACGCATGCACCGAAAAACACGATAAAATCGTGAACGGGACTACGCTCGATTTTGCACCTGAGCGACACAAACAGGCGAACGCCGAGTGCGCAAAGGATAAACGGGAGCGTGAAATTGTTAAAAGCAAGATAATTAATTGCTTGCGAGAATTTCACTGATTAATTTCCACAATGAAATATTCTCGCATTCAGTGGACAACGATGCGAGGTACGAGAAAAAATCGGCAGAAAAAGATATGAAACAGAAAAAGGTGTGAACTCATGCGGGTTCCAACGCGATGTATGTTCTTTGAAAGTGGCTTATTACCGAATTTTTATTATTTTCAAGCTCCTGAATCCTTATTTCTCTGTTACAGATTACGCGTTATTATATAATCCGTAATTAGGACATCATTTATTTACAGAAATTATTAAAATAGAACAGGTAACGCGTACGTGGAAGTTGTCTTAAAAACAACTATTTACCGATCGATATTTCTTCTTCTCGTAGAAGACATGATGTTTACAGTGAATTGTTTCACTTACTGATGGATTTCGTAGAGGAAAATTCATTTCTAAATTTCGTAATAAACAGAGAAATAATACATTTAGAAAAACTTGATCGTCGGATGTTTCCATAATTCTGAGAAACAAACGAGAAACGCAAGGGATTCCGCTAAATATTCGATTTTTACCAGTGAAAAATGTGTGAAGTGTGGATGGATGCGAGGGACGAGACTTTGGGGTGGGCGCACAGGGGGTGAACAGATATTATCGCGGGAAGCTATGTATGCCGCGTAAAGTGCTATTAAAATATAATTAACGTCGCTATAAATTATATTTACTACCACTTCTACATATGCGTGACCCGTAATTCGATTTGCACCCGTGACATTCTGTCCGACAAGTTTTATGCGAGTTTTAATATACGACTATTAATAAAGGGATGCCTATGATGGAACGCCAGACCGACACGTTAAAGACAGCTTATTAGGTTCTGTCCCTTACACCGGGGATTTTTCGAGGATTACCGATGCAAACTTAACTGGATGGCAAAGCTCGCGAAGGAAAATGGCGGAGAATTTTCTTCAACCTTCGTCTTTCTTAGCATTTGTGCTCGATAACGATGCAAATAAAAGGTTTGGACTAGAATGAGTCACTCAGAAGCCACACTAATCAACTTCATAAATCGAAAAGCAGCAGAAAGTAATAGTGTTGCGTATTTTGTTTTTATAAATCTATGCTATTCAGAATTATTCATGCTACCACATCATGTTCATACTATTTCAGAATTATTCATGCATCTTCTTGCACTAAATAAACTTTGATATGGAAGTTGTACATTGCAAAAAGTAGAACATTAATCATGTGTAATTTGGCTTCTGAGAGACTCATATTTTGGCTAATATTTTGGTTAATATATTTTGTGGTTATCTGAAACGGACGGTTTGTAGAAACGTGTTCGTAGGTGCAGAAGGTTTAAATTTTTGATCACTTTATTTTGATACCAAATAGCGCTCAACTCGGATTTGCGTTTATTATTCATTGAATATATAAACTGAATTAATTCACGATTAATTAATTATGTTTATGATAATACACTCGATATAATTTAGAATTTTTCATTCTGAATTAATTGTTATGCGAGGATGTATTGCGTCTATAAGATTACAAATATACGGTTCTTGCAATATTGCGGTACGTTTTATTAGTATCTTTATTTAAGAAGATAATTAATAAAAAAAACATATCTTTAAATAGTAAAATATAAATCCAAGAATTATCTTCTGGTATACGATTTCAATATTCCATTATTCAATTATTTCTGTTCCTCATTTCTTCGTTACAATTTGCGTACACGCTTCGTTTATTTAGCTTATTTTTCTATCTTCATAAATATTTTACATTCTCTAGCTTATGTTATTACACCGTATATATTTTTTCATGGAAAACTCAGAATAAGTATTCTCGGTAAGCATAACGATATTTATTAGTATCAAATGATATGTTTCCCGATAAAACAACGCGTGCAAACGAGGCAAGCGAGAAATCGATTTTCGATTTCTAGGAAGTGATCGTCAGTTTTATTTTTATCTTCTTAACAGTGGAATTAACTGTAGAGACGCGTAATTACATAGAAATGGATTGGAACGTATCGCGAATCGCAACCGCGAATAATGGCGTCACTGTTTCTCCAACCGCGTTTTATTTCACTCGTTTCAGCTTTCCATTAATTTCCCCCGGTCGTTTCGAAACGAGGAAAAACGCCCATTCAAAAGGAAACTGTTTCCGGAACCATTTTCCTACGCGCGTGATGTAGTTTTCTCGCCTCTCGTAACGAGTACAATCGACTTCTAAATTATTACCAACTTATTCGGTTACGTTCCATAGTCTATCGTTATTTTCATTTGGGAAAGAACACCCTTTGATTGCATTTATTCGCTTTTACGCCATTACAATTATAAATTCTGCTAGAAAGATGCCGAATGACGAATTAAAACTCTCTTTTTCGAACATTGTGAGGTCTAGTAATTAAAGTAAAAGTAATAATCTTCGTGCAACGTGTTTCTACGCATATCCTTTGTTTTTGATGAGTAGGAGTTATATCTTTATAGGAAGCTTTAATTGTCGAGCTATCAATGTAAATTTGTTTACAAATGCACTGTTTATCACTGCACTAATAGCGATTTAAATTATCTGTTTTCAAGTGCAGATCGCATAGAAAGTCTTCATAATCAATTTTGACGAATTATGAGACAAATTACTCAGCTTAATTCAAATATTCTTTTGGTTCAAATAACTCTACTGTGATACAGACAGACTGCTGCTTTGAGCGCTACAATTTCACAGACAAGAAGAAATAGAATAAAGTTAACTTTTCAATAGTTCAGAGATCATTTTGAACGTCCAGCACGTTGGTATCGTGTGATACCATTCTTTCACCGTTTTCACGTACACCGTGTGTAAAAAAGCGTCAACAGGTGTAGCACGTACAACGTTTAACTGTTCCTCGACGACACTTGAGTGTCGCCGATCAAGCGTCACGACGCGTTGCAGCGGGACAAACTTGTCGAGTTGTTCGGTGTCCGAGTCAATTCGACACGGTTTTTTTTCTTGTGTCGATGTTTCGTGATATTTTTCATCGGCGAATCGACGAATAGCTCGAAAGCTTTCGCCCTGTTTCGACTTTTTAACGAGGCCAATTCCTCCGGTGCACAAATTCTCAGTATTATGGACGAGAAGCAAATGCTGGAATTACTCGAGTTTTCCGAGGCTAGCTGTGTGCACTCGGGATAATTTGGTATTTCGAAACAATGGTAAAAATGTAAAAATGCTAGAAGACAAATGAATTAATATAATTTTACAATTAACAATTCTGTAAATAGGTAATCGCGAATAATCGAAATTGTCGTGAGGATAAATGTAACTAAATATGGTAAATAGCAGGTTAAAATTCCAAACTTTAGAGTTTTTAAGTGCAGTGAGATAAGATTAATTGATATATAATTCAGAATAATTTCCACCATTTCTTGGTTTTTGTAAGTTTGCAACATTTTTTGGTTACCAGCATTTTTCTGATTGAAACAATTTGTATCTCATTTAAGAAATTATTCTGTGCTGCTTTGTACATTCTTCCTTACAAAGAAAAGTACGAATTACAAACACACTATTTCCTAATATTGTTAGATTACAGTTCTTTGAAAATGATCAAGCGAAATAAGAAATCATTGATATAATATGTAATAGAAGAAAGAAAGAAACTAATATTTCTTGGAATAATTGCAAACGTTCAACTGAAATTTTCAAGATAAAATAAGAAAAGATATAAAATATATCATAGGTTAATTATTTAAAAAAGGAATGAAATTATAACGATTACAATTTATAAAAGAGTACAGAGAAATTAAATCGAACAGGACAAGGCTAACATGAGGCTTAATTAAAGTCTAGTGTGAATAACAATTTAATTCAAATCCATTTGTATTTTAATTATGTAGGATAATATCCGCAAATAATCTGTTTTCCCTCTTTCGATACGAACAAATTGTCTTTCGTCCATTTATCTCCAAACGTATTTCATTTGATCCTTTCCGCTGAAAGCTTTATTATTTAACAATGCTGCTGGACGCTCGATCGTGAAACATTCACATACTCTTGGATCCATTCCGGTCCCGTGACGATAATCCCTGGTTAACCGTGATGCTTAATTAAATACACGATTCATGTAACACGAGAAACAGGTATACGCCGCTTCATAGAGTCAGATCGGCATCGATATGGATCACAAATCGATGCTGATCTGCGATATTTCATCGCACAAATGAATCAGCCAACCGTGATAAAAGCTTCCGTATCATTTCATCGAACGACAATTTCATCTTCTTTATTAATGGAAATTTCGATAAATCCGAGGGATCCTTATTTTACACATCTTTCTTTTTTTTTTTTTTAGTTGTTAAAATTCTTATTAGAACGTATCAAAAGTCGTTCACGAAGAGTGAAAGGATACCGGATTTGTTGATTGTTAATACAGAAAAACAATTAACGGATTTATGATCACGATATCGGGTTAACGTGGACACTTCAATTGTTAATGGATCCGTAATGATCGAATTGACTTCCGACAATGAGTTTAACATGCTTTCGTCAGGGAAATGTAATAATCGGCTTGTTCGATAGCTTCGTCACGATCGATTATTACTTATATCGTACAATTCAGAGGGAATTTTTCATGCCAGGATACCAAAACTCGAAGACTTGTGAATTTAAAAGTTTGAAAATTCGAATGTTCGAAATTTGAAGAATTTAAAAATTGAAACTTGAAAACTCGAAAATTAAATACATGAAAGATTCGAAAATGAAATATCGATCAATTTGAAACTATTTTTTGATTCAAGTATTTATTAAAGTTCGATAATAAAAAAATTGTAAAGTAAGTCCATTCTGAGTTCCTAATTTCTTTTATTTCTCTGTGTTATATACATCGTTTAGAATATAGAAGCTGCGAGCACTTATTCGAATAAAACAATCTGTAGTGTTTTCAGTTAAAACGTAATCCACCTAACAATGTTACTCTTCACATACAGTACAAAGTACAAATCGTTAAATCGGGAGCTATTAATAGCTACTTGAAAGCGAGCGAGTCACAGTCATCCAATGTTGTAACACAGCGGTGGTTTTCATTGAAATTAGTCGTTAATTTCGTAATCGGAACGATGTCGTTCGAATATCTTGATATCCTGTGATTTTTCAAATTAATAACCTGCAACGCGAATCGCTTATCGGCGAACCCGCTTTTAACAAAATTAATAACGGAATATTCTCTTTCATCGCGGCCATAAAACATTTTCTTCTATTCTGCATCGTAAAAAGTACTTCGTTATTTTTTCACTGGCTTCAGATACATATTTTTCTGGTAATTGCTTTTATCTGTGCTTGATTAATCTTTACATCCTTTCGCGGATTTACTTCCATAAAATGAAAATCGATATTTGTGAGATTTCGTGATGAGAACCGCACGTAAAAGGAATACATTACCGTACGTAAGTTTCTGGACACTTGTAAATTATTGCGAATACAGTGGCTCACAGAAATATTTGAATACTTGTGGAAATTTATTACGAATATAGTCAATGTGTTATACGAAACATTTCGAAATTTGATTATCACTATAATCAGACACAACTGTCATGAGTACGTATATAGGGGAAAGAAACAAACCTGAAAATGTATATAAAAGTTACAAAATATTTAGTACAAATATACATGTATATTTTACAGAGATTGCGAAAGTATTTAAACAGTCAATTATGCATTGCATTAATAAGTCTTTATATTCAGTTGGATCATCTCTAACATTTATCATAAATTTAACATAGATGCATACTTATGCCGCGTAATTTTCTACTAAATATAAGCGTTTTTACAGTGAATAACTTGCAAGTTGTATATACTAATTGTATAATTTCAAAATGTTTTATATACCTCAGACAATATATACATAAATACGCTGGTTCGCCATTACTTCGTAACTATATTGTATTATAAAATATTCTTAAAATGATACTCTTTAATCTAATTTTAGCTCTTAATCTTTCCTCGGGCAACTATATACAATTAATAGAGATTTATAGTGCACAGAATCATTTCAACCTACTGCACGCTCTAAAAGCTAGAACCAAAATCGATGAATACGAATGCTGGAAACTTGACTTGGTTCTAACAATCGGCATTCTTATACTTGAAATCGAGAGACGTTAATTTCGCGGGGGTAACAACTAATTATCGACTGAAATTTAATTAAGTATTCGCACGGCGAACATGGCTGACGGAGCATCGTATCGTGTTTCCACGCGCTCTCGATTCTATACAACATCGCGCCAGCTCGAACACTGTTCCATTATCTGTAATCGTGAAACTGATAAGCTGTAAGCAATTTACAGTTGGTTGCTTTAGAATTCACTGAGCGTGATATCGATTACGTTTTACCAATCGTTCGTAAGGGAGCACTTGGATGGGCCCTCTTCTCTTTCTCGCCCCCTTCCCCGACTCCTGTCACTTCCTTCAACCGCATCAGACTTGTTACGGCCTGAACATCAAAATTCCTGAATTTGAATTTCCCGGGGATTTGGTAATATTCGTACGCTTGGTCAAAACGCGCTAGAAACTTTACTCGTATTCTGTCAAATGTTTAGTAAATACATAACGTGTGGTAGAATGTGTGCAGTAAGGTATAATATACAGACAGGAAAATTCGTTATCTGAATGTGTATTTTCCGGGACATTTTAAGTCGCTGAAGTCGAAAGTGAGGATCGTTTCTCATGGAAATGAACAGTTTTGATCATACGGTTTTACGAACGTTTGGCCAACGAAGGTCTTAACTTTACAAATCCGCGTAAGACCGTAATTATACAGAGCGGTAAGCGGCGAGATAAGTGATGGCACAGCCAACGTTACTGCTCCAAATGCGAATTTTACCGATTACCATTTACCGTTGTCAGCATTATCGCGGTTCGGTATTAACGTCGGATTAACGTAGAAAATCAAAAATAACCCGAACCTAATCCAATATTCAGGATTCAAATGCGAACAAAGTAAGCCTACGGCAGATTAAGATTACTAAATTTTGTAAAAGATATCGTCAAAATTCACGAGGACTTCGCATATCAACAGGTTGAGTAAAATCTTGTACGCCTTATTTCCGTGAAAAACGACCTTCATTTTCAACTCGAACGACTTCAAGAACGCCTCTGAAAAGTGTCATTCTGGCGGAATATTTCGCAGTCTTGTTGCTGTATCAGAGGCAATGTGTGAATTAATACGTATCTGGAATCGATGTCAGCGATCCTCGAATTGTTGTACGCGATAATCTGGGAGTTGTGGAATGTGGTAGCAGAGTGCGATATCGATGTCTTTGAAGTTGTAAGACGCGTTTGTGGTGACCCATCGGTTGTTCAACATGACTACAGTGACCTTACATAGTGACCTTACATAGCAATTAAATTTAGCGATAGAGCATCCGTGTTATCAGCTATAATGGAGGTAACCTCAGTTTGATGCAGCAATATAGCAACGAGCGTATAAGCTCCGCGAATCAAGTCGATATCTAAGGTTTCCTATTATCTAGACAGTTCTATATATCTGCTATACGTAAGTATATTAGCAACAAATAGGAATGAATTATAGTATATAATGTTATGCATAACTGCAGAAGTACGCGAATATTTCTGGTTTCTGTAATTGAATTTCCATTTACGGATATTCATATTTCATATTTTAGGCGAAAATGTTCATTAACAGACTATTAATAAATTTCATTAATAAACTTATATAAATATTATGACGATACGGTATTAGTATCAGAATACTTTAATGTTTAGTATTCTTTAAAAATTTGTTTCTCTAAATATCTGTATCAGCTTAAACACTATTTTATCGCTAACGTTTGTAATTTCTTCAACAGAATTGTCGAAAAATATTAATGAAATATTTGTTAATAGAAACTTATGCACAATTACGGTGCTCAACATTATGATAACTCTGTATTGGTATACTGAAATATGTACTCGGAATACTATAATGTTTGATCACAACGGATCCAATACTGTGAGTTATTAATCACGTAAATGAAGGGGAGGGGGGATTTAATAATAGTAATCTCCTATCCGTGTAATTGTCGATGCGCGTTGACTTGTTTGATTTAAGAGTCATTAGTATCGATGTCTGGGACTGGAGGATCATTATTGTCAACAAACTGGTTCGAGGATCGCCAATATGAGCGCGCGTAAATTTCAGATAGTCAACGTCATGTTGCCTCAACCGCATCACGTCAACATGATATCCTGAGGCACTGAGATGCCGATATTGATTTGTTTGATTTGTGGGATATTAGCGGTGATTTCTACAACTAGACAGACTGGTATTGTTAACTATGGTAATTGGAAAGTTATTGACATGAATTCATATCACTTACAGCTTGTAAATATTTCATTAATTGCCAATCATTAATACAGTTTCCCGATGTCGTCTGTCGTTAGAATACGTATATTTCGAAACATTGAAATTCTGTTGTTAGTTTCACGACCATATTATGATCATTTCTATTTTCTAACGTGACCAATTTCAATTATATAATTTTAACTACGTTTCGATGACGCTATTTCTAAGATGCTTAGCTATTGACGATACTGGCCGTTAGTCGTCACCAACATGGGAAGGAGTGGAATGAATGGACTTCCTACGAAGGGAAAAGCCTCGTTGCCACTCGAACATGCAAATATCCTTCGTAGTTGCTTGGTTAATATCGCGTGCCTCTGTATCCCACATGGCATATTGCGTATCCTTTTTTAGTATTTGGTAGAGCGTAAATATATGAACCGATAGGGACAAAGTCACTCGTTGACTCTCCCGAAAATATATTATTCTTACATTAATTTCTACTTTTACACTTACTTAAGATCACTTAAAGATCAAGAACAAGAACACTTAAAGATCTATTTAATATTAAATGAAGAATTAAATATTGCTGTTAAATATTTCTGTTTATCGGTCAGATTATTTTAGGTATTTCATTATTTAGTTAAAAGTACTAAGGTTTAAATATAACAAATATTCGTAACATGTACAATTTTCACAGAATGAACGAAATCTAACAATTCGTTACGCTTGTAGTTTAAATACTTCGATTAGGAACACAGGGGAGCAAGCAAAATACCCTCTGAAACTTTAGAATCGATCGAAACGAAAGGAAAGGGGGCGGAACGAAGGAAAAGTTAGAAAGAGGGATAACTTGCGTGTCACGGTTTAGTTTGTCTACGCGCGTACTATCGGTTAACCATCCGTCTTGCCTGCCCGCAGTCCACTCTAGTCCTTCACGATACCTTGGCCCTCGAAGAAGCTCTCTGTTTGCTCTCAACTGAGAATACCAACATTCCTATGGCTCTTTCACGCTACTCAAGCAAACCCCTGTGCAACCCCATACAGAAATTCGATTCTTAAGAGGTGTTTCCATACTGTGTGTTCCTTGCAATTTACCAAGAAGCTCCGCGCACAGGATTCATGAAACTGTATCTTTGTTGCTGATGTATCGTGTTACGAATTTGTAGCCTGTCATGATAAAAGGGAATCCTGACATTAAAGCTGGTTGGAATAGTTTATTTGAGAACTATGATACTGTACGTATATATATACTCTCATTGAATTATTTACAATTTTAATCGTTAAAAATATAAATATGTAGACTATATATATGAGGAATTGTTAACAGTTTCAAAATAACGTTTCTATAAATGATACGAATCACTGATGCGAATCGAGCAGGTGTAATAAAATGAAGATTTTACTGCAGCAATTAGAGCTACGATATTTTATTACATGCTGTTTTCGCACGTTCGCGGGGAGACACGATCTCGAAGAAGCGCGCCAACGGGAGTCGTAAATTCCCGTTACGATTTGCTAATCGATGCCGCGAATCGTTCGATCCCTTATTTCTTTTAGGATAATAAGGGTAGTTAAATTAAAGATAACGCTGCTGCTAGCAGGTTATTATATATTTTCACAAACCAACAACTTCGGTGTAACACAAAATGAATATTTGCTATGAGATGACTACGAATGAGCGCGACCTGAGTCTCTAGACGGATTATCCCGTATACGGATTTGTCGACTCACTGTATTCGAATTGTTGACTGCTTGACGAGATGCTTGATTGAGACTGACTGATCTTTGGGTGTAAACCCGGTCGAAGGATGTTGACTGTTCGAAGGATGTAAAATCAGTGATGTTCGGAGACGATGCTGTGGCAGAGGAAAGCTAAGGATGGGTGTGTCTAGCGCACGGGACCATCGGATTTATTGGTGACGATTTTGGCTAAGAGAGTGAGGGAAATAGTCTTCGTTGTTAATTGGTTAAACGAAGGGTCTTAACCGCCCTCGAGAGAAAGTGGTTAGTGGGAGAAAAATTGCATCATACGTGAGAAAAACTAACTTTCCCTTGCCAAGCCGTAGTAGACAAAGGTCTTTAGAAATGCTTCGGAAACAGACGTTTGTTCAGTTTGAAGGACCTCGACTAGGAAATTCCTGAGATTTATGGAAGGTACTTGAGACTATTGAGGGTACGCAGTGAGTATCCGAAGACATCTGGTTGCTATCTTGCCCGCGGTGTGTGGCCTGGGCTAGGTAGAGTGTTACGCGACGTAACACATGCAATTTAATAAAATTGATGTACATTTCTCGTAAACTTTGTGCACTGTTTTAACAGGAAGAGCTAAAAACGTGCGATATTCAGTATATGTATATAATAAACGCAGTTGCAAAGCAACCACAATTAGAACTTCATACGTTTCACGGGTTATATCGGGATACTAGCCCATCTTAATTAATCAGAAGTTTCATTGATTTTAAAACTAATTCTCTCAAATGAACTGCACGTCGTTTGAACAACAAGCTCTCTTGTTGAATATTTATGTTTCCCTTTTGTTAGTAGTTTCGAATATGATTCCAGAAAATTAAAGGTATACGTGCATACAGCCTTAAATGTATTAAATGTTTATAGAAATATTTATAGCTTTCTTTTCCCCTCTACAATCCAGACGTATCCTGAATGCAACGAACTTACGCAAGTACGTTAGGAAAATCATTGCCACATAACTTTCATAGATTTCTTATGCCCTCGCGTGGAGTACCTGACGCGATCGCGGAAGTTGCTCGCAATTAGCGCGAAATTGAACCAACACGGGGTCAGGGAGCAAGGCGTTAGATGAAATTTCGCGTAATTAAACGGCGGAACGAAGTGAAACACCTGGCTCCAACGAAGACGTAAGACGCAAATTTTGCTTCCGCGTATTTTCTTCTTCTTCTTTCGCTCGCCATAATAACAGGGTATCGCGTTGTATCGTTTTAATTGGCTGCATATTTTTTCGTGGACACCGCCGAAAGCCCTTGCTTCTTCTTATCGCACGCTGCAAAGACAAGAATGAAATAGCGCCGTATATACGTAGATGAACGAAACGTAGAAGAACGAGGCTGCTGATACTTTCAAGAATTCCACATTCAGGTTGCCCTTTATTAAATGCTGTTTCGAAAGTGAAGCCACGATTATATGCATATTCGTAATGGAACTTTTGAATAACGATAGAGAATACAACGATGTTAAGATTGCCGGAGGTAGGTCGGATTTATGGGCTGGACGTGACTGTGTTTTTATTGGTAACGGATAAGATTTTACGATTATTTCAACCCTTTTCAGCTTGTATATTTACGGACATAGATTCTAATTAAGATTTAGCATACAGAATTTTTTATAGCTACGGATCGATGAAGCAGGAAATCAATTCTTTTGTATTCGATACTTGCATATCTACAAATGTATCATTAAGAAGTAAAAGGAGAATTTGAAGGTATAATTAATAATTTTCAATTATGTATCTCGTTTGTTCTCTCGGAGATCAGTGTAAATGCGTATAAGCACTACTCTATCACGATTCACTGGCATTTAAAATTTTCTAGCCGAAAATCCCGTCCCTGAAACTTTGGGTGGAAAAAAAACTGACTTCGGTTTCGAATTTACTTATGGCGGAGCAATTAGAAAGTACGCAAAACCGATTAACGACGAGGGCGTAGAGCGATTGACGACGTTTGTAAACGTTCAGAGGTTGGTTTACTATTAAAACGAAGCCCGCGTTCATGTCGCGAAAAGCCGTTTTTGTCGTGCAGTGACCGTGAAAGGAAACCTACGAGTACTTTGCGGTACCGGGACCGGAGCTATCGATCAACCCTACGTTTCTATTCCGGCTTAACGCAGGAGAACGAAGAGCTGAATACGAGGGGTGAAAAGGCGCTGCACCGTGAATACCAAATAGGTTTTTGGTTACACTTCGCGGCCTGGTATACTGACCTTTTCTCTTTCCTTTCCGATAGACCTGTTCTCTATCACAGAACGCCCGTGCCACTGCAGATTTTGTCTAGCAAAAAACATGATGTATGAACCTCTGCTGCTCTATGCTACGCGGAATTTGAAAAATTTGTGTTGTTTCTTTATTCTATATGCATATCCTATACACATATATGTAGAAAAATAATAAAATCTCGTATTCTTGTGTCTTTTAAATTTACAGTTTATCAACTCCGTAAAAAGATAGCAAATTCTGCAACTTCGAATTATTTATTTGTCACAAATTTGTATACTGAGATTCGAATACTGTCACTAGAAATTGATCTAAGCGTTGAAATATTAGGTTGTCCGAAAAGTTTCTTTCGTTTTATAAGGTGATAATAGATGAACAACAATTTCTGTTTTATATTATTCCCTTATAAAACGAACGAAACCTAAAACTATTAGGACAACCTAATACTTATGGACGATAAAGTACATCACAAGGAGTAACATAAAAATATTATCAAAGATTAATGCCATTTACATTCTTCGTTTCGAAATTGCAATTTCTATTCCACAGGTTACACGAGAAATTTCGACACCCATGAGAAGATTCCACATTTCAAAGTTTGTCCATCATTTTCCTCCTGGTACCGCAGCGTCGCTAATTTGTACACAAAATAAGGGTCTCATATAAATTCTCTTTCCGTCTGTCGTTAGCTCGGAAAGCAAATTAAAGTTTAGCAAACTCCTTGTCCCTTGTTCCTCGTGGCCAAGGGTGTACCTTCTTCCTGGTCCCGAAATTCTGGAATGGCCACCCATGTTTTAAACGTACGGGAACTCGGAAAAGTATATACGTTCACGAACGTGACTCACAGTAATGACACGAGAAATATAGTCGTAAAGGCTGCGCGGTCTGTGCGCTGCATGCAAGAACCTTCGACGTCTCTGAAATCGCCTATCGTCCACCGTAAATCTTAGCTGCTTTGTGAGCTGTGTCGCCAGACATTATCGTTGTCCCTATCACTTTCTTTTGCAAATTTTAATACATAAAACCACCGTGACGGCAACGCAATGAAAAATGTGCATCGTTGGATGTTCGGTGCTTCCCTTTATGTCCTAAATATCGATCACAATTTAAAGGAAGCAGGAACAAACGACGGTGTAAGAGTATAGTAAATGATTTTAATACCATAGAATATTAGCCAGGGATGTGCAGTGACAGCATGTACGTAAGAATTTTCTGTTTTTATAACTCAGATGAAATATTCTTATATCGTTTTAATTGTAAATATTGGTGTAATTACAGTGGATGAAATATTGGTGTAATTGCAATGGATATGTAAACGAGTAATGTATAAATGGATAACATATACATCGTCACAACCTATTTATACACATGCTTACCACTGTATATTAGGCTATTTGTATATTTGTAATTTGTATATTTATGATTATTAGATTCGTATTGATATTATTAATAATTGTTAAAATTATCGTACACTCAACATGAATTTCATCGATATTTTCGACAATTCAGGAATTTTCTTTAATTTATGAATTTCTAAAGAAACTGTAGATTGTAGTACATAATGATGTACAAATTTTGATGTAAAAATGATGACTTCTAGAACCACTCTGATTATATAATACGGCACCTGATGCAGTTCATTCACCTGGTCAATTATCTCCGACAGAGAACCGTAAACGTGACAAAAAGCTGCAACACCTTCTGAAACTGAACATTAACGAAAGAAGCGGGATAATTGCTTCGATACGATCCGTTTCTTCCAGAAAGTACATTCTGGGGTCCTTCTTAGGATTGCCCTTCGCCACTTTCAAGCAAGCAAGTTACGAGCTTCGCTACTTAGCTTCGTATCAGAAAAGCAAGGATCTTCCTAATGGGAGAGAATCGAGTTTCTGTAGGCGACGAAGAGTAGCTGGAAGCTAGAGACGACTGAAGAATAAAATCTTCTCGTACAGCCGTGGTGATTACGAGTAACATCGTTGCAGCGAGTAGCGTACAGATTAAAACCGACACCGGTGCACCGGTGTTCAGTTTAATAATGGAACGAACTTTAATCGGCCGGCGAAAGAACGAAGTCACCGGGCGAGCTTAACACGGTTTGCACGGACGTGCGTTAACGCATATCCTCTCCTTTGTTCCCGTGCTTCCTCCTTTCTTCCCTGCTACGCTGGCTTTCGCTCCTTTATGCACCTTTCTCATCTTTTTTTTTTTTCATATTTTCATACCTCATACGGCCCGTATGATTCGCGTTAAATTAGCTACGTTGCGAGGAAACGAAGCGCGCTCGCACGCTTCTTGCTTCCTCCATTTTGCACCGCTTCCATTTCCTACTTGTCTGTTTGGCTTTGCTGGCAGAAGAATATTAACGCGGTTATCTGAACGCTATGGAAGTTTCAGAGAAAATTAGAACATTTTGTAGTTTCGTAGGATTGGTTCTGTCCCATTTCAAAGGCAAGTCTTGCTTTAACGACTTTTTCAAAATCCTGTACGTCTAACGAGACTTCGATCGTAATCCAGCTTTATAATATATAACGCAAAGTGAAACGATGTACATGATAAATTGTGAGAGTTAAACTAATCGAGTTATCAACGTGTGAAGTTTAATTGTCATTTGTTATATATCGCAACGCGTTGACGTTCGATTATATTAACATTGACGATCTACACCGACCTACGATCGCAGCGTTAATTTTGTTACTGATAATTACTCGTATTCTAACCATCCTCCGCCTTTAGAGATATTTTCAATTTTACCCCGTAATTTTGTATAAATCTGTCAGCACCTGCTCTGCCTTCATAAATCACTCGATCAATCAAACAGTCGAAAGTCCATCCATAACACTCAAACAATTCCCTAAAATCGGATATAGTTCGAGGGAAACACATACATATATCAAACCGTTAAAAACATGACTCGAATCCGACAATACTGCCACTTCACTCGACCCCATGGTATTCTGTATATTCTCAATTTGTATTTAATACACACACTCTCCACGCTGTACTATGTGTTCACTCGAAAATCTATCGCATAACCTGCCCCCCCATGAAACGAAATATATATACGAAGCATGTAATATATATGTATTTCGGTTAAAAAATATTAGGAATGTTAACTAATAGTTAGCACTCGTACGACGCCAAAGTCGCGTTACTGATCATCGCAGTGTTAAAATAACAACACGCTGCATTCTCTATCACCTATTATCCGCACGAATTATCACACGCGCGATATCGAGCGCTTGGACCACTATAATTATGATGAAATATTCACTGTATCTCCCGGCTTTAATCGCGAAGCGTATAAAAGTAGAATGACGTATCTATCCCTATCTTTCCAGCTGATTAACGTGCTAATTCGGAAGTGTGCAATCGCGGCGTTTTCACACGTATCGCCAACAGAGAGGAAACGGTAGAGCGAGAAAGAGAACGAAACAAGGAACACGGCTGGTTAATCGAATTTTGAAAATCGCGATTCGTTTTAGCAAGGCAGCAATGCTAAATCCACTGACCGGAATTAAATGCGGCGGGTGCCGTGTTCGGTGGATGAAAGCGTGCGATATAATCTTCTTATTGCTGCGAAATTGTTCGTCGTCGAGCGGCGAAGCCTGTTTTTCCATATGTATAAACCGATGAATCGTGAAACGCGATTCACACCCGAGTGTCGGTGCGAAGTGAAATTTATTCTTTCCACGCGCAGCTACATATCGTCTCGCTTTATCGCCCTTGGTGAATTCTTCGTGAAAAATAGCCCTGAGAAACAGTCGCGACCCTTCAACGGCGTTCGTTGCCTCGCGCGATTTCCAGCGAACGCTGGTCGGTCCGTGACAGAATCAGAGGAGAATTTGCTTTACGAGATGACGCGCTTGATGTATCACTATGCATATCTTTCAGTGGAAGATGCGAGTCGATCGCACGCGGTGAATAGTGCAAATATATTCTTTTGTCAGCTTTGTGCTACAGGCGGTTTGAGGGTGTGTTGATGTTTGTGTATCCTGATGCATTACTTTGCTTGCGTACGGCGATTTAGTGAAAGGTGTAATCGCGTTTTACAGGCAACGAGGCAGTTGATTTTAGGTGATAAAAGGGCAGTTTTGTGGCTTAGGAAAATGGAATTCCCTGAAGTACGCCTTTTCTTGAGTTTCGAAAAATCCAATTTAATAAAACAGTATCATAAGAAGTGTATGTGTATGTAGTGAACGATATGAAAATTATTATAGCTGTTACGATTACGTCATATTAGTACATAAGTACTTATCGAGTAATAAAACAAGAATCTTGGATTTTTTTAAATTTGCAAAAATCTAGAACATTCGAACAATTTTCGGTAGACAAGCTGGCGTTAATGAGAAGTTACTATGGAGAATTAATAAACACAATATAAAAGATAAATAAAAATTTGCCTAATAAACCATGTGTATAGTGTTTTTACAGCATTAACAATAGAATCACGTGTAAATCACTAGTACTATTAGCTATAATTTTGATCATGATCTATTTCCATATATTCAGATGGGATCAGTTGTTTGAAACAGCAGCTTCCGTTCAATAAATCGGCACCGGTTAGTAGACTCTGTGCTTCCTGCATTCTACGAGTAATGATTAATGCACGCGGAGGTTTACCAATAAACACATGGCCGTATTTAACGCGGTATTCATCGAATCGTATTATCTGCTATACGTTGCCATCAGAGATATTACCGCAAATTTCAAATTCCACTAACCACTAGCCTCAAGCTAAAGATTTTCCTGTCAAAAGATCGCGCTAAAGAGATATTCTGTTGTATGCATAATGGTATTGAGCTAATTGACCGTTTAATAACGTGACTAATTAATAATGAGCAAATTAAAAGTTTTCTGTATGAAGGTATATTAATGTAATAATAAAAATATAGAAAATATATTAAAAATTTATGAACAGGCATTTATCGTACATATTTATATGTGACAGTGTCTCAAATGGAAGATAATAATTTATTTATTAATTCTGTTACGTTCTTTGGACCATTTTCAATCCGATCATGATTTTTTATTCTTGCAAATCCTTTTAAGTTTGAGAAAAGTTTCAGACTTATGCTGTGGTTCTCTAAATACCAAGTCTTCTTCTGCTCGAAACAAAACTGAAATTGGATCACAAAAATTCAGCCCGAAGCGGTATTAATAATTACGAAGGAAACTTTATCTGAATAAGAAATAACTAAAAATAAGGAAGGAAAGATTGGAAAAGTGTTCGAACGAAAAACAAAAGAAAAGTCCTGCTCATAAGCCTGGAATTTATTAATAAATATATAGTCTCCGGTATTCGATTCTTGAAATAAGAAAGTATTCCCATCTAATACATTTTATTCAAGAAGACTCATGCTTCTAAAATAGATAAATGAAAATATGCGTAAACAGCGAGTAAAACAACACAATTCATCGAAATGCCATGTATTGTATGTATCTTTCCCTCAAAGCTCTCCGTCACAAAATTTTAAAAATTCCGTTTAATAAATCGTTCTGCAATGAAATCCTACAGAAATATTTCCTTGCAGAAGATAATTTAATTTTCTATTTACATGAGAACTGTTCGAATGTTCTCATTCGACACTGAAGAGACAATCTTCGTTGTTTTATGACGGGATTCGTGAGTTCGAGGCAGATTTTTGAGGTTAGATCTCGTAAAGATGCCGGCGCATGACTATAAATCACCAACGTCGAAATTCTCTAGAATATTGACTTTTGCATTATTGGTTTTTACACGACGAGTACTTGGGCAAACGTCTGCATCCATACTTTATCATCTTCATCCTTTCCGCTCTCGCGAATTCTTTTCCGAACAGCTGCTTTCTCTCTCTCTCTCTCTCTCTTCCTCTTGCTCTCTGTTTTCATATCGTCGCCGTTCGCCTGCTTTCGTTTCTTCCTCCACCTTGTTTCTCTTTCACCTGTTTTTCAGCATTCGCCTTTTACCGCTTCTTGCTCCCCTTTCACTTGCTATTCCATTTTTTCCTTCTTTCCCCTTCGTTTCGTGACAAATGAAACTTTAGTAAATAGCCGTTGAAGTTCTTTTACGTATTGTGATCGTACTGTATTAACATATTTTACGAGGTGATCTATCAAAAACACGTTAAGAATTCTTCGTTTCGGAATTCAGCGTCGCGTATTTTGCTAAAATTCTTCTTCATTATGCGTGATTTAGAGCGGAAATATTATTCCGTAATTTGGACATTATAATCCAATTACAAAGAAAATTTCTCCTTCTCAGTGCACGAAACTATTTCGTTTCTGTATCATGCAACGTATCATCTTATTCTTGTATTCCTGACGTATCGCACCATAATTCTACTTATTGCATAATTGTAAACAGTTATCGTATGATTGTACAGTACAGTCGTTGTATGACTGATCACATAGCTGGGAGATACATAACCGCCAGATCAATTGACATGTTTGAGAGATAGACAAGGACCCTCGTGCCGCGAACAATAGCAAGCGATGCATGCGAGTGTATTTGTGCTGTACATGAGCGAGGGTGCGTGCTCTTGAGTCTTAACAGTGTGTGACGTATGCTTTGATAGTGAACTATCGAAGGGGTGAATGTACAGAGAGAGACTGTAGGCAGTAAGAGAACATGCAAGATAAGATGTAGTTGGAAAACACCAGAGAATAAAGAATATCGTTCGGAACATTTCCTGACTTGTGATTAATTGAAGAAAGATGTACATCAGTCGGACTAGAATGTAGTTTAAACTAACTTAATAATATGCATTGCATACGTCTGTTACACGTTTATCGCAACGTTTTATCATTGCACGACTGTCTTTTGCCTGTTGTTACAATTCGAAGCGATAAAATTGCAAAATGGCTCGATATACTTGTCTAATGGCTTCGTTGAAGTTGTAGACCTTCTTTTTAATGGGTTATGGGCCGAAGAATAAATTTAATATCGTTGGTTAGTATTAATCATATTGATTTTCTATTAGATACTAACGCGTTTAATATCTGAAAGACTCACGTAATAAATATCTAGAACAAACACGATTAACCACTCACTAAATCTCGCCCCTTTCTTTCTCTTGTTCGTCTCTATTTCGGCACTGGCTCTATCAATTCCTATCTACTCTCTTGACAACCTGATCTCGCTTTATGTTTATCAGTCCGCAGGGAACTATGCCATAACTTCCCGACTGGTACAAGCAACGTTTAAATACATGATACGAAGTTTGTTTCTGAATCCTCGGACATGGAGATTAAGCACAACGTTGCAGAACTTGAATGTTGTAACGAACATTTGATGGTAAAATTTATCCCTTATCGAAGAACGATGAAAAAATTATACAAGTCAGTGCCAAAACTGTTATTAACAGACTACGGATATTTATGCAAATTCATATTTTCATGGGTACAACTAAAAAGTAGAATACACATACTATACTTTGAATATTTCATACATCTCTTTATACTATATAACATACACATTTTGTGAATTTTTGCCCCCTTAAATTTATGTATGATAAATATATGTATAAAAATCTGTAATCTAGTAACAACGCTGCAGTTTAAGAAGAAACAGATAGGAAACAAGTAGAATGAAAAGTTTGATTTCGAGTATCGCCATCGCCATATCGCTCGTCGCCATTACGAGCATCGACGTTCAAGGCGAAAGCGTGCCTTTTACTACTCAGTAATTAAGTGCTACAGACTAACGAGAGACGAGGCCCTGGATTTCACTCGCATTAAGTCGAGTGCCACTAATAATCCCGACGGCGTGGCCGTTAAATCGTTAAAGGGTTACTACGGAAAAAGCTTGCAGACGCTTTTTGCCAGCTGGTACGTTTTAAAACACTGCCAGAAGCAACACGATCCACCGTATCTTGGTTGTCCCTGTCGTCGAACATCGATCTATCTCTCCGATATATTTCCTTCTCTTTCCGTCTCTTCGTATACCGCGTTAATTAATAACCGCGATAAACTGTTGGTGGCGGTCGAAGAGCTCGTAGTCGGTTAGAAAAATTAATTAGACGAGCCACTTGCATCACGACCAAGACGATTTTAATTGAATTTCATTGTCATTTTCAATTCATGAAGCAATAAAAAAAGATTGCAATTACTTTGATGTTCGAGGAAAAGGAATATTGTATGATATTCGATTACGAATGTTAACGTTGAGATTGGCTGAATTGCAGCTAGCGTGTGAAAAAAGGAAACATAAGAGCAGCATGAAATCTAGGTGAAAAAAGAGGAGATTGGAGAAGATGGAATTTATTGCGATGATATGGCGTTTTAATTCTTGTGTTTTTATTTTTTATCATATTGTTATAAACTCCAGGTAATTGAAGGTCTACGTTACTCGAGAATTTTTTCTCGAGAAATATTATTCTATACGCAACACCTGGCTCATGTTACACGAATTCAAAGACAATTCGAAGTAGCAACATCACTTACTTCCTCCAGTAAGAACTTCTTGTTTCTTGCGTGCTTATCCTCAAGCATAATCTTCTCTCGCCCTTTCAAACTGTGTAAAGTGTTGTAACGAGCAGTGAAAAAAAACTTTCATAAGTCCACGCAATTATAACGTCTAACCTGCCAACGAACAAAAATTCCAAGACTTCGCAAATGAACGAGCCCGAGAATTCTTCCTCGATCGACGAGAAACAGAATCGCACAAAGTTAAATGAACAAACCTTGCCACGAAATATTTTATCTTTATGGAATGAAGGTTATTTAAGTAAGTGCATCTTCATTCGATGATCGTGTTCAATTTAAAACCAAGGTATTCCATAGGAAATCCATTTCGAACACGATCTCCGGCAGCGTACTTCTAACGCGCGAATCGTTCGATCGTTCGACAAGGTGATTTTTCTCATCGAAGTGAGGCAGTTCACGCGAATAACTCGATTTACCGGTGCACTGTTTTTCGTTGGTATACATAAACATAGATGTTTTATCATAAATTATAAATTAAGCGGCACATGCGCGTCGAACATCGCGCTTTCCAGTGCAACGAATCAATAATATTGCGTACAGTTTGCGAATCAGCCGAGCTTCGATTATCCTCTTACTACTTTGTGAATTACAGAGGATGTTCGAGAAGGTTGTTGCCAAACTCCAGGAGTGTGTAGGACTGATCGAAAGAACCTGCGAAGTTTTAAACATGACTCCAAGTATCGTTAAAGTTGATTAAAGATGCCTGCAATTGTGAGTCTGTAACGGTGTACGAGGTATTATTGTGTGAAATAGCTTCTCCGAAATGTAAACAGACACACAACTAGTAAAGTTTTCAACGCAATACATCAACACCTAAGACATTTTAACGAAAGAGTATATAGAATATCGAAGATTAATTTTCGAGACCGTGGAAGATCGATATCAGTGCGTACTTTCAATTTAGAAAAAAGTGTTTTGTCGACGAGAATTCCGACACAAATTGTCGAGGAGTAATATTACAAGAAGGGACTATTGAACATGTAGAAAATTGCGAATGATAAATTGTTGTTTCCTCACCGCACAACATTTCCAAGTTATTATTACTTCATTGATAAAAATGTCCTATATCTTTGGAACTGATGATACTTGGACCCATATTGATTAAGACATTTTTGCTTATTTTGGCGAATAATATTAATGCGTGCTTCTGAATATAGGCGGCAACTTTCTGAAACACCGTGTAGAATCCATAGCAAGAAAAGAGAAACGACCCATACTCGGTCAGCGAGCGTCGAGCGCATAAATTCTTCCATGAACAGGGAAAATCCTACGGATTACAATGTTCGCGTACAGCTAGTGGGAAAGTAACTCCATGAGAACTTGAGAGTGACTTTTTAGTCGGAATACTGGTGTAGCAGTGGATTTATTATGTGGAATTTCGATGAGGAAAGGTTCGAGGGATTGGTGATTTGGATAGGAGAGACTGGGAAGTTTGGATAATGGATAGTCACACAGTTGCAACGGAATTTGGAAACTGAGGACTCGAGGAATATGGGATTTAGAAGATCCGCAGACAACGGGGAGCAGTCTGGGATCTAGAGATAAACGAATATTTTACCATTTGAAGAGTTGAAAGTTTAGGAAGTCCGAAAATTGTACAATTAAATATTTTTGGCTAGCATCTGGAATTTTAAGAAGCCAAAAACTTGAACAGTATGAAATCCGCCTAGTCCATTGGATTTTGGGATGAAAAATTAATTAATTGGAAATTCGACTGACTTTCCGGATATTAAAAAACTAAAGGGTAGAGCAGCAAAAGGATTGATTAATTTTAGAATTAGAAAAATCAAGCAGCATAAAATTGGAAAAATTGAAATATGTCATAACAGAGAATTCACGTATTCCGATATTCGAAAAATTACAGTTTTGAAATATAAAAACTTTGAATAACAAGTCTGGAAACCTTAAGCTCAGAAGGTAAATTGAATTGCTTCAAAGTTTCACATAGATCTGAACAACAGGATTCTAATTCAACAGATTCCAACTACAAGAAATCCAGAAAATTAGCATTTCGAGTATTTGTACATTCGAAAATATAAACTCACAACCAATTACGCCTAGGCACTCATTATATTTAGCAGATTTATGTATGTATATTCTGCTCACGTACGATTCAATTCAACGTTCTCACGCAAAGATAGACGTGACTTCTAATAAATTATGATTACCGTAGGATCCTGTTAATAGCAGAAGTCTATACACTCGCGGCGGCAGTATAAGCAGCTGTTTACCCATTCAAAGATAACGTTCACCACCATGGTAGTTACTCGCGAAGTGTGTTCTAAAGGTTTAATGATCTCTGCATCGCGTGAAACTTCTCTTTCTGCGTGGATGAGACACGCGAGCGCCCCGCCAAGTGCTCGTTAAACCGAACATTGCCAGGGAAACGGACACGAGGAGAAACGTTAAGACGTCGTGAAATTTTCCAGATGTCTGTCGTCCAAGGAGCAGAAGATAAAAAACTGAATAAAAGACGAGAAAAGAAACAGATAAGGGAAAAATGTTCAGCACGTTCCATTTCTAGATAGGGCGAGTAGTTCGAACGATTCGTTGCTGGTGACCTCGCAACCGATTTGGAAAAGCTGATTACTTTTCACTTCGCTTCGAATCTGGTCATTTGCGAGGCGAAAGAGTTTTCAGGCTTAGCGTCACCCTTCCTTCTCGCCGATAATCGCTCCGCTCTTCCTCGTTTTCCTTCTCTCTCGTTTCTGCCTGATAAAGTTAATTTCGAGTAATCGCAAATAGGACTCGATCGTTTAGATCCTAGTCGATCCGGGACCTACGTAGGTAGAACGATTTTAAAATTCTTCCTTCGTAATTTGGATCGTACAATTTTGATTGTTTACAAAGAAACTATTCTGTCTCGCAATGGTAAACTGACTCTTCGACAAAAAATAAACAAGGCGCGATGTTAAAATACGGATTAGATTAACACTACAGTTTATTTTTATGATATTTTGGAAAATAGATACCGTGAAATATATGTAACTAAAACATATTAAACATCTTAATTAAATTTTTGTTGTCTGCAAAACAATATTGGTACGTGCTGATTTAAATCTCCAAATTCCTAGATCAGTCAAAACATCTATACGAAGAATCCTACGCTACTGTACAAATATAAACATTAAAGCGCGTCTTCTCCTTACATTTTTCAATTTACTTTTGAAGCCTATTCGTTTCCCATTCCTTGTACTAATCGAATCTTGGAACAATATCGAGAGTTTTACCATTTAACCACTTTCCAATTCACCAGCGCATCGAACTTCAATCCGGAAACCATTCAGCAATTCCACAGAAACAGAAAAGCTGCTCGAGGAGCAGATTAGTCTAATCAGATTAACCATGGCCGATTGGAATCGCGTGTTTTCCCTGACATCGTTTTCTCAAGCGTTCTTTATCCGCGTTCCGTTTCGACGCCGTTCCATCCATAGGAAAGAACGGCTCAAGATTATATTTGTTTTTTCTTTCTTTCTTTCCATCCGCGCCCTTTCTGCTCGATGCACCGATTCTCCAACGCAGCTATTAAGAAGTACACACGGTTACGTCGGGTATCCCGTTTTTCCCGTCTCTTTTTCAAAGCTCTTTAAACGCCACCTTCTAGCGTGCACCGCGGCTGCCTACGACCGTGCCTCGCTTTAGTGCATTTCCTGAGCTTTTAACGAGGTCCTCATAAAAGTACTGCTGCGCGGCCCCTTATTCTTGTTATTTAGTGGCGGCTAACATTACCTGTATCACGAACCGACGCGTGTACACTTTCACTCAGTTCGTGTACGTTGATCAACTCCTTTGATCTATACCGTTTCTGATGTGGCGTACCGGTAATTGAGCCATTTGAATACGCCTTTGTCGCTTTCGAAATACACTCGGTGCGTTCAAACTCCAATTAAAATGGTTTCATTTTATTTGGAGAAAAATTACGATTCACGCACGGGTATTTAACTTTATCTCTTTTTTCAATTGTATTTAAGAGATTTTTTAAATAGATGGTTTTGGAACATTGTGAATCGATAATCGTACAGCCTTTCTCGTTTCGGTATTGTTTGCGAGGATACATATATACATAACATTGCAATTTTGAAATTGATAATATAAAAACACCGTGCGATTTAAATACACCTTTGTCATTTTTGAAATTTCTTGGTGGATTCAAAGTCTAGGCAAGGAGTTCTCTTTCTGAACTCTGAGTTCTGATTTTTCTTAATTTTGAAGATCGATATTTGGATGTATAATTCTGCATAAGTGTGTTTTAATTTTTTCAAAATTTTCCATTAGATGATTTTATGAAGTCATGAAGTATTATACGGCCTTTTTTGTTTTAGCATTGTTTGCAAATATATATTGCCTCTCCCCATAGTCGTATATGTATGTAATTTTTGGATTGCTGATGTAGAAGGGCAAAATGCGCTGCCTTACTCGTTCGAACGAGCGGTGTTCTACTTGTCTGCTCAAGCACCGGCGCGTTCTACTTGTCTGACTAAGCACGATCGTGTTTACTAGTCTGGTCAGACACGCTCTTATTCTACTTTCATGAGCACCCATGTAGACTTCCAAAACTCTCGTTATTTACATCGGCGTACCATTTCGTTTTTTTCTTCAACTAATAGCACATATTTCATTGAAAACTTTTATTAATAAACCAAGTAAAATTATGAGAGACTCGCCGTTAAATTCTAATAAAAATTCAATTTTTAATATCATCTTTAAAACTATTAATCTGTAGATTGATTTCAGTTTCATGCTGATATTTTTGCAAATTAGAAATGTCTGGAGAATATTATAAATTTCTTTATTATTCGACTCAAACATGGTTCGCCATTAAGAAATGGAAATTATTATAAATTTCTTAATGATATGTTTTGCTACAGTTTGACAATGAACTCAAAGGAAAGCAACGGTTATGGATTTAAAAAACTGAATCGAACGAAAAGAAAGTGAAACAAGTGCTTAATAGCAATCGAAAAACTCTTCTGAAACCTCGCGTCGTTCGCGCTATACTTTTTCCTTGTCTCTTACCTCCATTTGTCTCCTTGAAGTTCCTCCTTTCCTTCCTTCCATCGACTGAATCATTTATTCGCAGAATTTTCCGATAAATTCCAGTTTCTTTTTCCATTTTTTCACTAGCTAACTGAACGAGGTAAAATGCAATTCAGGATTGCTATTTAGATAATCTGCGATCGTTGGACCGGGAATGAAAGAGATCCGCATATTTTGAAAGAAAGCTTTGATCGTATCGCTGCGAAAAAGCAAATGTTAAATATACATTCAAATATAAGTGTAAATATATTTACAATTTGTAAGATAGGTAAAAGGTAAATTGCAAACGTTTTATATGCCCACATAATAAACTATGGTACATACTTTTTGCATTATTGTTTATCATCAGATCAGTTATCATCAGATTGTTATCATCAGAGTGTATGTTAGTATAAATAACATGTGTATGCGTACAAGGAGATTTATTTATTTACTAATTGGAAGAGACGCGAAGTCACGAAAACTGTTCTCGCGAGTATTTATCCAATTTTAATTTAATATTCGTTTATTTGACTGAACTATACTCTATCGTTAAATTAAAAAGCATTATTTCTCTCTGATTCCTCTTTCAAAATCTCATTCTACATGAAGTTAGTATTTAGTTCGTTTCGCCCAGCAAAGACCCGTTCGATTACACAGCAATCTACAAACAATGGACTCTAGCACTCACCACTCGCCACTATTGGCGTAACCTACAATCGATCATCCCAAATGAACAATCATTGTTCTGGATCCGCGATTCATTTACCTTTCAACGATAGAAAGAACGAGACGTATCTCGTAAAGGACGAAGAATTAACAGCTAGCTAATTGCCAGCCATAAAACCCGCCAAAGCAGCTTGGCCTGTCCTCGTTTTCTCATTTCGTTCTATCATTGCCCGCGTTCTTTTCATCTAGCTGCGGTTTAAAGGACGAGGTTTCGTGGAACGCTTCTTCCAATTGTGTCTGTTCCATTCACTCAGTCGTCTGATCCGTGCCCGCGCTTCTTCAGCGAGTCTTCATCTTTTCTACGCGAAGCCTGCTCGTGGGATTCGCGGTTGAATCTGATTCGAAAGCCGGAAGCCAGCTCAGGAATTACTCTGCAGATCCTTCTTGGTTAGACACCGTTTCTAAGATCCAATTTCTAGTAAAGTGTGCAATGTACCCAAGTATGACGGCAGCCACTTCGCTTTGACGAGCCGGAAACGCCCGTGGAATCCTTTGCAACCCTGAACACGAGACTCTGCAACGGCGTTCGGTTGCTACTTTCGTCTCTGCATCCTGTTTCCTGTGTATCGTCGCGTGTTTGCCTATTGCTGGAAGCACAGCGCATCTCTGTATCTGGATTCGATTAACGGACAGGAAAATCTAGTCAAGGATACAGCTCTGGTATTTGAGTTTCAGCAGTGTCAGAATGGTATTCATAAGCAAATTGCTTCGATGCTATCTTAGATCGATATCGTTGCGAACATGATGGTTAATCTTGGTTTCTGGAAGGTAGCGATACGTTGTTTCTATAAAATAATTTATTCCGAATTGTTGAAACCGCCATTAAATTAATCTAAGGGCGAGGAAAAATTTGTTGTACTATTCTACATAGAGTGTGTAATTTGAGAATATATTTTTACGCTCAACCATTTCTTTCGGAAAAGAATATACTGTATCTCGCAAAAAGAATTCATAAAAGGCTATTTCCCTTATCCAAAGTAATTCAATTCGAGTCTATGAAACCATTAAATTATCCTAATGGAAAACAAAATTTTCTGTACCACCTCTGACACGGAATATATTCTGCAACTGACTCGTCTCTCATTACGCTGTGATCTACGTGCCGACATCTCGAGGCGAGATGTCTTCCGATACTCGCGTTATTCAAACGAGATTTCGATATCTAACGTTCAAGGAGGTTACAGGTCTAACGAAATTTGCCGGATTCCGATCGCGCGGTACTGTCGAAGCTGAGAAATACGTGAACTACGAGGACGCGTCCTCGTGGACGCCAGCTAACTTTCACCCGTCGATCTATTTCGTCCTCAATGTCTTTATTTTTCTCTGCCACCGTTACTACTCTCGTTTCTCCGTTCTTTTCCTTTCTTTCTTTCTATTCTGCATTCTTCGCATTTTTTCTCTCTTTCTTCCTCTCGTTAAATCCCTACTTTATCAGTCCCATCGTTCCTGGTTCTCACACGGTCGATATTAACCGAGCTGATTTTTTTCACGACTGCGCCCACAGAGGCATCCTGTCTTACCAATTTCCGTCATAGGATTCGATGAATTTTCAAACCCTCCGATATTGTCCCGAGTCCTCTTCGATCCCGAGCTTGCGAAAAGATTCTTTTTCGAATAATCCCGATAGCGAACGATGTAGGATTTTCTTCATGCTATACTTATGCGAGTCTTCTTAGATTTATTTTCATGCCGGCATATTGTTGCTAATTTCGTGTATTGGATACGACAGAAATATCTTGGGAAATATATGTGCATAATAATTCTCGAGTGAATATGATACATTTGAATTTTGTAATTTTCTTTTGGATCTTCTATATAATTTCTACACTCTTAGGATAGTTTCTATATGTTTCGACAGTACTGTCAAACTTCTGTCTTTGAAGTATACGTACATCGTTATTCATTGACAATTTCAAGGAATTTTGATGACGAATCCCCTTCTCAGTCGTTAAACTGTGATTTACTTGCACTCTCGCAGAAGACTATATGTTTGCCTTGGACTTTCACAGAAGACTATGCGGTTGCCTTGGATTTTCGCAGAACACTATGTGGTTTCTTCGTACTTTCGTAGAAAACCACTTCGACTTTCCCAGAAGACTATGTGGTTTGCTTCGATTTTCGCAGAAGATTACATGGTTTCCTTGGACTTTCGCAGAAAACTGACTCTTCGATTTACCTCTAATTGGATAGTTTGTTACACCATCCCTTTCGACGCGTCGTGGCTTATCTACAACAATTTTCATTAAAGGATCATCTAATTTGATACTCTATACGACAAAGAGAATTTCTCATTTCTCATAAGACGAATCTATAGAAGAGCGTTCCCTGTACAAAATATTTTAATCGGACTCATTGAAATTACTATTAAATTATCCGATCGACAAACACAATTTTTCGTACTGCTTCGAATAGGCAGTGTGTATCGGATATTCTGAGAATATATTTCTACATCGGATCAATTTCCCCGACAATATGTCGTTTCTGACAGAAGAATCCATAGGAGGATTACCAGTATACTAAGAAGAGTAATAAAAAATACACGAGTTTAATAAGTTCGTTGTTTACATCAAATAGGTGGAATTTTATGAAAGATGAAAGATGTCCCTCTTCTGGTGTTTCTCGATTCATTCAGAGTGTCATCTTCTCTCGTTTCCTGCTTTCGATGAGATTCCCTTCTTCTAATTAATAACTTTCTTAACAAGTTTACGTAATTATGAGTCGAATTTCTTCAAGTGAGTATAAGGTTCAAATATAAAACTTCGAAAACTGCAGCACCGTTAAAGAATGGGGCTTCTGAAATCTCCTGTCTTTGAGAATGACATAAATGATTTCTTAACTTTCATAATAATATAATTAACAAACACACATTTCCAACAAACGATTACTGACAAACGAACATAGAAACATCTTTGGAATCTCTCACACTAACGATTTCTATTACAAATTTTCCCAAGTCTTGCCAAACCAAGAACAAACGAGACATCCTGGTGGTTCGCTATCGCTGTATCAATAACGGTTGTCATCACGATTCTCCGCAAAGCCATACGAGCTTCAATTGTCCCCTTCATCTTTCTCATCCAATCATCCGGGCAATTTGAAAAAAAACGATTTTCCAGACTTCTGCGGCATAGCGGTGCGTGCCGGCTGCGTGATATCGGCGAAGAATTTTAATGACTTCCCATAAATCCGAAGCGGGGGATGGTATCGAAGGAATTTCACGTTGTTTTTTTTCTGCGGCTGAGCATTCCACGAGTCCTCCTTAGCGAATCCATTGAGAAGGAATGGCGGTCGTATCGTCATTTCCCACCCTTCCCAAAGGAGGAACGTGAAAAAGCGGCAAGAAGGCGATAGAAGACGTATAATTGCTGGGAGATTGAAAATTCCGTTCGCACCACCCCGATAAATCCGGCTTTCGCCCTGCGAAAATGTCAGCCGACTTGAACCAGAACGATCGTTGATCGTCCGTTTGATTCCGTGTCGATCCAACGCGACACACGCTGCGATCCTTTGCTACTAACCGAGCAAATTTGACTCCTCTAATATCAGTCATCTTCCTTTTACCTTTCTCTCGTTTCCTTTTCTGACTATTCGAGATTTACTTTCTATTCTTTTGTCCTGGAGAAATACCTAGATTCGATGTCGAGTCGACGACACGTGATACTTCTTTGTTGAAGATATCACACGTCGGCTCTCCTGTACGATAGAACTAATATTGTTATATAGTGAAATAGTTGTTTAAAATATAATGTGAAATATCTGATAAATTGAGCAAGAAAAACGCGCTGATAAAGCGGCAATAGAATTTATAGTATCTTTAAGATAAAAGTAGAAACAGAAATTTCGTAAAATCAATGTTGAAAAGTGATCTATGAAAGAAAACTTGGAAAACAAGTCGATCGAGCTAGTAACGGTTAAAGATAAGAATACGGCGCGATATTTCTCTTGCTGATCCATAACTCGTGGTTGGAACACTCTTTGTCGTTCGTTTCATTTCGAAACGTGCAATTGATATTCTCTGCTGGTAACGATCCTCTAAAATTTATGTTAGCTTCGTTATCATTGTTTGCGCCGTTAAAACGAAAAGTGTGTTTCTGGCTGACAGTACACTCCGCTAGACACCGATTTTCCTAGACGAACGTTTATAAATCAAGCTATCCGTGACAACGTCGATATCGAATCGTTGATGAAACCTACCGGAAAACATCGCCACGAAATCAATCGGACATTTGCTTCCACCAAAGAAACTTCTATGAATTTACACCCAACTAATTTATACTTTTCAAAAAAACGACCAACTGATAGATTTTTCATTTTAGATTATATTTTAACTAAGGAGAGTGAAATAATGACTCATACAGACACGTGGTCCTAGCTATCACAAAGAAGACTTCGATACCCATTACGTTTAGTGCAATTTATTTTTTATATAAATAATAGATAGATAATAAATCGTTGTTAGTTTCTAAAAAAAACCACAACGGCAAATTATAAAATTGGATGGAAATTTGAGGTGAGGCGTGTTCCGGTAAATCAGCAGCGAGCATAAATTTCACTTTGATTATGAGCGACGTCGCATAGATTCGAAGCCTTTTCAACAGGAGGCAATCCAGCTTTCAAAGTTTCGCCTGTCTATACATATGTATTCGCCGGAGCCGGTCAGTGAATGCCGGAAAATAAACAAGATTATTTAGAAAGCTCCGCCGCGTTTGCAACTTGTTCGCGCGTCCACCTGTCGAATATATACGGTTTCTGTGGCCTGTGACCACGAACGGGCATACACGTGCATACTATACACGTCCAGTCCACTTACGTTGGTGTAAACAGGCCCTTGCGCGAGTACACATATTTGCACTTACGATTAAGCGTATAGATACACCGTGAAATACAAGTATCCGGGCGTTAAACTTGAGTGGCTCTGTCTTTTTACTGAAACGAATGGTAATGGGCAAATTATTTCTGAGTGGTTCAAAATTTTATTAGCATTCTCATAAAAATTTTTGGAATTCAAGTATTAAAACTCCTTGAAATAGAAACGATTGTATAATTTATTAACACATTCGCCGCTGATGTCTTTATATCTTTCTTCTTGTCTTCATTTGTGGTTCCTCTATGCTCAGGATCGGAGAGATGTACAATAATTGTAAGGAAAAATATAAGAATATGTTTATTGAAAGTCTTTGTTGTAATTACCTTTCGATACGAATAAGTTATTTAAAAATTACACTGATCAACTCTATAAATTGTAAAATAGAAAAAATAGATTGCTCGTTTGCTTTTGATGAAACAATCTGACGTTAATAGCCTTTTCATAGGCGAACGTGTACAGGAGATATCAAGATTAACTACATCTTTCTATATGAAATTATATGTTTTTTCACATATCTTGTGACAGGGCGTTTTAGATTCGTTGTATTAAATAAAATATTCAGCAATATTAAATCATCGGTATCGTGTAGAGAATTTGTCTGTGTTGGATCGTAGCGTATCATCCCTTAGATCGATAACCGAAGATGGTAAAGAAAGTTTCGTTTTGTTTGTCGAGTGAAAAGAAAACGGCGAACGAAGTTCAGTCTGGCTGAAGGAAGAGAAATTACGTTGGCAATATCGAATCCGATAATATCGGGAGTGTTCTTTAATAAAGGCGGATGGAATTGAATTTTTCGTAATATTAAGATAAACTGTTTTAATTAATTCTTCCGGGGAAATTTCTGAGAAGGGCTTAATTGTTTGTATAATTAATATCGAGGCAGCTGTATCTTCCATTCTTTCTTTTTTTTTATTTAGAAAGATGAATGCCACTCGTTCCTTCTAGAGTTCTTTTTTTTTCTCTTCTCTCCCCTTTAATTTATCTCGGAATTTCTTGCGTTCAACTTCCCCAAGTTCGTTTCCCATTTTAGTTTCCATCTTCTTCCTTGCAAAAGATTGTTCGATGTTACAAACGTTACCGTGATCAGAAGGACTCAACTTCGAAATCCAATTCTATCAAGTTCTGGTACTAAGTTCCATCATTTTTTTGTTTCCAGATGCTTTCCTTTCGTTAATGGGTATCCCGTTTTCCCTTTATGATTTCTACTTTTCTCGAAAGAAAAAATTGAAAAGCCACCATTTAAAGTCCAACTGCTGGAAATTGAGGATTTTGTACGAACCAAAGCTTCGTAAGAAGGCCGTGGAATATACTCTTACAAAGACCAATAATAGCAATAGGTATAACACTTTGTAGACATAATACGTTGAAAAAGAAAACTCATTTCAAGAAGAATATACTTATTCAATTAATTAGACCAACGTTTTGGAGAACTACAATGTCCAGTAAAATATTTTAAATTATATATTACTCTCAAAAGATCGATAAACATGTGCAAACCCTATATTTTACATAGTATACATCATATGATAATACTTCCATATAAATTTGAACTTTTGAATTTAGGACTTTAACTTTACAAATTAATAAATACTATACTTTGAAGAATTTACAACTGATACATGGGCAACATAATATATAAACTAATAAATATCTATAGAAACTGGAATGTCTTACTTCAGAATACTTCGATGAACGTTTTACAAAAATCTGAGTCTCATCACCAATTCAAATTCCACCATTACTCTCACCCCAATTTCCCCATCCAAAAGAGACATTCTCTCCTTATCTCATTACAGATCACGCAGTGAGGTAACACATAAATGTTCTATAAACGTGTAGGGGGAGGGCTTAATGGTTCCAAAAAAAGCGACTCACGTTCAATTTCCTAGTTATTTAAATGTGACGAAAGCGACCGAAATCTCGAATTGGGACCCTTTGACATTTGCTCGGCTACTGACTGAAACCGATCGTCAACTGATGGATGTCGAGGGACGTTTAGATTATCGACGAACACCGATGACTGTGGCACGGGTCCTCGAGAGAGGTTTCCACGTTTTATCGCCTAGAAACGTAACATTATTTAAAAAAATGCGAATGAAGTAAGTCATTGTTTTATGAAGGCTTATCATATAGAGAGAACCGTTATTCTTTTGTTCTCAAATTACAGAACTCCTTTCTCTGCCTACAATTTGTACAGTGATCCACGGTAATGTATTCGCTGCTGTAATATGCTTTTTGCACTTATAAAATACTTTATTCTCTTGGAAGTTCACAAAACTGGATCAACATCTAGATCAAAGAAATTCTTGAGATTCTTCTCATAATCATACAATTACACGAATGAAACACGTATGCGAACGCAACGTACGTCCTCGATTCGTTAAAATTCCAAAGGAAGGTCTACTCTTCTCATTCAGCGATTACGCAAGAAGGATAATAATTATCTAATTACGTCTCTTACGACTTACCTTTTATTCACCTAAATACCGTTTAAACCACCCAAAAACTGGATCTAGATATGGCGAGGTACGCGTAGCTAAAATACAGGAGGCAAACCGCGACGGACCTTAATGTATATTTACAGTCGACGTCTAACTCTCGTAGTACATATTCGTCGACTTGCATGGTCGTTTCGATGCACGTAGAGGCGCGTATAACCAGTTGGACGGTAGCTGGAAAAGCTGGCTTCCGAAGGATGTGCACCCTGAATTAATGAAGCCACGGACGCATTCGGCTGTGTGACTGGTAATCCTCTTTCGGTATTTCCTGAAGCACCGGTTGGGATTGCACGTACGATAAATAGAGATAATCCAAGGGACGTGTGTCTGTGAGTGTGTAACGCCACGAAATATGCGCTGCGAGTGCGGGCACGTATTTGGTAATCGTTGCGGAATCGTCCGTAGACGCCGGAAACCCGGATGAACGAGCTATGCCACTCGTGGAACCGTCCCGTTAGCGGGTTACCGTGCAAGAATATGCCGGGTCATTTCGCGGATTGTTTGAAATTAATGCGCTTTGGTTTTCAGATTAATAGGGTTTGCAAGCAATTGAGAAAGGAAGAGTAAGGGACGAAACATAATGGCTTTGATTCAGAGGACAGATAGCGTAATGGCACGAAGGATATATCTTTGGGAATTTTTTAGAGTTGTGCGTGGGATTCGTCGATATACGATTTGTTTGTTTAAAAGAGTAATTTCATAGGAGATCGGTATTTAATGTAATGTTATATAACGGAAAAAGGTCTCGTGGTCATCGTGATGTAGCTATCGTATCGACACGTTACCACAATCGATATCAATTGAACATTCTGTGTACTGGGGATAACGTAAGCTTTGTTGCAGGACAAATAGTTTGCACACGTTCGTTCACGTTACACAAAAGAAATTTAATCTTTAAGTTGGTCAATCGTTGTATCAAATTTTTTTAAAAATTGCCTAGCACAAAATGTATGATATCGGCCTTCTGAAATAAACCAGGAAATTTAGTGCTAACGTAAGCGATAATAAGTGCGTCCATTGGCCACAGTGAAGCATGTTTTTGAAAGAAGAAAAAGGGATGAAAAATGTAGGGACTCACGTGGATCGACAAAACGTGCGAGAACGTCCGTGTCGCGTTGTTCTCGCGCGAGGCCGGCCTTAATTGAAAAAGCGTCGTCATTGCGGTCATTGTTCTAGTCACCGTCATCGTGCTCGCGCGAACGGATCGACGTAACAGCGGCTTCCTCCGGCTGCTCGCCGCACACATTGTTCGCGCGCGCATACGCTTCATTCTCTTCTGTTCCACCCTGGCTCCATTTAAGCCGTGGCTTGTTACAGAGGCATATATTTTTTTACGATCGGGACGAGGTTTGTGGCTCAAGAATGTTTAATGAAAAAGGAAAAATGTTGATAGACGAGAAATACATGTCACGATCAGAATTGGACGATCTGTGTCAAATAAAAAATTAGATTACGGAAGAGACTCGTATGATGTATATTTTATTTTTATTTCGACGGTAGAACGTCGATTATCGGAACACTACTTAAATAGAAGATCTAACGATGGTTCATTTATATAAATTATTGGAGATTAGAAAGAAAAATTGAAAAAGTTAATACGTTTTTATTCAGGAACTTTTCTTCCTATTTGATGTTGGTATTCGTGAATTTAACTCGAAAAATATCTCTTTCGATATTTCCTACTGATTGAGTTATTGTTAATTACTTTTTGAAGGTAATTGTATACGATCAATGTGACATAATATTGTTGAAATTTTTTATTTTAACCAATTTCGCAATAATTGTCACGGATATAAAAGGATAATGGTTGAAAATATAGAATTTAATGTACTATAGAATGATTTTATGAAATTTGGGGAAAAACATTGTGGATTTTGCAACAAAAACTTTTATACCAGGTAGATCTATTCATCTCTTTATTTGTTCCTCGTCGATCTGAGTTTCTATGCAAAACTTTTTCTAATGGATAATAAATTCTGTCTTTGGACTCTTTTATATGATACTCGTCGATATCCTTTCACGATCCGAATCTCCTTTGACGTCTTTCACGTAATATTATACTTTTTATAGCACAGCTTATCTCAAGGTCCAAAAGATACGATGAAGAGGATTTTCGAGGAATGAAAATTGTGGAAATCTATATAGAAATCTATACGACGGTACTAATGCGCGCAGAATACACAATGTATATGGCGAATGAAAATTTAGGCTATAGATTTTAAAGATGGAAATAAAAAAGAAAACAAGCAAACGTATAAGCTAAATAGAATACAATAGCATTAAATTATTTTATTATCAATCTATGTATGAAAATAATTACAATGAAAATTCGAAGCAAATTTTTAAAAACGTTCCAACATTTTATTTATTATCATTTACGTACACGTGTACCCATTGAGTTATCTTCCAACGCAATAAACGTCAAACAACAAAATAATATAACACATAAATGCAATTCATAACTGTTTATAATTTACCCAATTTTTATGGAAAAATATATAACAACTGAGCGTATCTGCTTTTAATAAAATAGCAGAATCATTATGAAAATTGTTTTATAGATATGCGAAGAAAAAAGTTCTTAAGAAAAGCGATTATAATTATCAATTCAAATTTGGTTAATGTTAAAAAAAAAGCTACGATTAAAACATTTTACCCCCCATTTTATCTTACAGGTCTTTTTTTTAAAAAGCTGCTCAATCTATTCATCCCAAAATATCCCACATGACAAGCCAACCACGAGAATGACATAAACACTAGAATTCTAATTCCCAGAACGTTAGTCAATTAGACGTTTCACACGTGTCGCGTTATCTTTGATAACGTAGTCCTATTAATCACATTCCTTCTGCGGAGAAAGTAGTTTACGCGGTGGTACTTTGTTTAACGAGGACGGTTAAGTGGATTGTAGCGGAAACGATTTCCGGGCGAGCAAGCTCGAGAAACAGGAGGGTGAGAGCAGAGAGAAATGGAAGCGGTATAAGAAATGGCCGGCGATTAGGGCGAAAGATAATCCATAAATTATTAAAAGAGCGGATCGTGCGAATTTTCAAAATGGCCGTGCGGACGCCGGAAGACGGCCGCCATTACGTCGATTTTTCTCACTCCTGCAAGGGGGTACAGGAGAGATCTTTTTCCAGGATACATTATGGGATTATTAGAGCGCCACGGCGAACTAATCTTTCTGGGGGCGAAATTGTTCGCCTCGTCCTCGACGCTGGTTCCCGTGCCAGACTCGTTTAATAAACTTTCTCGGACGCGCACTTTGCGGACGCCGCGGCAGTAATTTCTTTAAGGCGCTGCCCATTACGCGGCTCGGATTCCGTGCCCCGTAAGGGACGAGCCCTTTCTTTTTTTACCCTTTGTTTTCCTCCTTTCTTTTAATTATTCTGTGTCTAACGACCATCGGTGATACCACGGAAAATTCATCCAGTGACCTGGATCCCGAAGGGATTCGAAGAAATTTGATGGAAGACAAGAAGAACATAGGAGGAAGCTGCTGACCGGAAATACTTGCGGAACGATAAAGGTATAGCACACGTATTCCAGGAAAAATTTATTTCGTCCCGAATGGAATTGGATATCCTGTTTTTTGTAATAATGATATATAAATAATTTGTAATCGTGATTCGCTGAGAAAAATTGCGTGTATTGGCTAGAATATAGTAACAATATACCTAGTTTTTGTGATACAGTAATACGATGAAATATAGGAAAACGTGAGAAAAATCTGTAGAAAACAAGGTCATTGTGTTATTCGAATTCAGTATTTATTATTCTGTGAATAAATTTAATATAGTATCTGGTATTGTTTCGTTTCTGTAAATACTTCTTAATTATTTAACACGAAAATCATGAATTATGAACTATTTAAATGAGATACTTGACAGTTTTAAACGATCAATATTTTATATGACTCTTGTTCTGTTGGAGATATCGTCAAATAAATGTTTAATAAACTCATTTGGCACGATTTCTTTCTCTTTACTTGCATTTTGTAACTTCGTACATGCCCTGCGTATTTAAATTTAGCAAATAAGTTTGGTAAATCAACTAACTAAATTTGGTTCGCTACATGGTCTACAAAAGAAATTTGCACATAAACGAATTGTATGTTTTTAGATTTCATGAGAGTTGTATGTAATAAATCGTAAATAATGTAATAGACATGTATAAATGAAGTTACAAACGACCAAAAGAAAGATAAGCGGTTGATTTTCATATGGAAAGATTTTTTAACATCACGAGGAAACATTTCTTACAAATATTACACTGTAATTAGTTGCTATTACGTTGTAAAGTATAGTTAATTGCGGTTATATAGCCGCGATGGCAAGCTTAAGATTTTAACACAGTAAGTATCGTACATTTGACGATTTTGACCGACTAAAGTAACTAATTAGCGCAACTCGTTTGCATTAAAGAGAATGTAGCGTAAGGCTGATCGATATACCCAAGAGCGTTGAACAATTTAAAGATAAATACACGCGAGATAGATTGCTCTTTACGATTGTTATAACAGTTACTAAGATAGCACCGATAAGGTATCGCACGCGAGCACACGTGACCAAAAAATCTACTAATTACAAGACACGAATAATAGAGGAGAATCAAAAGCGAATTGCAAATATCTGTGCAATTGTCTTAGCGATTACGAATCGAATAATCAAAATTTGTTCAATCTAATATTAATTGTAGTAAAAGTAAGTTTAAAGTAAGAAAAAAAAGTAAGGGTAAAAAATCTTTCTCGAGTAAACATTTCATTTTTTTTTAAGAAAAACATATTTATTTCTATATTCTATCATTTTTCTCGTAACCTTAATTAGATCGATAAAAACAGAAATATTTACTATTACGAGTATTATTTCTTTTCTTTTTCTTTCAATAGTGAGCAATACACGATACTTTCTTGAAGACCCTTGAGATCAAAAAACTACGAACTACGTAAGAGATAAACATTTTTCACTGTTAAAAGTACGTAATCAGACATATAATTGATAATTTTCTACTTCAAACTTTCTATTCCTCTTATCTATATCACTTTTCTAGCAAATCAACGATATTATGCATTAAGCTTCGCATACAAATCCCTTCACGTGTAAACGAAGTTTCAAGTTGAAAATTGTCATCAACATGTTCTACGACATTCGTCACTCTCAAATGTATCTACGTCGCATAAATCTTTACGACGTACGATCGATTAAAATCTATACATAACTAAACATACACAAACGTATGGTCGACTATCCAATGGATATCATTTGAATGAAACCAGGTGGTCGAAACTCGTGCTGCGAGTAAACGGGCGTAATCCGGAAGAAAAACGAAAGGAGAATACGAGGATGTAGTCGAAAGAGATCGAACGGTGTCGGTGTTATCGAGAATCGAAGATAAAGAAGGGAGGGAAGTGGAAAATCTTGGAAACTCACAACTTTATACGTAATAGTTCCTAGTTCTGTGGTACATTGGGCTATTTCGCGAAGCGACCGGTATCACGAACGTCCGATTCTGTCTCTCTCTCTCTCTCTCCTTCAATTTCACGAACGAATCTCTTCGCAAATACCTTCCGAACATTTCGTCGAACTAACTCGACCCAATTTGCCAGGACGCGATGAATTACCGATTGTTCGATCGCTGAACGAAGAGAACAATAACAAGGAACGGTGAAAATTTCACGCGATACACTCCTCATGAGAATCGTTAGCATGAATATGTGCGTCATCAATGTCGAATCAGATCGTAACACGACAAGGATGCATCTACTTTATGGAACATAATAAAAGTGTGTTAAGCTGTTTCACATTCGATAAGTTGAATTTCGCTCGTCTCCTGTCTGTTATATTTCGAGGGTTATAAGCGTCTTTCTAGCGAGGCTGACGATGGAATGCGTTTAAACAATTTTTTTTTCTGCATTGATACGTCGTTGGATATTTATGGATAATTCTATTTGTTCAGGAAATTTTTTCACTGCATTAGATAAAGGATAATCTGTTAATCTATTAATTGGTTCACTTCTTAACAGGGAATGTGTAATAATTCTATAATCACGGAGTTAATCTTCTCAGAACAGAATATTTCTGGTGCTGTGAAGAAAAACTTTTTTGTCTGATAATTTTTTTAAGGAGGACATAATGCATTAAAATTGGAAATAAAGAATACATTTATTGCTTAATTAATTTCAAAAAGGTAACGATATTTTAAGGTACATAACATGGAATAACAAGAGTTAGATGTTAATAAGGACAAATTAATTTACATTAGGTGGGCTTTAATTTTTGCATCTTATTATCTTATAGAGAAATGAGACGATGCACAAATAGAGAAATTAAAACGTAGCTATTCCTGCACAGGAATTGCGAACATTTTAATCAGAGATGAATGGTTATTTCAACTAATAATGTTCATTTTAATCTCGTTGCGTATAATTTTATTTGTCATTTCATATCTTCCGTTGAAATGCATAAGCAGTTTCGTTTTCAATTTTTACTGACAATTTAGCAAATGAAATTTTACGTAATTAGAACAACGCTACGTATGCGTCAGTAACATCAAATATTTTAACAGATTAAACTTGTTAGATATATCCTGTGAGCATGCTGTTGAAACTTTATGTGAATCAGTTACATCAGTCAAATAAGAAATAACTGACAATGAGCAAAAATTAATTTATTAAACTTTAGAGATTTTTAATAATTAAAAATCAGTGTCAAATCTCAAAAACCAGATATAGATAGGAGATTTATAATAAAAAAAATTTCATTGACTTTTAACAAAATAATAAATAGATTCCTAAATTTATTCGAGTCCAATCGTCTTAAAAAATGGTGTAATTTTTAAACGCGACGATGAAACAAACAAACGAGACTCGTTGTTTTGTGAACGTTTAAAAATACATAAACGTGAGAGTATAATAACTTTGGAACGGTTAGGGAATCACCATATTCAATTATTCAACCAACGCCATTGTTGACTCAACACGGAGAACGTTCATGTCTAGAGCATATTTAAAATGTTCTCCTCTAAATCTGATAAAAGCAAGTCAATAAGTGAATAGGGGCAGCGTACTACCAGGAAGAATAGTCTGAAAGCTTTTCACGCACAAAGGAGTATTGCATTGCTATCAAAGAATTTGTTTCGAACGATGACAATTGACCACCCTTTTATTGCTGGAAATTAAACTGGAAATCATCGCTGTTTATAAAGTGCACGTTCTCCTGCTATTGAAATTTCGAGAAATATGAAATTCTTGCGAATCGGTAGATTATGCTTGGATCTCATGATACGTACAACAATTTTTAATAACAACTTTACCCTCAGTTTCCGAAATAAATCGATTTTAGTATAACATAGTAAAGATTAGACGTTTGATTCGTTTGATGTAAAGAATTATTTATAAAAAAACTGTCCAAAAGAATTCATTTACAAAGGATGCTTTGCACAAGAAATTTTACACGTAAAAAGAAATTCCTTTAAAAAATACCACTGTCGAAGTTCCCTTTTTAAAGAACACAATCAAGGCTCCCTTGCACAATACTTTAGCAACTAATAATATCAGTACATTAACAAGTTAGAAGTTCTCGTTTATAATTTTATAATTTCTTTGTCGAATAGAATAATCAGATAGAATAGAATAGATAATTCGTAATTTATAAAATTTACTTGTAAAATTTGATTTGTTTCATGGTCAAACTTGCCACTGAAAATCTATATTGTTCAAGTGATAAATAAATCTAACGGTTAAATATGCATTTTTAATGCATCTTTCCTGTTAACACTTAGATAATTTACCATTTCAATTTTTCAATCGTTAATATGGAAGATTTTCACGATGGAAATTGCAGGATTAACGCTAGATAAGATAACGAACAAACCTACGTGTGCGCTAAAGCGATCAACTAACGTAAGGGAATTGTGACTAAGAAATGATTTCTTCCAACATCATAAAGACAATATTGTAGACGCGTGTACATAGGTTAGATACGATAAGATATCGATGGAGAGGAGGGCAGGAAATGTTCAAGGTTCTAAAGTCGCACAAAGTTCCACCGAACATTTACAAGTCGAGGCTTCTTTCGATCGAAACTAAAATGTCTTGTTAACATATTACAATACAGCTTGTTCGCGAGTAATTACCGGTAATGAACTCCCTCGTGAAATTTTCAATTCCCTGGTGCTGAATTTTATGATTTCGACGGCGGGCAACGCTATACCAGCGGTGGATTATGTAGCAAATAATATACCATGAAAGTTTCACATTGTAATTTATTGTTCCTTTATGAATTACAAGTTTCCTCGACATGTTATACGACCATTACGATAACGGAACAAAATAGAAATGAATATGATAAGCATATTTTGGACGACTTTGTTATACGAACCTGACTTGATAGGTAAATGTGAATATTTTAATATATTTAAAATTTCGAGGAAGAATTCGATAAATTGAAAGATACGAAAATGAATATAGATCTATAATATAAATACATATGTTATAATAATTAGCATTTCTAGAATGTTCGAGTGAGTGACAAGGATATATATTTAGTTCCAAAATCAAATAACTCATATTGTGTAATATGCAACTGTTTTACTAACTTATGTTTCATATTCTCAGCGTATTGAATTAAAAGACCATTGCCTTAAAATATAGGAAATGCAACTTAACACATTTTCCTCTATGTTGTTCAATTCCATGATAAACAACAGAACTTACGTATGAAATAGTAAAGACTACTTGTGAGATAAGCCAGACTGTTTCCACGAAACATTCTAACCAGCCACATGTTAATATATCTAACAGACCTAATATCATCTAATCCACGACATCGTAATTCCTCGCTAAACCGATCAAAATTCAGCTCCACGTAATGAACCTGTTTTTTGCGAACACTTACCCGTAATCCAACACGCATACACACACATGCAGTAAAATAAAGAGGAAAATACATCTAGATAACTATCGTGGATCGATGTTAATAGCAGCTGGTAGAATCGAGTTGTCCGCGCAAGGAAGTCCTCCTCATCCTCCTGATTCCCCGAGGAAGGACACTGAGAATGCAATAGATTCTCGTGCCCAGAGGTTCGCTTTTTCCTTTCGTTTGATCGAATGTCCGTGCTGGGAATCGGCTTTCGCATCACGTTGATGGCAGAGTCGCGTGTCTCGCTTGACAATGCCGCGAAGGCATCGCTTGTGGGCGACGCCGTAGCCTGACCGTGTAGATAAATAGAAACGTTGGTTCGTCCTGGGACTGGATACAATAGAAAATTAATGGCGGACTGACCGGCATATCGATGACGGGGCTCGTCGCGCGATTTCTCCGCGGTTCAGCAAGCACTTTTGTTTTCAACAAAACTCGATGTAGCCGCCGCTTTTATCCGGAACCTCGCCGTGGATCATCGTTCGCGAAACTGGTATCGAGAGTGTCCGATTACACAGATACTCTTTCAACGAGTCGTTCGCTCTGTAAACTAGTATGAGGAGGTGGGACAGTTTTTCCATTGAAATTGTAGATCTTTGTAACCGCGTTGATCCGAGATCCACGGGGAAAATTGGGTCGCTTTCAACGTCGAAAAATATGTATATATTTCGAAAATTGTTTATTTGTAGGCTGAGAGGATAATGTATTGGGGCGGATAAAGGTGGACGATGTAGACTGGAAATGCTTGTATTGATATTGGTGGAATCCGAGCGAGAGATAGATATCGATTATTTTAACAACACCGTGTATTTAGTCAATGTATTTACAAACGGGAATTTTCAGCAATGTTCCAATTTTGCATGACAGAGAACGGGAGAGAAGAGCGAGATAAGCGAATCGAAGAATTGATAAATAAATTTCGAATTTAAATATACTGTTTGCGTATTTAATACGCATTCGTATTTGTCAAATAGGGAGAAATGTCCTTTTTAAGAAGGAAATTTCGCACAATTAATCCTATACAGTTGCGAGTGCACGATATCAAGGTTCGATAATATCGTATTTAAAATTAATCTGAAATTATATTAATATCGAAATCAATGAATTTCGGATTAAATAATACAAACGCATCACCTACCTTATTTAAAGCATGCTGCAATATTGCATCATAAAAGATAGGTTTTGATTAACAAGAAAGAGGTTGTGAATTATCTTGGAATAAAATCTCTAAAAACTTCTTATCAACGACATAGAGATACATTTCCTCAGAGCTTATCATAAGTAACGCTGAAAATAATTCACTATGATATAGTATTTTTCTTTTCACTTCACAAATTTCTTCATCGTTGACGTTGAAATCTTCGCAGGGTGAGAATCACGCGCTGCGGCATCGACCAAAATCAGTCTCTCGCATTCCAATGGATCATGAACCCGACCCGACGATCAGCAAGATACGAGCCTTAATCGGCCTTACATTAATTCGACATCAAAGCGTTCGACGAGCACCGCCAAGAGCTGCATCTCTACAGGGACAGACTAAGAAAGACACATAAACCAAGCGTAGAACAGACAGAAAGCCATAACCTCCGGGCCAAAATGGCGAACTAGGGAACAGTGTTACGTAAGAAAGTGAAATCCTTTGTGGCACTAAGGAAACCCGTAATGAACATGCAAGGGCCACAAGGGTTTCGAATGAAATTTCATCGGGTGCGATTTACCTCGGCCGCAAAGGTGGCCACCGTACCTTTGCTAATCCTGCAATTTCTAGGGCGGACGCTAACGTGATTTTCGAACGACGACCGCATCATCGAGGAAACGCGCAAAGAGACTCTTTCGGCTGTTTGAAAATCGAGCATGTGCCATTTGTTCCTTTGATTTCGCAGTCCAAGCAGCCAGGCTGTACGAGAACGCGGGCGGATTTCGAATCACGAGGGGTGTCGTACACCGCAATACTGTCCGCGACGAATCTATCCGTTTGTGAATTGGAACGCGCACCTGTGAAGATACTGAATACCGGTCTGAATGACGGATTACGTGGCGAAATAGGGATATTTGGATGATAGATTAGCTGTTCAGTGAATATATGTTATGTACATGAATACTGGAGGACTATGTCAATGAAACGAAATAAGATAAAGCTGCATTGGTTGTTAAATGTTTTCTTGAGTACGAAAATTGGAAATATTGTTAAATATATAGTTATATAAGAATATATAGAAAGGAGAGTATATATTTAGTTTCTTATAAGCGTTTTAAGAAACTTCATATTGAAGAAATTTTTTTAGTCTGGTAGAGGAAATACGTTGTAGCGATGTATATCTTTAGGAATTTTTTTTATGGACTGTTTTGTTGGTTTTGATATGATCATATCAGCTATTTATAAATAAAATATAACAATACAAACATCGAACTGATAGGAGAGCTTTTGTGCAAAGTTATCACTTTAATTAACGAGGACTGTGTAGTGCGCGAGGGAAAATAAAATATAGAGACAATGCATGTGTACGTGTATGTATTTACGTTTAATTTGAAAATATGTATGCACAGTAATACGTATTTTTAATACGATACATTAATTAAAGCATATTTTCCATATCAAATATATATATTATATTATTACGTATATTATACTGTTCTACGATACTACCAATGTATCACGTGTTCGAAACTTTTATAATCATATTTTCCTGTCATTATGCTGTATCAGAATCCTTAAAGTAACCATTATAAACAAATTTATATTAAACACTTTATCGTAGAAAAAAATTATAATCGAACGAAAATACTATCGTATGATGATACTTCTCGTGACAATAATCATTTTTTGAAATTATAGAAATTCAAATTTCTTACATAAACTGTTCATAGGACAAATCGGCAGACATGTTAGAATAAGATAAGGAATTTTATCATTTTGTCATAAATAATGAAACGGACAACAAACTTGTAATTTAAAACATGTAACTATTTGAACGAATAATATTGTTGTATCAGGAGAAGTTATCGATGCGCGCAGTTAATAATTCTATCAATGTGTAACTTAAAGTGCACTAATCTTAAAAGCGATAGCGGAAATTCAATGTTGAAATAGATGGAATTAATGACATATCGTCGAGAATGCTATAAATTTTGGAATTTTTCGAACTGCACTTTCGGCGAATTCGTTCGACGCACCGACACGGATCGAATTTTAACTCTTCCAAAGTTTTAATGGATGATCGTGTAAACATGATCTCCAAATCAAATACTCGAACTCGGTTGTAATTACTGGAGTGTACTTTGCGGAATAAACTTGGTTGCGCCGTTGGTGAGCATCGATGAACTCCGACCGCAGAAATTTTACATGGGGAACAAGCTTCCTGCTAATTTCGTCTCCAAGAAATTGATTTGCTCGTCTGATAATCAATTTCAAGTCAGAGATGCTAATAAACATCATCGTTATACAGAAACTCTTCATCCGCAAAAGCTATTTTACAATAATATCAAGGAAATTCCAATAACAAAAAAACAGAAAGACATTTGAAAACTCCAATCTTTATAAAACGTAAAATCAGTGACTTAGAAATTCGATAAAACTCCAATTTATTCTTTTAATTTAGCAATAACCGAAGCAACAGCTCACCCGGTCAAAGATTCACCTCGGGAGCTTTTGGTAATCGTTTTGCATCTGCTATTTCAACTATATTCCATTACACAACGAAGCTTCAGCTTCTGTCGTTCGTTTATCGTCCAGTTATTTCGCCTGTTAATTATCGCAGGAAAGAAGAAAAGTTAGAAACGTTTGGTTCGGCTGTTAGTGGCTCGTGTCGAGCTGCTAGAACGCGCGCGCGCAATAGTATAATTACTCGAGTCAATTTCCCGCAGGCTTGCAAAGCACTGTGTCGGCCGATCGTACGCGGCGTCATTAAAATTTCGCGAGCAGCCCTCCGCGGTTAGAAACTGACTGTATCTCCGACACGAATTTCGAGGTAACGTTCTGTTCGAGAGCAGAACGCAAATCGAAACTAGGTTATGTTATACATATGAATGAACCGGACATAGTTACGCTGCTTTTTACCAAGCAAACATCGAATTTTCGAACAGAGGCCGCTCTTTTCGATACACCGATTAATTGGGATTGCGTCGCCTTAAAAGATTTCTCTGATTACGCTCGTTTCTTTTATCGCGTTTGTCCTCGCGATACGTATGTAAATGTAATTTTCTTCAGTCCGCTGAAATGGAATTTATAGACATGTTTTTTGCTATTTAAACATTTGGAACTTCATACGACTGTATTTCAGCTGTGCGACTATGTTACAATGTCTACAATGTTTTATAGCGGCTAGAAAGAGTATCGGACACAGAAGTATCGTATTTATGTTAGTACTCACGTATTAATTAGTTAGATCCAAGTATATTAAATCTCGTATGGTTTAATAGTACCTTCGTACAAAAGTTTCATTCTATGAAAATAAAATCTGATGAAGAAACGTTTCATTAGAAGAGAAGGATATGTAACAATATTTTGTGTAAGCACTGCATAACATTTAAATTCTGTTATATATTCTGAACAGCAGATTTGACTCTAAATTTTGAAATTATACTTTTTCACAAATCTGTAAATATACGAAGAAGCCGCCATGTGGTTAAAATGGTGTGATAAAAATAATATTTAGCACAAAACATAGTCAATCCCCTGTATTATTCACGAACTTGTTTGACTAATTTTCTTTGTTATAAAATTCCAAATTTTAATCAAAAACATCATTGCAACACAATAACCTATTAAGCCTTCGAATATTTTAGTCCATATCAGAATATTCTATGAGCGATTTGTGACGCTTAAAATAATTAATTTGCATATTGGATATTCAAGTAGAATGACACATTACGGTACGTTAAATGGATATATTACACGGTACATATTTAAAGACGAATACATTTTTAATTCGTCGTGTGTGCTTACTATGATATCAGACTTTTAAATTTTTGATAATTTTACCGAGCACGGATTAATCAACATTATCTAACTAAGCTATTTCTTAAGTATCATTCGCAAAAGAACTCCACGGCGAAATAAGATAATTCATTTCGATTAAAACGATTCTTGATATTTATCGGTAAATAAACATTCTACATATACCGGGTGGGACAGTCACACTTCAATAGCAGGGTGGATAGGTCGACGACGGCCAAGTGCACTTCCGATGCATCCTTTGCAGTTTGCTACAGACAGGTGACGATCCATTGTGCCGCTAAAATATTGACACTCGATATTTTCCTGTACTCAGCATGGCGTAAAAAACGTTTATATGTAAGCCCATCTTCGTGATGGAGGTCCATGCTTTTTGCTTCTGCTATCTCCGTTGGTTTCGTCGATATTAATTTTACCTCTTAGGAATTATTTTAATTTCCGAACGTGCCCTGCCCGCCCGTTTATCGTTGTCCAGTGCTTTTAAGCTGTCCTCCAGTTTATCGACAAACTGCCATCCAATTTTCTTACAAAATGTTATTTCCTCGATAACAATACGTTAGAAGAATTCTAAACTAATGTAACCACTCTCATGATATACAGTTTGAATTTGCATTGAAAAATATATTTATACTGGAAGAAACTTTAGTTATAATTGGCTTCTTATACGATTGCGAGATGCTAAATTTAATACGACTCGATCTAATTACAGATAATGCGAAATCGGATAGTTGAACACGTAAAAGTTAGTGTCACAATTTCGTTTTATCGTATTATTGATAATTAATTAATTTTATTAGAGAGAGAAAGAGATTAATTTTCGTGTATTATATATTTTGCTTGAATGTCAATGCAAGAGTAAAAAAAAAAGAAAATTAATGCGCTTTATACGTTTGAGATTGTATTCAAAAGCTGAGTTCCCTTTCAGAAATTCACAGCTCAAGTATCGATCACTCTATTCAAGTTACTACCTATACATCTACGTAGGTACATGCTGTTACTCGTATCAATTACATTGGAATTGCAGTTGAAATTCGTTCCACTTTTTATTCGAAATGTTCAACACGAAACGTTGAATCGATATCGCGTTATCCTTGACTGCAGTTTTTTTCTCGGTTATGGCGAATGTATAGGAAAACGTGTTGTACAGAAGGTGATCTTTTTTTTTCTAAATATCTTTTTTCTAAATATATAGTAAGTGTCGAGCATAAAGGAGTAAGTCTGAATAATTAGTAAAGGGTGTGGCCTGTTCAGCTGGAATATGAATCATGAGTCCTTAATCTTTCTCACCGTTGACCCAGATTAAACTGAAAGTGTCGCCATCGATTCAATCGATCCCTAAATATACGATTACAAATATTTGGCATCTGACTTTTACCTCGAGCAACATTATAAGCAATATTTTAAATGATATTTGTGTAATTATATCGCAGAGATAAGTCAAGTAATTTACGAAAGGAAATTATGGCCAACATTCGATGAAGAATTCATTATTTGATATCTTGAAACTCTAATGATTTGTTTGCAAATAATTGCGAAGGATACATCTCTGCACGCCAGATATAACTATTTCAAGCAATATAATTAGAATTATTTAAAATAATTAGAAAATAATAAGAATAACAGGAACTCTTTAACGTATATTTAAATTAAAATTTTACGAAATTGATATTTCCAATTTTTGTTAACTTTTCGATATATAGATACAGATAAAGATTGATCGATTCTGAACCGTTCAGATAATCTCCGCTTTTATATTTCATATTTCGAAACGTCATATTTCAACGCGAATTTCTGGCATTACATTCGATTGTTCACTTACCGTTTTGTTTCCCAAGTTCTTCACGCGGCAATTCAAGTACGTAGTTTTGCCCAGTATGGTGGTCACGTTCTTCGAATTCGATATATCGAAGTACGGACCAGATTGTGTACTGCTGTCATCCAAGCTGTTCTGATGAACGTTGCTATTCTTTCCGCTGCTTCCGTGTAGCATACTGTAGCAGTGCACCCCTGCAAATCAATGCAATGGCGATTAAATCTCATTGAAAGTGGCAACTTGCTCGTTATCGCTTTTCCAACTGAGTCCAGCAAAGGAACAGCGGAGCTTCGTTCGTTAACGTTCGCGAATAATGAAAAGATCCATCGCTAGGGTCTCCCTCTCGGTATTTGTACCGACAAGAAACGAAGCTATCGCTACGAAAACGGACTACGAGTTTCCCAATTATAATCGTCGACATGCGATCTACCGTGCAAACAAATTGAAAGAAAAATGCACCGTCTGCGACGTAAATTGTCCTCGCTGTTCAAACAGAATTAGCATTTTTACTTTCATATTTATGCACATTTTATTAAATTTAATATTTAAAAACAGGCAAACTTGATTACGAAAATTTGCGTCGCTTGAAATAAGGTAACAAATAAGAAATATTCAAATTCGGATAGTAGTTATAATATTTAATGAATTAAATGAATTTCCATACAGCTCTATTTCCTTAGTTGCGTTACTAAAAATATACAATTGCACAAAAATCAATAGTACGGTAATGAGCATCGCGCGTGTATGAATAATAATTTGCGATTAATTGTATTTCAAATAAGATGCAAACGAGTTAAAGTTCTACGTTGATAACGTATTGACTTTTCCAAGCGATCTGGCTTGCGTATTCGATTAAAACGTCAGTCAAACAGGAACGACAGCTTGCAGTTCAGGTGATAAATGTCTATGTTTTTATCTGTGTAGCGTGGCATAGTTCGCGGCGTGAACTCTCCAAGCGAATCTGTTCAACTGGTCGTTGTATAGGATGACAAAGCCCTTTGCTCGCTGTGATACTTGTCACAATCGTTCGCATCGCCTATTGTTTCGCTGTTGGGAACCATCGCGACGTGCACTCGATTCGACTGTCCTGTTTATCGAACGAATTCGGCGATGAATTTCTTAATGTACACCGATGGAAAGATAAATTGTACCGATAACAGAGACGACTTGTGCGTTATTGGATCGCGAGCGTCAGCGTAAATTTCACCGTTGATACAGTAGTTGCTTCGCGATCGGTTGTGCCGCGTACTCGCACGTCGAGACGACTAGCTGACAGCGTCATAAACGAGGAAATGCCCGTTTTCAAAATTTATGGAGGTTCTTGAGCCGTTAACACGTGTCACAGAGGATATTTGAAATGATCCTTGCCCTGAATTTTTCATGATCTAGAAAGGAAAAGTACTTTGCTACATGACGATCTCTTTCAGTTTCCATTCTCGTTTTCCAATCTTCCTTGAAGACATCATTCTCGGAACTTCTATGCTCCGAATCAATCGTTCCCATGAACGAGATTCATTGCACGTAGTTTTGCATATTAACTTTGCTAATTATTGGAAAATAGTATATTTGCAGCTGCGAGTAAACTTGTTTGTTAAAGTGAAATTACCAACGAATTCTTGCACTACTTCAAATAAACTAAAATATGAATTGGAATAAATTCTGAACGTTAGAAAACAATATTAAAACAACACTAAATATATTACATAAGTAACAGACATATAAATATAACATCTGTCGTCGTCAATACAATAGCGATATATTCTTGATATAACAAGCCATAAATAAATAAAGAAAATAAATCGGCATACGTATTAGATTTGCTAAGCTACTTTTTTAAAGAGTAACCTCAACGAATATGTTAACGAACGAATTGGTAATCCTAACATTTAAATAAATTAATTCCTCGTTTGCTTCAACTTTCTTAATTGTAATCCCATTGGAAACTTTTTATATGAAGGGTAAATTACATTCCATTCAACCACATAACAAAGAGTACTGCAATGGCAGCCATACGTCGAATCGAACAACCGTCGATTTACTCATTTATTTTCTTTGGCGATTCTTAATCTGGAAACGTCAGTGAAAGATTCCTGGTAAAACGGTCCGTAAGTGTTTCCGAGTTCGACCAAGGGATACAGTTTCAAACTGTTCGCCACTTTTGGCGAGTTGCAGAGCAAACTTCTGGAATGAACTTTAATGCAGTATACCAAACTTTCTCGATAGAAAAAGGAGAATCGTTGATTTCACCGCTGCCCTGAACAATTACCGAACTTGTTTATTATTTTAACGCGAAGCATCTTCTCTCATTTCTCGATGATTTCTACAAAATTCCCCAGAAACGCTTGTGTTTTCTGCACACGTCAACGTATGTTGAGTGACAGAATTATTCGGATAATTGTAATGTACGGCAAAAACGTATGAAACAATAAGTTAAGAGAGAAATGAAATTTTAATATTTTTAATTTACAGATATCTAGAATGACTCGCATAAATATTTGCAGTTTTCGTGAAATTCGAGCATTATCTAGTTTCTTTTTTTATTATTCTTTATTTAGGAAAAGTATGTGCATTAAATAAATGAAATGTATTATACGTTTCTAACAACTACAATATATGTTTTAGTATTTTTGTAAAATAGTGAATTAATTAGCCATTATGAATAAATTTATTTTATATTTTTAGTTTATTTTTTTTTTATTTTAAACATATTTTATAACAGTAATATTCCACATAGTATGCTATGTTAAATATTGATACGAGTTACTGTAATTAAAAGTTAGAGGTAACAAAATTATGAAACAAGCTTGAAAAATCGCGCTATACAATTACGCAAGAACAGCCTATACTTTCTTTGTGTATTTATTTCTATATGTTTCCATATCACAAAATCAATGATATATTTTACAAATGTAATTATTTTGCTAAAATTAATATCTGAAAGGATACTCTTTTCGTCTCATAACTTGGGCCAATCTTCCTAACTAATTTTTTGATTTTGTGATTGTAAATATGTAGGAATATATATATCATAACTCGTTATACTTAAATACACTGCAACTTTTCGATTTTGTTATCCCAAATTTTTAACTGTACATTTTTAAGTAAGAGATATTAAAACATTCTTTTCATCAGCTTGTTATATCAAGAATTTTTGTTATATAGTCGACAATGAGAAGTATTGAATTTCTCAAAAATTACTTTTCTCTCGTTTCTCTCCAAGTCACAAATTAATATCATCTTTAATCCACAAAATATTTGATCTTCTTAAAAATATCAAATACTACGTCTGTTTATCATACGCTTCGCTTAGCATTGTGTTTTCGATTCTCGTTCGATTAACGTAATAATTTCAGAAACGCGCAAAACGCTGAAACGAAATGGTGGAAATTGTTTGAACAACAATTATCGCTTATGCCCGACTAATTAATATACATACATAAGATCCCGCTAATGGATTTATAATTTATTGAATTCTAAGATTTATCGAAGACTATACAGGTGGAAAACGAGTATTGTATTGCTTCGAGATGAAAAGACATAATTTCCACGAAGTGGCTATTGCCACGTTACAAAAGAGCAACGCAAGAACAGAGAAATTAATTTACTCGTATAATTGTTCGGATGCAAGGTGCCGTAATGAAAGGTGGAATTTAAACGACACTTCTTACATTACGAGTTTAAACGTTGCGGCGGATATTCGAACGTTGTTGTTCTTTGCGTGCAATATTCTCTTAATAATAATTTTTATTCTTGAGCACTCACAGCGACTATGCTTTTAGCAGTAAAGAATATTAATTAAAAGCAGCTGTGCATACAAAGAACAAATTATAAAGAGTAAAAGATCTAGTTAAACACATCCTTTTATCTTGATGCATGAAATAATTACCAAAAACAACTAGGTGAAATTATCAAGACACGAAAATGTAAAATAACTTTAAAAATGTTAAAACGTAGAATAGAGAAAGCTAACAGTCTGCTAGGTAGATTAATTAGAATTATATGTTTGCACAGCCATTTAATGCCAGATGAAAGCCGCAAATAGAATTAGACAACCGTGCAGCATAAGTATAACACCATTAATGAGATACATATAATGCGATAATAAGATGAAAAATGGCTATAATAAATCTAACAAGCTACAAAAATAATGTTAACCCGCGAAACTTAAATATTTTCAAAAAATTAACACTTCAAGTATGATTCCTTTACATTATTAGCGTATGATTTCTATTGTTTTGTTAAATACAGTTTATTCCTTTTGTTCTATATAGAATGAGTTAAGATCTGCTTGCAAACCAATATTTTCACAATGCTCTTTTTTCACGGAAACCTGAAATTCTTACTCGATCGAAGTAACTTCCTCCTCATTGGCTGCGCTGTTTTTGATCTTGTTAAGCCTAAAGTACACAGTATTTTGATTTTTGCGAGATATGACATGACACGATCCTGCGGATATTTATGTAAATTTTATAAACACGAGTGAAAAAATAGAACCAAGTATAAATTTGTTTTGCCTATTAAATGTTACGATCAACACAACTTTATATATTTTTTCACACACGTTATGTATTTTCTGTACATCTTTGTATCTTCACATTTTCTATAAATGTTTCAAAATCCACAGTCTAATTATATCAAACGTCGATAGTGTCTCGCAATATACAACCAGATTAATTATGCTACGCAAAGTTCAACATTAGATTTCAACATACTAAAGCTTCGTTGATTCCAAGAAATCTATTTTGTCCTATGAAGCAAATAGCTTTGTGCAGAAACTGATGATTCATCATCTACCTAACCATCTATCACAATATAATTGAAAGAGAAGTAATTTCGTTAACAACTTATTCATAGAATTCTCGACGTTCTGTTTGCATGCGATACTAATTAGAAGTACTAAGAGGCAGAAGTACGATTTCGAAGTGGACTATGTTTTCGCAAATAGCAGATAGACTTGTCGTGTCGCGTTGAAAGATCGAAACGCAAACGTAATTGGCTTGTTATCACTTTGGCAGACGTTCTAACCGCACGATTCGTTTTCTACGGGTTTCGCCGCTAATTACAGCGCACTGCCGAGAACAGGCGACTACATAATCGAATTTTGCTGCTCTTAATTGCAACACGATTACACGAGCGGACGGTTCGCGTAAATATTGAATTTAGTCACATGCTTGCTCGCCTAATCCACCTCAGCACAGATTTCTTCTTCGAGTTGTATCTCGACTTTAGAGATACCAATGAAAAGTAATTGCTATGCAAATGAAGTATCAGTAGGTCTATTCGATAGGCAAGTTCTTTTTTTCTTATCGTATTTGGATGTTTGAAATTGTTTGCTTCGTTCTAAATTTATACGGTTTCCTTCCAAGATATTTGCTACCGTGGCGTTAAGGAAAAAAACCGTACAACATTTTACGGACATTATCCTTATCATTTGCTAATTATATTTGTATGTTTACACCTCTTTCTAGAAAATTTACTGTTGTCTGTGTACTACTGGCGGTGATACTGTTATTGATACTGTTGTAATTATTTGCTAACAGTATTTGAGCAACAAAATCGTGTATGCGTTGAATTCTCGCTACATATAGCTTGAAAGCAGACCGTATTTCAAGAATTTATAACATACAAATTTTTCATTTCGGATATGTAACGAACATGAAATAAAATTGTTATATTCGGAAGTGTGCCACATTAAACTTTTAAACTTCGTATCGTGCGTATTTAAAATTTCGTGCTGAAAAAATTAGAGTTTTTTCATTTTCCAAGTATCTAACTCGCGATACGTTCGTGTATTTCATAAACGTCATAAATTGCAAATTCGATGGAGAAATGTTGTTATTTTCAAATATTAGTAAATAATGGTCCGAATTAATAAAGGAAAATTTGACGTTCCTCTTTTGAAAGAGAAGGAGAAACGAGCGAAAAAAAGAGAAGGATCCTTGATGTGCGTTGTCGTATAAAAAATTTTAAGAGAGTTGAAGTCGTGAGCAACCCTTCAGGCGTTTGAAGAATGACGATCTTTTAAGAGAGGAGGAAGTTTTCGATTCCGAGCAGCCCTTTATGCACCCGTTTCTTCGCGACTAACGTTCACGGAAGTTGAATTGCTTCGAGAAAAGCGCGTTCGACGTTTCCCGTGACTTCTCGTCTTTTTAATGACGCGCCTTTCTTGACAATCCCTCGTATAACGCATTGTACAAAACTTCGAGCGCCATTCTGAAAGTAATACGATTTCGAGCTGTACTCGATACGAACTGCGTACAAACAAGATCGAGCCGATTTCGTTTCATTGATCGAGGAAGGTGACAAAATGCGGTGAAGCTTTCGAAATACAGCTTCAAAGACGTACACGAAAGTCGGTGAAATTTGTATTTCCCTTTTACAAAAATACTTATATTTTTACAATTTCTGTTTGCTTCTTCATAAAGACATTTCTCCGACGAGAAAGTTGCTCTTTACTTTTTTCCATATATAGTAGTTTCAGATTGAATTTATTATAAAAAAATAATGATTTTTCTAAATTCTTTGATGTTTGCTTATAATTTTTCTGAATTCTCGATAATCTTTTCCTTATTTGGGTCCAGCTTGCGATCTAGTTACGATTTGAATACTTTTCTTCCTTCAGAAGGAATGATTTGTAAGAATTATTGTCCATTGACGCTATAATTACTGATTTTTCATATGTATTGAATGTATCCTTCATAGTTGATCAGAATTAAAACAATGTGATGAAAATAAATCGATTCTGCTTCTGATTTTAAACGCTTCGGTAGTTCTAGTGTTAAGCGTGACCTATGAGGATTTTAATTAAAATTTAATTGAAATTTGAAACTTCAATGTTCGAAGTTATCAAATCGATTGAATCGATTAGACCTATTTCATAGACTTCTTTAATACTTAGTACTATTTCGTTGTATGATCTAATTTCACTCGCATCAGCTCTAGAATCTCGAAAGTTCCGTGCGCAAGTTCATCGCAAATCTTGGTCATTACAAGTTTCGTGGCATAGTCGTAAAAGATAAGACACACAAAACGGCCCTCAAAAATAATTATCTGCTCTGTCGTTAAGGATACGAAATGACATTGAGGAGGAAAGTTCAGTCGTTTCATAGATAAATGAAGTGTAAAGATAATCCCGCCTAAAGCGATTTTCTCGAACGATCGAGCTTTTCCATGTTCCCAGGGTCATAGTCACAAACATGAATGTTTCCATTTTACTATTTAGTTTTCTTCTGCCTCTGAAAAAATCGATACAGAAATATATACTATATGTATGTAAATATATATAAAAATAAATATATATAATATAAATATTATATATATACTATATATATACTATAATCTGTAGACTGTGAATATTTATGCAAAATTATGATAAATCTTCCTTTCACTTAGCAATTGCTATAACAAGTATTTTACTTTCAATATTCTTTCATAGATTTACTTATGTTACCGAATAGGCTGCCGATGGATACATATTTATATTTTTGCCAACACTCAATCTAACGAGTTATAGATATTTCCTACATTTTCGATATTTTCTATATTTTTTACATGATTTATTGTCAAATTTATTCGAAACCTTGTTGAAAAACAAATTCAATTTATATTCCAAACATAAACCGTGAATTGTTAATAAATAACTATTGTTATTATAGAATTAAGTAACAATATAAAATATTATAAATAATAAATTACCCAACTGCCAACTTAATTTTATCTCGATTTCCACTCGTTTATACGCCACACGTTCTGGCGACGAATTTTGACCTCAATACCAGCCAGCCATAAAGTTTCGCGCTGCTTTTTATAACGTGAGCGATCGCTTTTACTGTAACTTTGTTTCTCACACTAAAATTACGATTACTATTCGAAATTCACTTTAAAGCGAAACACACGGATGAAACATCCGTATTTCCATTCCACGAAAGCGTTATTTTTCGTGAGAAAGATTTCGCATTGAATCAGTGGTCAAACGAATGATTGAAGCCAGAATAGCCGACTGGACCGACTCACGGATGGCCACAATGGGCTTGGATTAATTTAATTATGGATCAGCTCTATTGGGAGCGTTGCATTGCTATGTAACCAGCCTTTTATCCGCGAAAAGCTCGCCTGACCTTTCTCGACTGATCGACTAGAACGCTTTGTTCTTTGTCATGATGTTTCTTTTGACATACGTCGCCGCGGAGAAACGAAATTATAATTCAAAGATTGGGAACAAAAGTGAATAAAAGGACCCCGTTGGAATGGGTCTTGCGCAAATGTAGGAACGTGTTTCGTTATGAAACAATACGAATATGAAATGTTATCAAACTCATGATTGATCTATTATTGAATTCATTGGAAATTTTGAAAACTGATACGCGCAGTAACATGCAATACGATTGTAAATTCTATCAGTGCGTGATATGATGAAGGATAAAAAATGATTAACAAAATAGAGGTTGCGACAATGCTGTGAAATATCTAATTCCAAAATAGATGACTTAGAAACATGATAAAATATATCTGCTACAAAAATTATTAATACTTTTTCGTACGCTTAGTTAGCAATTTCAAGTTTCCCAATTATCATCGTTCAGTTAACTTAAACGAAAGAAACAATTTGCTAAACACCGAAAGTTGCTTCAACGATTTCACGACCAAACAAATCGGCAATACGCTCGGGCAGAGGAGGGTACACAGGCCGAATTCCCAGGGAACTGAAAAGTCACAAACTCGACTTCCAAAGCTGAACGACCGTTCGATATGTAAAACTCGTCTCTTCAAGCATTTTGTTGCCTCGTAAACAGTCGAAACGTACTTCCTCGCCAACGACGATGCCTGTTATGTGGTTTGAATGCGCGTTTCACACGCAAGCATACAAAGTGCTATTAACGACGTTTGGAATTCCGTTTGAATTCTTTTATCGTTAGCACCCTTTCCCTTCGTTTCGATATTTATGTAACGCTTTATTTTCTGCCACGCTTTCGTTTTTTTAAAACCTGAATAAAATCTAGGTATCTTAATTTCCTGAATTATTAATTAAGGTTCTTTAATTTCAATGATGTGTGTATATACATGTTCTCTAATATTCGAATTAGAATCATTCAAAACTTTCAATTTTCATCTTTTTAGTGAAATTGAAACACGCAAACGAATTGTAGAAGCAATGTTTATTAATTACTAAGGTGTTTGACAAATACATGTTAATTCGTGTTTTCTCCTTTTGCATTCATAGTAGCTGATATCCTATTACTGCATATTCACTACCTTTATATTTTACTACAATAGCTCGTTATTTTAATTTTTGTTTTCAGATTCGGCCGATGTGATGTTTAATGATAAGTGCACTGCTAATTAACCGAACATTTTCAATGATCTTCAATTTCGATGAATTGTCTGACCATTGAGAATACGAGGATACTCGTCGATACAATGGCTGTTTGGCAGTAAGAGAGACAATCGAGTATTTATCTGATATAAAATGATCGCAAAAAGAATTCACACGGTATCGTATTTGTTCTGGCATTTATATCATATATAATCAATTAAATCTAAATATATTAAATTTCGTACCATTCGTTAGTACTTTTGTATGAATAACACAGGAATTTTACACTGTGAAAATAATATCTAGAGTTTGATAACAACAAGAACGTTCCATTGGAAAATAAGAATCTATGGTAACAGTTTTGAGAACCGCTGTAATATGTGACAGTGCATACTACTATGACACACAGTAGAGCGTGGAATATCCATCGCAGATGTAGAAGTGAAATTTCTCGACGTAATTCTAATTCGATGGCCAGAAAATACAGCAGTCAGTAGTCTAATTAATATTTTGTTTATTTAAGCCAACCTGCCACTAGAATAATATTTCCAGTACCGGCTGAAAAAACTTGAAATTACCTAGCAAGTCCCTCCATCGTATTATACGTCATATTACGAAAGAGAATGCAATGTACATACAGCCCCGAGTGCAACGACAGCAACGACGCCGATTCTTCATGGTTTACATAGTTTTACGACCTCGCTACGTCTTTTTATTAATCCGAAGTATACAAAGTGAGCTGTAGTATCATGACCAGGCTGACTTAAAAATTCCAAGCCCCAGGGCCATCGTGTGTTGGCACGCAACAGATTCTCCCTCTTAATTCTCTCATTTCACGGCTCGCGGTTTCAAGCCAGCTCGTAAAACATTCGTGTCGCTCAGAGAGAAACGGCAACGCGGTGTGGCGAGACGGGCGTGAGGAAGAGCGGGGTCGGAAGGGTGAGCTGTCGTAGGAGGATCTTTCAATCTAGCCAAGGCACGGGCGGTTGAAGAAAGAGGAGGAAGCTGGTTGCCGGAGCAGCGGCCCCGGAGTCTGCTTTAAAATTCAAATTCACAACTTTTGCTTAAACGTCTCTTAGATAACCGAGATAGCTGCGTCGCCTTCCGAACACTCTCTGCCCCTGAAACTCTCCGGTTTCCACCCTGCGGCTGAATCTCGTCAGACGCGTAGAAAAACGATCCCGGAGTTTCTATAGGGAAACCTGGAGAGTTAGAAGAAGAATGTATGTACGTGTACTTGCTACGCGTGTATTTTCTTCGTCTGTGTGTATGGAAGTTCGGACCGTAGCGCAATCTCCGATAAGTAAGTAAATTGGTCTAGATATTAGGAGCCTCCGACGCGCTGCAATTCCAGTGGGGGTGGTTCAGGTTACGTTACAAGACCCGCGCAATGGCGAACCCGAGTTTCCCCTTCGTTATTGGTGAACTCAAGATTGTCGACCGCGCTAACGAGGGACATCGATTACCGGCAAGAAATTGAGCATATGCCGGGTAGGGGACATAGAAATGAGCCGGCTCGTGGTATGTAATTCCGTGTACTCGAGCGTGAACGCGGTCGGCTGGTGACCAATTTTAAGAGAGTGGAAAGTTTATTACTGGTCGTTGATATTTGCTAATGATAGGGGAAATGGTTATGACGGTAATAGGTGAACAATATGTGCATACTCTTGCGGATAATTTTATTTTTCTGCTTTTTAATTACGAGGTCATGGATCGTGCATGTTAATCAATTAGTCACTCAACGTTACATCAGCATTCAGTTAAAAAATGTATCAAATTCTGTTCAAGATTAATGTCTAATTGCTTTCGGAAAGATTCTCTTTTTTCAAATTTGGTGAAGCAAATTTCTAGGTTTTAAGTCGAGAAATTCTACTATTCCCTCCGAAATACATTGCACGTCACCGACTCGTTCCTTCTTCTTGCGTCATTTTGGAATTTAATGCCCAATTACGTTTCACAAGCTTATGTCTTTACGATTACTGGCAAAAAAAAATGAATTTTTCTGATACAAATAGGTACAGCCAAAACTGGTTGGATTTTACCTTCTTCATTTAAAATGTTCTTTTTCTATTCTTGTTTTCATTGTTCATTGTTTCAAATATACTAAAAAGGAAGCATTAAAATGATAATATTCATTATTGTAAGAATGGAAGGTATTTGTCACTTATCACTTTTCCAAATAAATTATATAATACACTATATTCAAATCTTCAGTATCTGAACTGATACGGAGACACGATTGGAATAAGAAAAATTCGAAGAGATTGTTTCGATGATGAAATACCATCTTTGAACGAATAACATCCTATCACCTAATTTCCGTAGCAATTCGTTTTAATAATTTCCAAAAATAATTGATCTATCGCAAATGGCTATTAAACTTTGAATACATGTAAATCAAAGTACTACAGTCTAATGTAAGAAGTTAAGGACACGTGTAGCTTCTCGCCTCCGTATACGTAAACTACTATATATGCATAAACATTGAAATTATATCGAAAATATACGAAATTCAGAAACAATAGTTCGAAAAAGCAAACAGAAACTTCTTTCTCTTGAAGCAAGAAATAAAAATACGAGAAATAAAACATAGGGATAATGACAATAGTAATACGTATTCGTACAAACGTGGATGCTATGAATTTAGAAAATTGTTACTACAAACAACAGAAAGTATTAACCAATCAACAACAAGTAGTCGATAAAACCGCATACCTTTTCCAACGCTTTAAATCTCGCAAGACAAAAGACAACGGCAAAATCCTGCAGCATCGTGCGAATCTGCATACCGAACCCATAACCTTTAGCCCGTCGGTCTATAAATTATCGGGAACTAAGAGGGAATCGTAGTCAAGACGACGCTGCGGTTCGATGCAGTGGGAGCAACCGGCGATTCAACAGGCAGCTTGGGGCGGAAACGAAAGAAGCGAACGGAAGGAAACAACGAACAGCCAACGGGCCCGTGGCGTAGCAAGCGTAGCGAAAATTAATCCAATCGGGCGCGCGGAAAATCAATTCGATGATAAATCTTCCATCGAATCGTAAATAACGGCGCGCCACGATCCCGCCAGATAGTCTTGCTTGAGACCATGGCGCGACAAAGAAATATGACGACCAACACTGGAGCTTATTTATCGAGAAAAACGGGACGTGAATGGGTGTACCGGGTTTCTTTGCTTGATCCACCGTGCCACGGGAATTCATCGACACGGTCCTTTTACATTTTTCCAAGCCCTTTTCCCAACCGTCCAGCATCCCCGCTCTCATTCACTCTTATTCACCGATCTCGAGCGGAACCGGTTCCATCGGTTTCGTCGTACTTCCGGCTATTTCACGAGTCTGCTCGTAAACTTTTTACTACGATCCTCCGTACAATATGCTCGGAACAATCTGGAGACGGCAGCACCACGACATCCACCTCCTCGTACCCTAGCCGTTTATTCCTCTCGCTTCTCCTCTTCGACTTCGCAACTGACGTCGAAACGATAGAACGACCGTCTCTGTCTTCACGAATTTAGAATTTAGAATGACAAGAACTTGGTAAAGTGAGTATCCTGCCGGTTACGAGTATAGAAATACTTGGAGTAGTATTGATTCCGAGAACGTCCAGAGGGTGGTGATACAACGAGATGGAGCACCACCAGCATCGGATAGCGTTATTTATGATTCCGTTGCGGCGTTATATTTATCTCTTTTCAGCAGGCCATCGATCCTTCGATTTTCGGAAAGCAAACGGCCACAGGCTCTATTCATGCTCAGGGTTCAAGCAGATCGTCCTGTGTTTTCTACGTTTCGAGTTCTCTTGTTCATTGCACATCGTTTCTGCAACTTGGTTTAGCTTGTTATGAAATTCTATACACGGAGAAATCATACGTACGTTTAAATGTAAATTGTACTCGTGTGCAATTAATATTTAAATCTTATTAAGGTTGTTTTTTTAATATACTAGCTTAGATTTAATTAAAGACCCTTCTATAATGTTCTATATTGAATTTAAGTCAGAATAATCCGCTCGGTTTTTAATTGTTTGGTCTGTTCGAAAGGAAATTAACACGGATATTATGCAGATATTATAATTATTACAGAATAGAGTGGATATTACAATTATCACAGAATTAATACAGATATCATAAAGCGAGAAATTCTTGATAGATTAACGAGCATGGATTTTCTCGACAGATACATTACGTTCAGGTACAGCTACTCGTGTAAAAAATTCTTGTTCGTTAAATAGAAACGTATCAACTTAAGTCAAATTAAAAAGCGTTTTTAGGGAAAGAGCAACTACTATTTATATAATTGTTTGCGAATATATGAATTCCAATATTCGTTAAGTTCTCAAACTATTCTAAGAATTATCCTAAAGGATCGATTCCAACTGTCCAAATTTCGGAATCTCGAAAGTTTACAGTTTCAATGAAAAACATACAATCCAGATTAAACAGCCATAAAATCGATCAAAATGAAAATATTTGCAATCCATGTGCAATTTTACTTCTCAAACTTCGACAAATATTTTTATTTGACTCTTCTGCCTTTATCTTGAAAAGAACATCGAGACGCAAAAATTCGTTAATTCAAAGTAAACATTTCATTCGATCTGTTGATTAAACATGGAAACAGAAAAAGAATGGAAATTTTTCACCTAGAATACACAAAAATCTTACAGTTGAGTTGTAGATACCGATGCAAGAAGTGTTTTAGGATGCTCGTTATGTTAATGAGTGACTAGTTCTGAACAAGTAACGCTAATAGGTAACGGATGTTCTCGTTACCGCTCGTTCTTCGAGAAAGTAAATCGTTATGGCAGCTAACTAATTTAATTCGTTTACTAGGTCATTGATTCGTAAGAAAAATTGGCAAGAGCAGCATTGGATTTTTTTATACCGGCTTTTCCTTTCTCCTTTATTGTTTTCTCCAATTAAAAGTCCGCTTTTTATCGATACAATACGGAATGGCGAGCGTGATTGAAAGCTTAAAGCACACGGAATTAAACGGCCTGACTAAACGTGGAATTATCGTGCTGAGATTTTTATTCGTGATAGGCGGCCGCGATTGAAGGTTGAAAATAATTTCGAAATTTTATCCTTTGAGCAATTGTATGTTCAATTTTATATAAGTGCTGTTTGAAGGGATAAAAATGTTTTAAATGTACATGATTTAACGTTATATGAAAGATAATGAAATATGGAGAATGTAAAGTGACGTTGTAGAAGCAGAGCGCTAAATGTGAAGTGGGTATCTTCCTTTTTCAGCGTTTTTTTCGCATGACCTGAGACCTATTAAAATAAAAAAATTTTTAATACCAGGGACAGGTACTGAAGAACATGTAATTCAAGTTTCCATGTAAAATCATAAAAAAAGTTACGTGAACAATTTATCAATATATTTTTTAATTCTTCAAACTTCGCCTATTAATAAGAACTTTGTTTTCAAGAATAACATCTTTTTTTATAGATTATGGAAAAATGAAATTTATTCACTCTAAGTACAGTAGATGACATAAAATTTCAGGATTATAATATTTATAACCAGTTTCAAAACTAGTAACGAGAACTATCGTTTCTTGTAAATTAAGAATCATTACAGACCGATAGACAAACGTTTGAAAATGTACACTGCTCAAGAATGTTAGCCATTTAAATCCAATATTTGCCACGTACGAATAATTCTCTCCGGTCGCTGTGAATAATTCTACACAAAATATTCTGAACACTCGGCATAATCAAACACTTTCGTGGCTATACGATATATCTATATCAATATCCATCGAACAATCAGTTCATTATACAGTGTCTATTGATCAATTATTACAGGACTGCATCCTGGAGGATGGATCGATAAGCAGTTTAACGCGTATTATTTTCCGTGTCTGAAGGTTCGACGACGTAGCTCGTCGTTGCATAAATGAAAGACAGTTCAAGGGGATGAGGTAAATCGTCACGTAGCTGAAGAGCCATATCGAATGAAATTTACAATGGAAATTTAATCTGCCTCGGTTTGTACCGAAGAGTACTGGCTGCTATTCCTTCTTAACACCACCCGTCTTTATGTCTCGCGGAATTTTCAACGGGAAAATAACAGACAGGGTGACGAACAGAAATTATCGTTGCTCGCAAGAACCTCTATCATTGGTTCGGGAAAATGCAGTGGGAAAGCTCGAGTGGGAAACAGGTTTAGCGGAATATTTTATTTAAACCGCGGAAAGATATGCGGGGACCAATCGATTCCGACGAAATCGCTCCAGGTGGTTATTCGAACTGAAAAAGCTTTCTCGCGTGTTTCATTCGAACAGAGAAAGGTAATCAATTTCGTTGAAATACCCGAGTATATACGAATAACCTGCGCCATTTGCTAGATGAAGGCCGACTCTGCTAACTCGTGAACTTTTTCTAAATCAAATGTCGACGAAAAATACGCTCGATGAAACAAATTACGAAAGTATAATTTATTAGAATATCAGATTAGTCAACGAAGCATGAATCTGCTATGTTTGATGTAAAATTCATAAACGCATATCGCGAATGGGCGGACGCACTGGTTCCTAAAAATTTTATAAATTTCATGCGAAGCTAAAAAGAAAAAAAAGTACATGGTACAGAATTGAGCGTGATATCGTTGGTTCACGACATGTGGACGAGTAGCTTCGTACTTGAACCGTCAACCACATAAAAAAACAACGTTGACCAAGGTTACATATGTACTTTGTACGCTACTGTTCAGAAGTGCCTATACTGTTGCATATTTTTGACACAGGACTCTTTGTAATTACAAAATTACAAATAAGACCACTAAACGTCTTCTCTCGAGACGTTCTCCCGCGGTATCGCAGCTTTCGTTTTGTCTGGAACGTCAGAAGAGTCCACTCGTGCGCAGCCAATTCGGTTAATTTCATCTCGCGAGCGGAGAAGACGATTTTGCGCTGCTTGCCTTTCTGGATCGTGGCACCCGCCTGCTCCAGTTGCGCTGGTCGCTTCTTTATCATCCTTTTCGGCCTGTTTCTTTCCCTTTCATTGTCGCGCACTATTCGGTGTTGTTCGGAGAAATTCCTCTTGAGGTCTCTTTTTGCCAAGATCGTCGCACCTTCGCGAGCTCAACGAACCTTTGGTAAGAGAAAAAGTGGCAGAACAGAGAGAAAATGAAATTGCCTTGAGTCTAGATCCTAGAGATTGATTCTGAGAACAGGTTCAGAATTAAACGAAGATGATTGCTTGCGGTTGAGTATCGGGACGGACTCTGGCTGTCCTTGAAATACATTGCCGCCTAGAGATTAAGGCTGGTTCAGACAATATTCAATAGTTTAGTCAAATAAGAAATAAAGCTGAATTTACACCATTCACCTTGGAGAATCATTGCGGATGGAACGAGGAGGACGACAATGATGTTTTTCGATGAATCATCCATTGTGAAACTGCAGTATGAAACCACACAGTGTAAATTCGGTTTTATTTGCTACTTGACTAAACTACTGGCCATATTTGAAACAGCTTTTGTCACAAAAATAGCTGCATAAAATTTACGAATTTATTCTACTAGTTTGAGAATTGAAGAAAATTAAAAAATGTAAAATTAAAAAATGACATCTTTTCCTGTATCATACACACGTTAAATTTTCCTCTCGCTCTTCTCTATATGCTTGTTCCTGGAACATTTACGAGAGTTAAGTTTAAGTGGGCATAATTATCAATTGCGACGTTAAGGTTTATACACATCGGTACGAAAGAACAGCAAATTTTAAATGTAGAACACAATGATAAATCAAATATTAAATATTTACAAACTAAATTAATTCTATTAGAAAAACTTGTTTTATAATTATTCAAAACATACAGGAACGTAAAAGAACATACTAAAGTAGCTAACACAGAAGTTTCTCTTCTTATCCAATTTACACGCGGACACGTTATACTTCACATAGTCTCCAGCACCGGCAGGAACATCTGTCGTGTTAGCGATAAAGTCATAACTAGACTGAGAATTTTTATGTGTTTATACGAAATTTGTAGATGCAAAAATACACAGAATATATAAAAGATCCAAGTGTACTCGTTATAATATTCTGCAGGGAAAACAAAATTCTGCTTACAATTACTTTAGATTCGTTAGTTACGTACACAAAAGCGTGAATTTGTATAAATATCCGCAGTGTAATCACAACACCTATTCAGGAAACATAAAAACAGTGCAAACAACATGCATCATAAAGACCATGACAGCGAGTTATAGAATGCTAAGAACGATAAATATATGATAGCGTGTAATCATTGTTTAGAATTATTGTCGAATATAGTAGGGAGTGGTGAATTATGCAATAAAGTGTATATGATTGAATAAGCCACGCCTTGTTTTTTTCAAATAACCATTGCATATGTAATTTAATCTACGTCCAAGTATACTTCCAGTTAACTGATTACATCACAACTAGTGATGGGATCAAGTTCAACATTATGTTAACTTACATACGTATAATTCAAATTAAATTCAATATACAGGGTTCATTTCTGGATACTCCTCGTGAAGTACAAGAGTTCGTTCGTTGTAAGTTGCGAAATATTTGATGTTCAGAAGCTGGTTTTGAACTTCAGAATGAGTTAAATGAGTTGAACTTATAAGTATACATTCTAATGAGTCAAAATTCTTACGGATACTAATCGAATCATTGAATATCTCGTTGAACTCCTATAACAAATAGAAGAAAACTATATAGAATTGTAGGCAGTGAATATGACAAGGATTCCTATAAATTTTACTTTGGTATTTGCACTTCTAACTAGACTGCGAATGTTTATTCATATTTTATACAAATACAAAAGAGAAGGAACTTAAGCAGAAATATAACGAGTGAATATAATGAATAAGTACTATGCTTGAGTATTTTATATCACACATTACATTTTTGCATCTTTGATCCCTCATAATTAAGAATTCCTCATGATTAAGAATGATAGCCGATAAAAATTAATTCAAGTAAATGGAGAATTTGTATATTTTCTATTTAATTAAATTTCTCTATCTAATTTCTATAGTTTCAAATTTATTCGATCAGTGCTTGATGCTAGAGACATTTTGCAAGCACTTTTTATTACCCAAAGTATTTATATAGCGTTCGAATCTGTCGCATTTGCATACAGGTGTACTTGAAAGTATTACTTCTTATCTTTTGAAATACTTATATTATTCTTGTTTCAGTTAAAATGACAATGTGAACATACCGAGAATACTCTATTGTTAAAGAAAAGTTTTACCATTTGCTTCATGCATTTATGCTTTTCTTCACTTAATTTAAACTATTTCGTATAAGCCTGTACAATACAATTTTATTTAAAAGTTAAAAAACACAGGAAGCTTCAAGTATTTCAACATATCTTGAAAAATGCAAAGAGTACTGCATTGGACAATTTAATTAATTTAACTAATTTCAAACAGTTAATGATCGAACCTACTTGCAACGTACTTGACTCCATCACTACCACTCTTTTTCTAGGAATATTATCACGGCTTTGCCGAAGTATCGTGTGACTATGAATGAGTCTTTACTTCCTCAATGTGAGAGATTCGCTATATCATGGTCTGTACTCTACGTCTCCCACTCTACCTCTCGTGCCTCGTTTCGTCACATAGTCAATGTTATCGGTGTATACGAGATGATAGTTGACTCTCAGTTGCGATGGTCGTTGTCATCGTCAGTCTACGATCGTAACTGTAATTAAAAGGAACTCGAGCAATCGTCGCGATATTCATTGCTAATTGGTGATGCCATGATGTGCGAACAAACGAAGAATTGTCACGCCTGGTTAGATCCTCTGGTCGGCAAGATAACCACGAATCTCGGCAAAAATTTCAATGATATACGATACGAAGTATCCACTCCTAACGACTCCTTCTTCGTGTCGAGTTTATTCTTCGTCAATATCGTCTCTAACTCGACTGCCAACAATGACGACGAAGAGAAGGAAACATCGAACAGCGTTGTGATAAAGATACCGTCATCGTTGAGCCATTTACGAGAAATGATGAAATTGAACGAACAGTTCCACAACGAGATATTGTTCTACAAAAAGTACGCCAAGTATTACGATCAACTGCCTCGTTGTGTTTACGTTGAACAGGATGACTCTTTTAATTCGGTGATCGTCCTAGAGAATGTAATTACTCAGCGAGGTTACAGCTTGTGCAAATGGAAGAACGATATACCTCTGGTATATACTATAGCTGCGTTTCGAGAAATCGCAAGGTTCCACGCGAGAGCGTACGCGATAAAGAAGAATCATAAGGAAGAATTCTTCGATTTCGTGAACGGTATCCAGGAAGTTAGGTTCTACCCAGGCACCATTATGAGTGATGTATTCAATGAAACTGCGACCAGGTGGCTCGACTACCTTCGAAAGCAAGGCCACGATAAACAATTCTGTGACAAGCTCGAAGCTCGATTAGAGAACGCGTATGAGGATTTGATTCTGAAATTTGTCGAAGTCGAGGAACCTCTCGCCACGCTATGTCATGGCGACTTCACGATAAATAACACGTTGTTCAAAAACGAAAATGATAAACTGAAAACTATGTTTATCGATTTCGCATTAATACGGTATGGGTCGCCGATTTTGGATCTGTCTACGTTCGTATGTCTGCATTGCGCGAAGGATATCGACAAAAATATGTTGGATAATGTTTTGAAAGCCTATCATGACTCTTTGATACAGTGTCTTAAAGAGAATGATATGGACTGTGAACAGTATCCGTTCGAGGCTTTCTACGAGGATTATAAGAAGAAAGGTCTGTTTGGATTTTTCATTGCCGCGTTTTTCCTACCTATGGTGATGGGAAAGTCTGATAAAGGACTGGAAGATTTCGATCAAATGGACATGTCAGAGTGGATAGAAACGTTGCATCACTTAGGTGGAGATGAAATTAATGAAATTTTGGCGAATATGTTGCTGAAATTAAATGAGTTTGGGTGCCTGGATTATGTGCTGTAAATGATCAGTATTTGTTACACTAGTTACGATCAACAGAATCCACGCTTTTATAAATCAATAAAACCAAACAAATGTAATTTTTATTATTACTAAAATTTTAATCACGAATTTTATAATTGAATATTGGATATTGTTAAGTTTTATAATTTTGGACGATTTGTTGAAGAGTCAAATTTTATTGTTTGAAATTTGAAATGTATATAGCAGTTGCAGAATCTACAAATAAGAGCGAAGTTATTGTAAAAAATATCATAGAAATGTAAAATATAAGATATGTTCTTTGTACGAAGCGTATCATTAATTATCCTTCTTTTTTACCTTTTTCCTCTCTTTTACATCGTGCAACGAATTATCAGTACGTAGATATTAATTTTCTAATGTTCACTGGCAAAACATATTCGCAGGAGTACTAGGCGATATTTTACGGATGTTAATCAGCGTAATTTCATTATAACTAAAAAATGAAGAGCGATATAATTTATAGATTCCTTATGCGCATTATGTAAAATGTTTGAAATTATACGGAGATAATGTTGATAAAGTTGGAAAGAAATTCGAAAGTGTATATAAATGTTACGAGATATTAACTGCAAGTAAAATTTCAAAATGTTTTATAGAACGTGCCTGATATATTTATAAAAATTTTAGAACATATATAAAGTGTGTTTATAAAAATAATGGTAATACTTTCGCACTGTACATTGTATACTAAAATGTTTATAATACACATCTGGTATTTATCGTCCATATGAAACACATAATCACTATCCAATCACTATTATACATATCACACAAACAGCATGAATCGGTACATATGTACGTTTATATATATTTACGTACGTTTGTATATATTATAACAGTACGTCCTTTCAAAATCTCGTTCTACGTACAATTATCGATCTCTTCAAGATAATCCATCCTTTAAACCAATACAATCAAACATTATACAATTGAAATTTCCAAGAACTTAATCCTTCAAAGATTACGCTTTTGATATCTTGTACTGCTCACAGTATATAGCAGAAACCTTCATAATCCACTCTATCACATATATAAAACATCACCGAATAACTACTATATATACCATATATTATAACTGTACATACATGTATCGTTCACTCTGATAAATTCTCATTTTGTGTCAATCCTTTAGAAAATAATCCACCAAATCCGCTATCATTAACGCTAACATTATATACATTTGAAATTATCAAAAACATTAATCCTTCAAATCCCTGTAAAATCCATCTGAAAATAATCGGCAATCCGTGATACGCGCAATTAACGTTTTCCATAATGAACCGGTATCGGAAAATTTGTCGAGAGATAAGCGGCCAGAGCTTTTTTTCATAGGAATACACGGATGGAAAACGGGTGCAACAACGCGGGTAAAAGGCTGGTTTAGAAGAGTGCACGCGTATACCGGGCGTCATATAGGTATGCGATGTACATATCCAGCGAAATAAAGCTCGTAGACACGAGGCAGCGGGGACGATGCGCGAAATTATTCTTTCGCCTATATGCAAGTACGGATCTGCCTTTCAAATAGAGGCACTCCGTGACGCGCGGAAAAACTTTGTCATTTCCATATATTTCGCCGAGGACTGACAGCCCTGTCTCTCCCGGGAAATTCACTTACGCTCTAACCTGAATTTTAAGCCCGTTAAATTTTGTTCGTCGCGGCGGTTCCACGCGCGACCGCGTGTCTTCACGGCCGGAAGAGGAAACGAGGGACTGGAACTTGCTAGGAGAACTTGCAGGAATACTTTTAGCTTGGAAACGGTCCTGAAACACGCGACCTACGGGAGGTTACCTTCGATATCCCAGGAATCGTGGAAAATAAGGAGAATGATTGTTGGATTCGTAGAATGTCGTTAGAGCTGGTTACGTAGCAGATGATTAACGGGTACTAAAAGTGCAGACTGTAGCAGGGAAATTATACAATTTCTCGAAGAAGATTCGTGTAAACTACTGTTCGAACAAATGCATACTGTGGCATTCAGAAATCGGTTGATGTACTTCATAGAGGATACCTTTTTCTATTGGAATGTCGTACCTTTCAGTTAAATGTTTTTCTCAAATTTGTTATCTACAATTTGATATTTATAGCATTAAGTTTGATCCTTAAGCGATCTGGTTTATTGTTATTGTTATTGTATAGCAAGTACGTCGTGCGAAATGTTATGGAAAATTCATCCGGTCTTTGTGAAATGTCTCCGAAATCTCTCTTTTATCCAGAAATTTGATTTATTTGAGTTTTATTTATTTTAATGGAAAAGTCGATTAAAGAATAGCTTTTAAATTAAATTCGCGTATCATTGGTTGAGAACTTCTGGTATTAGAGGAATATTTTACGATGCGCAGAATCACTGAAATTACATTTTCCGTATGCAAACTTGATATTTTACGCGTTTCAAACGCTACTAATTAAAGTTTCTATACGGTAGCATGAGAACACACTCTGCATTTAATGACGTATAATTGTCAAGCGGATATATTGTGTCTTGTAACATGTTTAATCACTGATACAAGAGAGAACGACACGTATGACATAAGCGTTTTGTTACTTTCAAAAAAAAAAAAATATTTGAAGATACGTACGAATAGAAATTATGATGGTTGCGTGATAATGTGAAATATGTCAGCTTATCTATCTTAAAATCTCACAAAGAGTGCTTGTTCTTCTATTTACATTTACGTTACCACATTAATGATCTTTTATTACGTTTACGCATATTCAACGCAAGAAACTACTACATCAATCCATCCGAGTCAAGGTTAGAGCAATAGTGAGTAAGTATTTACACATCAATAATTTATATCTTTCCTTGACTCTCATGTAACACTATTGTCGAATTTCATGAAATGTGACAGAATATTTAATCATATACGAATAATAATGTTACACTTTCGTATCTCAATTTCAATGATAATTGCATGAAATTATTATGTTTACGAAATACGTTTGACAAATTTTAAGGTATATGGAAGAAGCAATACACGTAGTTAATTTAATTAGACGAAATATGTGACGTTTAAATTTTACGGGAATAACAATTATTTAAATTTCCGGGTTGCTTTGATCTCCAATTAACAATTCTTTGTAGAGGAATCAAGTAATTTTAAAAACAAATCAATCTTCATATAAATATACAGTGCCGCTTATAATTATTGAAATGAGACACCTTTTATATTTTACTTTTCTACCGTAATATAAAAGCCAAACAAGAGCTTTTTCATATTTTCAATGCATACGAGTTTTTATTGGAACAATAAACATTGTCTTGATTATATTATTAATTAGAAATTGTACCACGCTTAAGTATACATTTTTCCACAATTGTCCATCGATTTTCGAAGTCGATCGAATAATTACTTTACCTTCCTTAATCAAGATACGTAGATACGAAATTTTAATAAAAAAAAAGAGTTTCGTTTAAATTGTAATTGATAGAAATTATGATAAAATAAAATTTGTTATAAAAATTAATGTAAAAATTTGAGATTCCAACGAAATGAAATCAAAATAGGGAAATAGTGAATTAAATAGGAAAGGGAATTCATGTCGTACTGAAATGTAGACTATCGGAAATCTCGACTTGAAATTCAGATGGAATCCATGTGTCGCTCTCACCGTCAGAACGTAAACCAATCGTGTTTCCCTGGGATAGCTTTATTGACGTACGTCACTTCTACGACACGGAAATGTGTCAAAAAAATATGTATCATGTTGCTTTTATCTTTGATTTACAAATCGGTATTTAGTGTCTCAAAGGTAACATCTATTAAAATAAGTCAAAGATACGATAAAGACTAACGCAATAAAGACTTAACGTTATCTTATTAGCTTCGTTTGCTTATTATTAGAAGGAACATGATTAAAATTTAAAGAGCTTTATCCTGCATGATGGGTCACGATAATTAACTAAATTGCTTAAAATTGCAAATTCACTTAATAATATATTCATTAACCCTTTAACGTGACTAAATAGATAACAATATGTACAGAAAATAACGCACACGCGACGATCTGTTATAATTATACGCACTTTCAACGTTGATTGAGCGTATGCAAACCACTCGATCAATTTCGAAATTACAAAACGCTCCGATAATTGACATGTACCGTGGTAAATCGCGGACAACCTTCCATCTAATGGCACACGCGAATACATATTTTGAAAATTACGATATAATTCTTGCATATTGAATTCGACAAAGGTTAGAAATATTAAAACACTAATTATTTTTCTTCTTTAAGCAACTAGCGATTTGCGTCAAATTGCAAAACATTGATCTACGCTAGTTTCCATTAAAAGTAACGGCAATGCATGAGTCAAATATGGAGAGAGTATAAAAAAATGATCGACCTTGATTATCATAGATTTATTTTGCAGTTCATTTGGGTCGGTGGAGATCTGTTACAATCGATCGCAAAATTGACGTTGAGAACCGTAAATGAACCGTTCTCATGGAAAATGGTAAAAAAATTACATCATGATGGGAACTGATTTGATTTACATAATCTGTTTGCTGATACACACACACAAAGTCAAATGTATCAATGCGTTTCATGCTCTTAGAAAGTAAAATATAATACGAGAAGGTAAAAAAGTTCAATTCCAAAATGTCCAGTGACAATAGTTTCTTCTATCAACACCGCCTTTATGCTGGAGTGTCTGAATCGTACCAAAGATATAGATAAACTAGCTGCAGACTGCATCACTGGAACACACGTATACAAAAGTTGAGTTTTCTCGCTATTATTATTTTTCTTACTTTGTCCGGTGTTTTGTTAGTGTTCATCTTCCAGTCTGTGCATAGCTTTTGTTCCGAGTGTTCATATTCTGCTTTAATAATGGTTTCCTTTTCGACCTTTTCGAATTCAAAGAGTTCAGAAACCACGAGCAATGCGAAGTAAACCCATTGTTCGGTATGAGCGTGCAAGTGCAATGACTTGTTCTTTCACGTGCCAATGCACACGCGGTCAACCAGCTCCCCTATAATTAATAATAGAATTCAACGTTCATACTTCATCTTCAAAGCGTTGGTTCTTCATTAGCATTCCAGTCGATTAGCAAGTTCTGTTGCATGTCCTCCAATACGTGTAAGCTACACTTTATATATTTCGCGTGCTTTGGCATAGTTTCCAAATGCTTCAGCTATTGCACGAGACATTTTCCGGATACAATATTTTCGTACCATTATTAACATTGAATACGAACAAAAGCTATAACCGGAGGATGAACGTTAACGAAGCGCAGCCGGACAAAGGAAAAGAAAAAAGAAATAGTAGTAGAAACTGAACTTGCGTATATGTATCTCTCAATACTGCAGTCTGCAGCAGTTTATCTACATTTTATGTATTCGTACGCCCTATCGAATTTCACATGTTCAGGCACTCCAGAATAATGGCCATGCTGGTAAAAGAAACTATCGTCACTGGATATTCCAGGAATTGCATCGGAATCGGTCTTTTGTACGTTCTCATATTATATTTTAATTTGTATATCAGTGCTAGCCTTTCAATCGGTTTCCGCTAAATTAATCAAAACTAATTGTACTAGTTTTACCCGTAATATTCTACATGTATATATTTTAAACAATAACAATATCAACGTACGATATAAGATTAAGATAAACCTATTTACAAGAATAAGTACCAAGACCTTAAACCCAACTAGCATCGATACCGCACCATATTTACCATGTTCGGTTGGTACGAATTAGCAGTCGTAGCCAGAAACATGATCCTACTAATCCGTTGCGCGTACTGTGCGGCTTGTTGCTGCGGTAATGCAAACCTTAACAAGAACGGAGCTACGTTACATCGGATGTAAACGAATCGTTGAACAAACAAACAGCCTGATAGGGAGGAACGTTCTCCATCCAGCCACCCTAAACCATGAACACACCGATTGCTTACAGTCACGCTAACTGCGCATCCTTCTATATAACCACCAGGACGAACTTGTCGCTTACACATTTATCAGTTGCTGCAAGTTCGCCCGTTAAGATCGAATAATGCTTGTGCACGCCGTGCATGTCGTACTATTCGCGAGTTCCAACTTTTCGGACGATCGAGACGAGTTTAACGATCGTAGACGAGAGACCTCGTCGCTCAGGAAGACGTTGTTGAAGCAGTTAGAAGGTAGAGAACAGGAAGAGACAGCTAGAAGAAGATCGACGTGAGCGCGAAGTCGGTTGAAACCAGCGCGAAATCCAAGATGCGTAAGGACCGCCTGCCTTAATCGAGCTTTATAGTTCTAACAAGTGCACGAGTTCGAGGAGCGCGGTGATTCTATTCACGACGAAGTTTCGACACAGTTTCAGAGACTTCTCAAGAATCTTCTTGTTATAGATATAAAATGGTGCTCGTAAACAGTCGACCGTCTCTCGAGGTGTCTAGGTTCCAACGAAGTGAAGAATCCGATAACGGAATTTCGTGATTACTGTAGGACAAGGCAAGAGTGGAAAATATGACTCAACGTGATTGGGAGAGATTGATGAGAATATTAAGTGGCGCGGGAGGGGGCTGTGGAGGAGTGGACGATTGAATTTAACTCAATGAACTTAGAGAAGCCATCGAAGGTCGATTATGGTTGCTTGCAGGATATCTTTCTGAGGCACTCGACGTTTCCTCGAGACAGAAGTTGGTTATATGTTTCAAGTCGATTACTTGTTTCAATGCTGTCAATCGCGAAATTGATCTGCTACTGTTTTAGCGAAATTTCATCTTGTTAATTAATATGAAACAGGCTGATGAACCGATATTAGACAGAATACAATTGTTTCTTTCTAAAGCATGCAACATCATCAAACGAGACTCTACGAGATCATAATTTTCAATTTCTCAATTGTTTCTTAACCCTTTATGAAAATCGTATCTTGCCAACTAATATGAAATAGGCGCATGAGTTGATATTGCATAAAACACAATTATTTCCAAACCATGTAACATCACCAAAGGAAATTCCCCAATTACGTTCTGTTTACAGACGTCTCGGAAACACCGACAGAGGCAACGTTCAGCTACAATCACAAACAACAAAAACACAGAATCTCATTTTGGCCGGTATTTTCAATGAAAAGCCGGATCGGTGAACACGAAGTGGAGAATAGTTTAAAACAAGCGACGAATTCGTCTTGGCGTTTATTTAAAAAGAAAACAACACGGATCATGCATCATCTAATTCCGTTGGACACGTCTTATTTTTATAAAATTTTGCGCGTCCCCATTCGATGTTATTTTATCATCCATTGATCATCGAATATTTCATAAATTTGGATTAATCGTACTTTATTACATTTATGGTACGAAGCAACGTATCTAATAATTCCTTATAGCATTGTAACGAGAGATAAATTTTTATCTTTTCGACGATTTATTAAACGTAGAAAATTTTTTTTTAAATTATGATTTATAACGGAAACCATATATCTTGAAAAATGTTCTTTACAAGGAATATAGAAGTAATTTATTACTTTCCCAAAAATTCATAAAATCAAAATGAAGTTACAAAAATAATACATTTATATGTCAAATCGGGTAGCCATTTGAGAAATCCAAGTTATTACCTGAAAGAGAATTTGCGTTCAGAACATCGTTGTGAATTATTTTATTCCTGCTCGTTTTTTAAAGGTAAGAGAGCTGAGGCACACTTGGTTTACTGGGATTTCAATCTAAACATAAAGCTGTCAGCTCTGCAGAGATTGATACATGCACCTTGTAGGCAAGCATACTATATCATTTGACTGATCTAACCAGTAGTAGATACCTACATTCAAGTATACCTCTTCACCGTTGAAGGGTTGAATCTTTTTCTTGTACGTATACATATTTGAGGGAACGATAGTGATGGATTTTGTACGTATTTATATTTGAAAGCTGAAGTAGAAATGACATCATATTTTTTATATCATTAAATCTTGTAGAAAAAGATATGTTTAATTACTTATACATATTTACTCACATATTAAATAAAATATTGTTAAGTAATGATTTGAGATTGTTGTAGGTAGTAATGTAAGCAATCGCAATGAAATTCTAAAATACAATATTTTTAATTTCAATTTTACAATGAACCTGATACGAAATTATTACCATTAACAAATTATTTCATCTCCCATTTTGAAAAATTCCAAAAAAAAATTTTCGCTGCAGTAAATGAAAATGTCATGTTGGCTTGATATAGGGGAAATTTGAGGTACAATATTTCAACTTCGGTACCGCTGGGGTTACTTAAATTTGAACTACATGTACAATGTGTCCTTCTTAACAAGTAACTAAAATTTGAAGATTTTCCTAAGAAACCTAGTTTCTCGGAACAACATCTTAAACGTTTTATCGAACGACACAGTGTTTAACGTTTAATTTTCCGGAACTCTGCAGCTTCCATCGTTGAAAATTTTATTGTTCATACTTCTAAAGTTCTACATAATAAAAGCCGGACTATAGAAGCACTTTACGACGCGTTAATGTAACTCTAAAGTCGGGTTACGGCAACATAATAGCTGCTTCATTTTCTGGAAATAATCCAGTGACACCATTTACCTCACTCACTTTTTGGACAACAAGCGTTTCAAGTACTTATGTTTGAACAGTAAATATTGTGTCACGTGTTTCGTCACAAATATTTCGATTGCATGTTATTGCGCCGTTATTAGAATCTACTTGAAGATTAAATTGGTCACGGTTAGATACTTAAAATCATTACATCGCATGACAAAACGTCGAACGTTCCATCTTTACGTCTTATTATATTTTTCCTATTACAAATAAATACGTGGCATCTAATATATAACAAACGCGCATAATATATAAAATAATAGAATTTTATTATGAAGAGGTTTAGTGGATATCAACAAACAGGTCAATAGATTTTATAAACACGTCTTAAGCGATAAGAAGATAGAAAAGAGGGAAGACTTTTAGTGTAAAATTCAATTGCCCATAACTGGAAAAATTGCGTCTAAAGCGATATTCTATGTAACATTTTATGTCTTTGTTATATTTCTAAAATAGATCCTGCAAAAGTGTTCCACAAAAATATACCTTAACATCCTGTATATATGTTCTCAAACGCCGAACAATTATACACTAAAATTATACAAATACCTGCGTTCTTTATGAAATAAACTCATTTTTATTTTCATTTATATGTATCATCTTACAATTAATTATTTATTTAAATTCCCGTATTTGTAAAAACTCTTCATCCTGTGTAATAGAAAAGTTTTCGATTGTAAGAGGACCGTAGAGAAAGGATTAACGCTAACGTAACTTACAAATTCTACCAGGACACATCTCCTTTAAGTCGCCAGTCAACGTTATTTTCAGGCAATTTCTCGAAATAAAGAGACCCAGTGATTCAACTGTGCATATACTTACACAGATTCAACACTAACAATATTTAACACTCATTCTGACAACATGACCAAACACCAAGGAGACAAGTTTATTCGGTACACAAGCTTATGTTTAAATAGCACGATATCCGAGAAACACAAAGATGTAGTCTGAGGGACGGAGAATTTGTCGCCACGATAAACGTCGTTGCTGGAGCAAGAAAACCTCGACTCCTGCTGCCAAAACATGGCCGCGAATCCAACGTGGGTATGCGGGTGCGTATTTCGTGTTTCCTAGAAATCTCTAACAAGCATCGTGGTCATTCTGATCTTCGTCGATTTCACGAAACAGAAAACTCGACCGTACTCGATTGTACATATTCGTAATAAATAATTCCAGGTCGCCAGCGAACCGTCTCACGGGTCTTCCGGCACGAGATTCGCCTCTGGTGTGCATTTAAACGAGTGTTTCCGGTTTCTCGTGGTTAGTCCCCTTTACCTGGCACCGAGTAATCCACACATAAAAATTTTAGAACTCTGATTGAAGCTTTAAAATTGATAACCTCATTAATGAAAGGAGTTTGGTAGAAATTTAACATTATAATCAAATTGTTCGCGATTAATACTAAAAATCATGCAATATAAAGTATCAAATTATTTATTGCTTAACCCAAATGTGCGCTACGAATTTATCCGAGCCTAACTTAAATTTACTTAAGTCATAAGAAGGTGCTTTTTGCATTCAGAATGCAGATGGCGCATTTACTAGATGACTAAGTATGAAAAATATTTTTGGAGAAATTGCAATTGATCGGAATCGCGAAGAAAAAGGTAAAGGTCGCTTTTCAGTCTTTCAATCTGCAACGAAGATTTAAACAGCACATTTTGCAGATTCATATCAGTTAGATTCGTACCAGACTAGAAAAAGTGAGATTTTTTCAAATTTCTTGTGTTGTCTAGTAAATGAATCTTCCTACTTTTGCAAAAAAAAAAAAAAAAAAAAAAGAAACAAGACGTTTGGTCCAATTTCAAGAAAGTTGTTCAGTCTCAAAGAGTGTTACAACAGTTGTGGAAATCGCTGTATCTATTATTTACGAACAACAGTTTCATTGAATAAAGCTTCGTAAATTGTGGAACGTTGTACGTTATACATATGAATATAATGGTTAATTTATGCATAACAACGGATAACATTGGTTGGGAGTAATACATTGCACATTCTCAACCTACAAACACATTAAGAGCTATGAACATAACATTTGCATAAATTCTCGTCTATCATTTTTATCAATTACACTTTAACAAGGTTGGACAGTAAATTAAATTTAGTCCGAATAGAATGAATTCTTGTAACAATAATAATAATCGTATCTGAATAGATAGTGGCAAACTTCTCCGCGTTTTAAATTATTATTATATTTAAATTGTTATTACTCCGTACACGTATATAGTTAAACAATCGAGGAGCCACGATAATTATTAATTCAAACGAATCCAAGATTTATTCGATTCACTATTTCGTTTCGTGAGACTGTTTACAGAAAACTTCTGCGTTATTTTCAATAACAATTTAAAACACACGAAGAATCTTATTTCCACACCTGGGAATCAAGTCGCTTCGTGTCAATCATCCAACATCACAACGAGCAGATATCTGGCCAAAATAACACGCTCTGTAAATCCGACCACCTGGAAGTGCTCCAAAATCCTTAAAACATTCTCAAGCGAGAAGATCGCGAGGATTTGCCGAGCAGCTGACTCACAAGACTTCGTTGCAGATGTTTGCGAAGATTCCCTGAAACAAGGAGCGACGCACCGGTTACGGGAAGGTGAGCGGCTCGGCCACCCCGTCGAGGAGAGGGTGAACGCGACGCGGATATAGAATCTGAAAAGGAGCGAACACCAGGGGAGGATATGGAGGCCGAGGACGAGAGGTAACTATGCAAATGCAAGAGTACATTTATCTCGGCACCACGCCCATGTATTTCCTGGGAGCTTCCGGACGCATTGTCGGAAGCGAATCGAATCCCCACACCCTCGGCTGCCAGCCTTCGTCCCACCTCATCCCGGTTCTCTTTCATCTTCCTCGCGCAACCATACACCCTCGCCCTCTTTCTCCCTTCTCTTCTATTTCTATCTCACTCTTTACGCTATCCTGGCTGCCGCTGTCTCACCTCCCGATACTCTCGTGTGCATGCACGAGAGTGCCACCACCCAGGCCGATACTCTGGAGATTTACGAGCAAACTAGTCCGGTCCCCAGGGCTAATAGACCGGCAAGTTATGGGGCCAATTCAATTTAATTTCGAAAATAAACAACCGCCAACGGCGATGTTGGTCAATTTATTCAGAAATCCCGTGAGCGGATCGCGATACACCGCAACGGGAAACATCGTAGAGCAACATATTCTTGAGGAAAGGAAGGAGGAACAGGCCTAGATTTGTGTTAGGAAACGATGCCAGACCGCGTCAGGTCGACGCTAATTCGCCAGACCATCTAAATTGCTAATGTTAAATTAACCGTCTAAACGACGTATATTTACGCGCGAATTGTTCTGTCTGGCAGCGAGCCAGCCACTCTTAAGCGTACGCCAGCGTCGAACGCGTACAGATACTTTTTATCGTGAACGGATGCTGCTCTTACACAAGTAGGTACTTTCGTCCTTTCTTTATTTCTTTTTTCTTTTCTTTTTTGTGCGTTTATGTTTTCCTTTCGGAATAGAATCGTGGCACTCGTGGCTCGTCCTAGAATTACACTATGTTTCGGTAAGAAATTGAGAAATGGAGAAACCTCGGTGAGCTATGGTTTTGAGAGCAGATAGGATACGTTTGGGATGACCTGGTAAGCTATCGCTTGAATTTCTTGATGGATGTTGCCAGCCGAAATGAGACTCGTCGTTTATTCTGAATTTGCCAGTCCACAAGAATATTTCTCACTTGCTACGAATGCGCTTGATAATTTCAATAATAAAATTATATCACGTCTGACAAGTCTGAACATGGTATTTTAACGAAGGCAAAATGACGAAAACGTGGAAACAAAGTTGAGTGAATTGGAAATATAAAACCGCAAATGAAATACTGAAATGTATGATAACTGAGAACTGGCTTGTGATATTACTATTGTTGGCGTATGCAGAATAAATATATTTTTTCCTTTATTTTATGATCTATGAATACGTGGAAAAACAATTTCACGCTAGGCAAAGTACTATGTACATGTTGATTGAGCGATGCTGATCGATTCTTGTCGGATATGTCGTCTTCGTCCCAGATTTATGACACGTTATGCAATGCAAAATATTCCGATAACTCTTCATTTTTACGTATCGTAAATCTGCGCGACTGCTCGCAAGTCTCAAATATTTTGTTTCACTTCTGGATGGAATATTTCGTAACGTATGCGCGAAAGACCAAGACGACTGTTTGACAGGCCCTGCTATCTTCTTTCAAAAATAACACGTTCCAGCTGAATATCCCAGAAATTGATGTTTGAGATGGTTCGCCAGGTTCGATAACAACATAACAATAGCATTCATCGCTTTCAGTGAAAAATATATTTTAAATATTCGGCTAATCGAATAGAACAAACAACTATTTCCGTGTCGTGTAATAACATTTCTAAATATAACATATACAATGTGGACACGTAAAAATTTTCTGTGCTAAATGTTTAAGTACTTTCGTGAGTAAATACATATAAAATATTTTATATATCTATCAACATCGAATCTCAAAACAAAAATGATCACGAGTTTGCTAATTTCACGGAGACGTGGCGACGCAATTATAGAATCCACGTATCTGCATATATATTTCATACGGTCGGAAACTAACTAGAACTCGCGATGAAATTGTTTTACACGAATAACGCTCGCACACGCATGCTTCCCGAACAGTGCGATGGTGTGGGTAAATATTCACCGTTTCTATATTCCTTTGAACTTACAATATCCACTTATCGTGAAAGAACGGAAAAGCGTGAGAGTGCATCGTTATTGACGGCATCTTGTCGCGAGTGTAGCATACGACGCGTTTCTGCTCGAACTTGCTAAATAACCACGGCCGTACACGTAGAGTGTTCACGAATGAAATTGGTTTTCTATAATCCTAAAACGAAGAAGTGCAGCACTTTCAGAAAATGAAGCGTGAGAGTAGGAAATTCGAGTGCCTGTTGATATTTGTACAACGCGTGTGCTTGGAAAACGACCTAGTGACACGATTAGGAAGCGATTTTTCGATTGTCCATTTGGTTGCTGATGATATTTGTTTGTTGTACGATTGAATCTTTGAATTTTTGAGCTTCTAGCATTTTGTAATCTTTGAATCTTTGAATTTGAAGAATTTGAAGATTCTTTTACTTATTCAAAGTAGCGGATAATTTCTTCAGTAACATAAAGATATAAAGACGATTTCTCGCTTGTTTTTCTATTATCGAAGCTCTAGTATATACAGACAATTACGTTGTTGCAACAGTGTTAGATATAATCTTTCAATCTAAAATAAGATGTGCAAAATATAAAATACTCCACAAATATTGATATAAAAATTGATATAAAAATTGTATTAATCTACTTATATTTGATAGATGAAAGAAATATTTGTGAAAATCCCATTTTCTTAGTTGTGTTTATTCTATTCCTCTGAAACCTGATTATAATCCATTTCTTTGTCTAATCATTCAATAACAAAGTTTCTCCCACTGTAACATAACGTGTATTTAAACAATTCTACATAAATTAATCTACACTTAATAATCAACTAAATCATCTTATACGTATAATCACCATTTCGACATTTAACGACGATTAGCGAACACGATGAATCGAGTGCATCGAACTGGTGGGATACATGCAGGGGGATCTTTTCCTTTATCACTTAAACTGCTAGCAAAGGCCAGGCTATTATTGGACGCCGATATTCATGCTGGGTCAAACTGTCGATAGGCGTGTAGCGGTTCGCGCTCTCTCGCCATATCCCCCTAATCATAGCTTTATAGCGGCGTGTTGATCATCACACGTGTAATTGGCTCCGTGAAACCCTGTATATCCATGTAGCCCCGCTTCGATCCCCTCGCCCCGCGTATCCATTTCCTGCCGTTGCCTCGATTGCACGACGGCCGCGTCGCGACGCGAATTTGCATTTCTATCAACGCGTCGATACAGGATTCGACCGCTTGACGATATCCTTAGCTCGTCTCCTGTAAACTCGGTATCATTTGCACAAGATTCATGTCAAATAATCACGATTCACCGATATTTCCTTTCCTCTTTATCTTCCTCCCTACCTTCCTTTTGAATCGTTGTATCTTTGAATATTTGAATCTATGAATCATTGAATACTTGAATATTTGGATATTTGAATATTTGAATATATCTTTGTATCTTTATATCCTTGAATATTTGAGTATCTGAATATTTGAAACTTTGAACATTTGAATATTTGAATCCTTGTATCTTTGTATCTGTATATCCTTGAATATTTGAATATTTAAAACTTTGAACATTTGAATATTTGTATCTTTGTATCTTTATATCTGTATATCCTTGAATATTTGAATATTTGAAACTTTGAACATTTGAATATTTGAATCTTTGTATCTTTGTATCTGTATATCCTTGAATATTTGAATATTTGAAACTTTGAAGCATTTGAGTATTTGAATCTTTGTATATGTGCACCCTTGAATATTTGAATATTTGAATATTTGAATATTTGAATATTTGAATATTTGAATATTTGAATATTTGAATATTTGAATATTTGAATATTTGAATATTTGAATATTTGAATCCAGCTGTCTTCCATGCTTACTCTTTTCGTTTTCTTTGTTTCGTTCTTTCACAAGCTGGTTGGATATCTCAATGGCTCGTAAATTGCTGTCCTCTCACGGATTTCCGGATTTCGCGGTATAAATCAATGACCTTCTCGGTTAATCAGCCGCGCCGATTCTAGGAGATTGCGGAGGTTAAGCGAGATCCGTTAGAGACTAAATGGTCAATTAAGTCGACGGAACGTAGATAAAGCGATACGTTGATTATAGTTACATAATCCATCATTTTTTCAAGTACGTACATAAAATTTGTTACTTCAATTTTAACTGAGAAGAAACACGCGAGAGTGCAAACTCCGCTTTTGTCAAGTGTATTTTACGAGGGCAATATTTACCAGGGGCAAATATCCGAACAGTCGATAGTATCGGTGATCCAGGGGAACCCGTAGTTTCGGTGGTTTGCTTTGCCGGTCCCGAGACAAGCTCACCACAAAGTGGCATCGAAGGATCGATAGTCGACGACGTGTGGCCGCGAGTCGACAAGTTCCTGGCCTCTTTTGAGGTCGCGGCTTACACGTACACGCGGTTCAACCATGGTGACAGTGTTTCGGCGGACGAAGAACGAGCTTTGCGCGAAAATGGAAGGGAAACATGAGAGTGAGAGAGAAGGGGGAGAGGAGAAGGGGAAAAACAGAAGAAACAGAGAAAGATGGGATGGAAGAAAAAATGAACATAAGGGGAAGTAGCTGTGAGAAGTGGAAGTATGGGAAAGCAGTTGAAATAAAGAGAAAGGAGACGTAGAAATAAAAGAAAAAGGAAGGGTTGCACGGAAAGAGGATAAAGTTCGGAAAGAATAGAAATAGAAACCAAGATGGAAAAAGTAGAGACTGTTAGAGAAATAGGTACGAAGTAAAAAAATGTGTTGCAACGGGGAAAGGAAAAAAGGTACAAAACATGAGAAATATTTTAAAAGGAAAAGCTCGAAGGACATAAAGAAGAATGACATTCTTGAACAAAGAAAATTGAAATACATGAAAGAAATACATTGATGTTACCGTGATGTTTTCCAAATTTTCCTCTCATACTGCTAATATAATTTCAAAATGTTTCCTGTAACATTCATAAAAAATGTCTGCAAGTGTTTGAGTACTTTCATGAATTATTATATATGTATGCACCGTATATCTTCCTCGATTTTCGTACAAACAAACCAAAATCAAATATGTTTATTATAACGATTAATTAACTTGTACAATGAACTTTTAGATAAACGTATATATTTAAATCAAATACGCTGTATCACCGGGCGGTGTTGCACATGGTTATTAATTACGACGCGTTCCAAGCTTGTGCAACCGTCGAACGAGCATCATAGGGAAAGCGACACTCGAATTTTGATAAACGACTTTTCTCACGTCACGTCCAAGTCGCAGATCGATGAGTTCCTTTGTTGTTGACTTTATATCAGACTATATTTTTCACGATCGACGTTCACGTCCCCGATGCAATATCAAGACCGTTCAAATTTCGTTGCAACCGATACGGATATTTATCGGTTCATGCGAGAGAAGAGATTTAACCTTAATTCAAATTCAAAACATCATTTGAATCGTTGAACATATGTATTTGTAGTAAAATCTAGTAGCTGCGATTTCAGCCGAGATATCATTTTTGATAAAATACTGAATATCATTTAAATTCCCACATTTATTGTGCAATCTAGTAACGTAATCCATCGATTTATTTGGTGGCGAAACTTTGAGATTTAATTTCTAGTTAAAATGTGTAAAGTCGTCCGGATGTTGGTATTTTACATATTTTTGCATTTATGCACAACCTTACCCATTTTTGCATATTTGTACCTGGTATAAATGCATGAATATTCGTAGTCCGTTTATCAGAATCAGTTAATGAAACCACTGATCTAATCTTACAACAGACCAACCTAAAACCAAATCCAATCATATAAAATTGCATCTCTCTCTCTTCCTGTTTCTGTCTGTCTCTCTCTCTCTCCAACTACCAATAAGATTACATCACGGTTCTCCCAGAAAGCAAAAACGCTTTACCCCTTTCCCCCCGCTGCTTTTCGCTTTTCAGCTTCTTTTCCTCTGACATTCGATCACGACTGATTCGTTCTGCTCGTTTTCTAGGCTAAACTCTGTTCAGCTCCCTTCAGTCGGCATCAGAAGTCTTGACGGCGACCCCGCGGCATCCCGAGGTCGGTATTAACCCTTCTACGACGCGTTTCTCCGGTTCCCCAGCGCGTGAAAGCTTACATTGCTTGGCTTACATCATTATTCTGTCCGCTTAATTTCTTCTTCGTCGCAAGCCGGATGGCGGTCGTCGAAATGCCCAGGGCATGACTCGCTACAGGAGGAAACCTACGTGAGGCGAGATTAGCCTATATCCGGTTACAACCCTTTCGACGTGTAGTACACGACGATACGATGCCGGCCTTTCCGTACGGCTTCATATTGTTGTGTATTATCGTTGTCGAGCATCGGGTGAAACGCGTCCGGTGGTCGTGAGCAACGCGAATAGCAACGTGCGATTCGCTGCCGTGGAATTAATGTCAATTCAATTTACCATTTAGGGTTACGAGACGGTGCTTCTTCCGAGGGCCTCTCGTAACCAAAATCAATTGGCCATGAATGAACTCGCCAACTTAACTACGGCACTGCCGTTTAACTGCGTTACTTCACCTTCACAATTTTTCCCTGGTGACTATTCCGGTTTACTGTTTCGATTTTTGTTCTTTAACCCACTATACACACACAGACTTATTATTTTCTTCTTGCAACTTCTTTTCTTCGGAAATCTCCTCTTTGAAAGTTTACGTTAGTGAATTTTTTAACATCGTGATTATGAACAAGAATCTCAACAATTTGGTTAATCTCCTTTTCATTATTATCCCTCCTTTCACCTGGAACTTACAACTTTACGAAGTTCGAGGAAATTTGAAATATTTTTAGCAGTATGAGGAAAAGGATATTTCTTAAAGATCATGAATAAATGAAACACTTTGCCAGCAGGTAAATAAAATACCTTGTACAGTACTTTTGAAAGTTCCTAAATAATACAACCAACGACTCAACATCTATTCAAAATTAATCAAAGATGTTAAATATGACTCAGATAGTAGAAAACTTCGAGAAGCTTAAAGGAGGAGAGATTAAAACAGAAGGTCGGGCAACCTTCCTTTTTTGCGCTAATTTGCATCGCGTTAGATGAATATTTAAACGACGCTTGAATAGTCAAATATGTTACTTAACGAGAATAACTTGGAGCGGATCTTAAAACGTTGTTACCGACAATTAAATTAGAGGTAGGAAATCTTAGCGCCAGACATAGTTATGGTGTAAATTAAACACGAACAAAGTGATATTTTTCTTAACCGGAATTAACGTCGACACGATGAAATAGCATTTCAATTGTCCGTTATTCAACCGTGAACGAAGGGAAAATGTGGCCAAATTTTTTCAACCTCTTTGCCAAGCTCATTTCAGTTATTTTACTTAAATCCCCTTAAGTTCTTCTCCTCTTCCATCGTCGAATTACGTACTTCGTATAACGTTTGATACTCCTCGACAGAAGACAGAATTTATTGTTAGTAAAACTTCTAACGCATCGGTAAAACTACATATTTAGAATAGTTTTAATTTTTTACTGAAACGCGATGAAGATTAATCAAGCAACTTGATACCACTGTATCAATTTAAACTTCTTACTTTACTTCACATGAAGTATCCTTTCCAAGTTTCCAAGTGAATTTCGGATTCTTTTCGTTGTTCTGTGACTTCAAAGAAACAAGTTGCTAGATAATTTAATTTCTAGTTCTTGCGGATATTCGTTCCTTAAATAAAATCAGACACTTTGTAAACATTGCATTCGCTTGTGCTAAGAAAATGATTAAACTTTCTACGTTCATTGTAAGATGATTTTTATACAACGAATAAAATTCTACCAATATATATTTCTTTCGTCAATCCATTTTCTTTTAGTCAAATAGATAATTTCCTTGCAATGTTGTTTCTTTTAAACTTACAACAAGTGTGTGTGTGTGAATTACTCTAAGTAAAAATTACTCTAAAGCTTAAGGAAATATACTGCTATTCATTTATCATCAACGTTCCAAATTAACTGATGTTAATAAACAATTAATTATTTCGAGGAAACAAAGGTCACGATACGGTTCAATTATCGCGAAGCATCTTGTCCGATATAATTCTCGGATCGGAACAGGCACGATAGATATCGACGGATCGTGTGCACCTCTGGGATGGCGGAAGTCATCGAGCTGATCGCGAAGTACGATATCCGCGTATTATTCGCGATATTCGAAGCTGGAGTAATGGATAGCCACGGGGGCAATATTAGCAATCGATCAAAGAAACTTTGCATCCATATGGATTTCGCGTGCTCAGCAAAAACCTTTGCGTTAATGCCACTCCGGTGTATGTACTATCCTCTAACTTCGTGATTCCACCATTATCTCTTTCTTTTATTTTTCTTTTGTAAAAATTACAGACTTACACAGCGGAGAATATTATTCCCTTTTTCTTTTATCATGAAATCGTTTTGAAACGATATCAAACGTATTTGTTCACCGAGTTCTGTTTCCCATCGATCCAGATACGAACAAAAGCTTTCGTTTTATTTTATTTTATTTTATTTTAGCGGAATAAAAAATAGGAGCATGTTCTACGGTTATGAAACGCCTACGCAATTATTCCATTGCCGAAAACAGAGCAGACGGATGAGAGAGAGAGAGAGAGAGAGAGAAAGAATTCGTATAACCGAGAATTCGTGGGAGCGTAATTTTTTTTTTATTTTTCCTTGCCTATGTTCGAGCCACGGTTTCGTTTAGTAGATTCGTTGCGAATTTAATGAATTCGACGCAGAAATTTACTCTTCCTGAAGGATTAAGCTCTTCAGACAACCGACTGCGTGATAATTTCATTAATTACGACGGTTCCATTAAGCAGCCACTTTACGTGCAGCGAGACAGTTTTCGTCTCGCGATATTAATTGTTATAGTCGATTTTCCATACAGGCTGTCGTGGATGTGGTGTGACTGGTGTTGTAACATAACTCGATGTTTTACGAAACTATGGTTTCTTTACTTAATATATTAGGAGACTTCTATAATATAAGAGAAACCTTACCTAATATATTAAGTAATTACGTAACTACATATATAACATCGAACAGAAGGTATATAGTATCATGTAAGAAATTTTCTTGTCAAAAGATTAATAGCATGTACTTGTAAAATGATTAGGAAATGATGTTTCTTTCTTAAAAAAAAAAAAGAAAAAACAAACAAAAAAGACAATATTGGAATATATGCGCTGTTTTATAAATTTAAATTAAAATACGCTTACAATTGGAACTTAAAAGGTTAGTTGGAACAACATGTGCTATTGTACGATGAATATCTGTTACATGAACTGAGCGTGTTTAGTAATTTTAGGAGAAAGATACGAGAAATGGTGCTCCATAAATTGCACTATATGTATTCTTTATATCTTGTTCAGATCTGCAAGTGTAAGTGCCTATATTTTCACAAACTTATTAATTGAAGCAACACGTTGTTATAAAATTTATTGTATAGGCAGAGTTTCTTAAATAATTCTATAAGAATATGAAAGTTAAAAAGAGCGATATTTCGTGAATCACACGATATAGTTTATACTTCATTCAAATATAACGACATGAACAATAATTTATCTAAGACAGTATCATCTTATATGTTCTGTTTTTTCGTATTAATAGCATTTTTATTTCGTTTTTATATCAAATTCGTACAATATTGTACTGTTTCCTCTTCTCTTTTCCGTTTCCCATGAGATATACTTATTACGAATTATCAGCAAAAAGTACACGCGATATTTGAACGATTGAGATTATTCTTTTCACAGTGACCTGAATAAAAGAGAGCTTGCAAGCGATTGAAATATTCTGTATTGTTTCTAAAGGAACTTTGTATTTATCGCTGCAACCGCCAGCTAAAGAACTGTCACCGACAGGTTGCATAGTTTAAAATTTCCTTCCACTCACGCTATTTCGCATGCTGTCTCGTCCAAACTGCGGACATTGTGCCTTTTACAGCGAACAGCGCAACTTTTATTTTTCTCCGTGATTAGTATTGACTCTTTATTATGTTTTAAGCAAATAGACAGATAAAATATATGTAATTTCACAAGAAGAGAAACGATAACGATGATATATAATCATTTAATTTTCATTTGTAAGTAGAAAATCTACACTGGTTTACAAGAAAAAAAAATACAACCCTTTCGCTTTGTAATTTATCAAAATTTCGAAAAATCACAATCGATCATTCTGTACAATTATTTCAATCAGGTCACACATTTTATCTTATTATCTGTTCATTATATCCGCAATTGTATAACGAACATATTATGAAGTAACGTACCTTTCTAATAATACAACAATCGATTCGCATAATAAGTATAATATACACAAGTGATTATACTAATTAATACGAAAATCTATCACTATCGGCTCGTAATATAATAAGTGTATTACATAGATAATTATAATCAAAGTGGTGCAATGAAAATAAATACGTCCATCTGTACAATTATGTTTGTGTCTCAGTAAAAGTCAATAATACCTCTACCATGAGTTGTTGTATGTTTGAAATAATCCTAAAAACAAAAAGATAAGAAACAATTAGAATAACTAAATAATTTTGTTCGCCGAAATGTAATTTTCATTGCGTTTAACGATGTTTTCTCAACTTCGTCATAAAACTCGATCGTATTTTTCATAAAGTAGTTAGTTAAATAATTTTCTACGTGCCTGCCGGCTATTACAGACGGCCACAGAAATTCTAAAAGAAAAAATCATATTTCATTCGAACGCAACTGCTTCTGCAGTTACAGCACGTAACGAAGTTACAAAACTCCCCTATTCACCATATACAGTAGAATAGTTGATTGCACGAATAGCGAGTAACGAACAGCGAACGAATAAAATGTCGCTGAGACGTCGATTCGTTGCTCGAAAACTAGTTCGCGATATCGCGTAAATTGTTAGAATATTCTAAAGGGAACGATATGAAGGAGACCGCGATTCTACTTTCTCTTTGTGTTACGGTTTCTCGCGTTTAGTTGTGTTTGCACATAATTTCGTGTAACTTTAGCTCTCGATCGACGCGTTTCGCGATAGAAACCTGTGAAGTTGCCCTACAACGTGCTTTCGTTCGCACTGCGTTTCGTGCTAACTTCCACGGCTTCGTTTTCTTTTTCCGCCTCTTTTCTGTAAACCGCGCGATTCGTTCGCGAAACAAATGGATACGAGTTCATGGAGTCGGCGACTGTTGCAGGAAAAAAAAAGAGGATATTCCTTTAATTCCGCAATGATCCGTTTAATATTTGGAAATTTCAACGATGGAATATTTTACGAAATTCGTTATAGAATTCGAGAGCGAGGGCAGCTCAGCATGTAGTTCGACCTCGGAAGTTCGAAACGCGATCGAAATAAAAAAAGCCTGTCCAAAGCTGTGTGATTAAGTTCTGAGTCCTCTTTTGAACGTTATTGGAAGCTTGCGAATGGAAACAGAAGTATAGAAATGAGTTTTGCAGAGGGAACACTGTTCTCCATGATTTTTAGAATCGTCGATAATCTAGGATTACTTGAAATAACTCTCGTGAATTTTTCATACACGGATATTATAATATTCGTAATACGACAGCTGTAATATCAGGTTCCTCTCGTACAATAATTTACCGTCTAATCGTATGAATAAACTAGCAAGTTATATGTTATAGGTTATAGATTTCCTTTTTTTTTTTTACGATTTTATAATTTTTTGCCAAATAAGATACGCAGTCAGATAACTTGTACTTTGCAACGTTTACTCGTACAATTTCGATCGTTTTATTATCGAACTTGTTACTATCGTGCAAGAGTCTTTTTTATTGATATCGGTATCTCGCAACTTGTGATTCATAACATTTCATTAACAATATCTCGTGTAATTAATTACGAAGAATCAATAGCATAAAATAAAATGATTTACGGTTACTGAAAAGAGGATAACGATAAATTATGAAATGCTATCTACTAAGTTGTGTAATATTCGAATAATAAAGTGGTATGATACTTTATCTATTTCACGCAGAATAATATTTCATGAATCGTCGACAATCTGCACGAAATCACGAGTCACAGTGAAAATATAAATAACTACAAGTACTGAAATTATTTCTCGTTTATACATTTTACATGTATCTTCGCCTAAAACGCCATGTATTTTACGAATACACGTTACAATTCTAAAAATCTGTTTGAACTTACTTGATTCATAAATTTCTGGGTAACCGCGTTCGACATTTTCGGTTACCACGGATAGACGCGATAGAACAGCCTAGTTGCATAAATATTCAAGCGACTACGCGTAATTGTCGTAGTTCGCCGAGTAGAAATTTATGCGTAGGATAAAATATTCAACCATTACAATAATTAAGTGGTCGAATCGGACAATGCTTCGAATTGGCAATTAATTTTATATCGGTAAATAAACGTGGGGGAGGGTGGCTCAGGTATCGTCAAATTAGTATAATTACATCCCGTGGAATTCTGTTGCATTGTTGAATGAGAAATGAGCTCGATCCACCGGCTAAAAGGAGGGATATTTGTTTAAACAGGTTTAAATGTCCCTTGGGTCTCAAAAATTAGTTTTGTCGAACGTTGGAAAATGTCAAGTCAAACCCGCTAACGAACGCTGGTGTGAAATGTTACGCGGAACGTTTGTACGTTATTATTTATAAAACGACGATATAATTTCGTTTTCAATTTCTCGCTCTGCTTTGGCTTTTTGTAAACTTTTTCTGCAATATCACTGAATATTTAAGGACTTTGTAGCTGGATAAAGTGTAATCTCGGACGGGACAGCACGAGCTTGAAATAATAGAGCTCGCTGAAACGGAAACATTAAGATAAATGTAGCGTTATAAGTGTAATGCGGTTTGAAATGCGCACTGGCTGGAACGAATGAGTGGTTTTCCACTGTTATTCGAATATTTAAGCATTGCTCATTGGCGAAATTAAAGGAACCAAGATGAAATGAACGTTGGTGAAATGTTCTAATTTTAAAGGAAAGAATTACGTTATACATATAGAGGTTTCTTGGCGTGGAAGAATTATGTATAAAATGTTGCACATTTTGCAAAATAGAGGTAGGTGCTTTTGATAAACGTTGATTAACGTTTATTGAGGCAGAAACGCGATTACTTCATTTTTAATTATTTAGCTATTTATTGTTGTCATAACATTCTTATCACAGTCGTTTATGCAAATAAGATATTTAGATATACACGTATCACATATCGGTAGTTCTACTGCTAATATGTTAATGGATTTACTATTCGCATGCGTATGTTTATCATATTGATCTTTTTTATCAAATCTCTTCTACTCTATAATTGTCATCGTTCCTTCGTACGTAAACTCGCTAGCAACCTCGTAATCTCGCACAGAAGAAAAACACACCGAAAACAAATCAGTCAGCGTGTTCATGAAACGCGAAGCTCGAATTAAGAACCCCTCGCAGCCCCTCGCCCTCAACCATTAACTTATCAACCATCTCGCTTTAAGAGTCCAGGCCAATTAATCAAATTGTTAAATTAGAGGATGTTAAAACCACGAAGAACGTTCGATAACAATCCTAACAAGATTTTCTAACGTGTCAGTTAAACGCATTAAACGCGTGACTCACTGGAAACCGCCCAAAATTTCCCGTTAACTGTCTCCATGACAATCAAATTCATCTCGAACAGTTGGACCTATCTGCCGCAAAATCCCAGTTCAATTCGTCTCAGCCATCTCGTCGCGGTCTCGTCAAACGTCAACATCTCGTTCTGCCTTCTCTGCAACCCCTTTACGCCACCCTCTATCTGTTCGTTGGTCCCGTTTGCGGTGGCGCATTGGTCGCGTGCCTCGCAGAATGCTCGAGGAGGTTTTTAACATTCGTCGCGTGCTGGCCGCCGTACATGAAAGACGAATTGTCGGCTGTGTCGGAAATATGCAGACACACGAAACATTACACACGCGACGCCAAACGGGAATCGAACGTTCCTGTTCGGTCGGATAGACGCACACACATCGTCGAAATTTCAGCGGAGCCGCAGGATCGATTCGAATTCGTCGAATACCGACGACAGGCTGGACGAAAAGGGGTTGGACCAGGTATCGGGCCGTGATCACGGTATTTCTTGTCCGCGTGCAACATGTCGTCCGAGTCGACAAATTACTTGGACCGCAGAGTGGCGAATTCTCCGACGAATTTCCTGAAAATATTCGGAATAGCACCGGTGGCGATCGATTCCTCCCCCTCTCGCCAAGTAACGAAGCCCGAAGCTTTGATTAAAATCGTCTGACTATTGGGCGAGACGTATTAATTGAACGAAATGGTACCGTGAGCAAATTGAATGACAGCCCGGCTCGATCGGGTGGGGATTAAAAGATTGTTTTATTTATTGTTAGAGGGTAGGTACCGTGTGCTTCTGAACGTAGACCTTTTTGCGGCAGAACGATCCGTTTTATGGAAATTACTGCTTCAGATGAGATGCTATGAAATTTTGATGTTTTTTTCTATTCGTGGATAGTAGTTTCTCATTTTGATTGGTAAGATAAGTAGGGCGACAGAAGTTGAGGGCAAAAAGTGTTTTCACCTTTGAAAGGGATGAGAGAGATTATTGTCGGTGATAAAATGGCAGAAAATATTGATTCTTATTTCTATTCAGAGGTAATTTCCTCAATAGGTAACGGTAGGTTACTTGTGAATAATAAGTAGAATAACAACAGTCGAGGGTAGAAAGTGCTTTCAACCTTAAATAAAATATTTGAGTTGGAATAACGATAGAAATTATTGTTTCAGGCGAAATTATATGGAACTATTGTTCTTACTTTTATTCAGAGGTACCAGTTTCTCACCACAATTGACAATAATGAATAAAGTAGCCAATTGCAAGTAGAATGAGATTTAGTGAAACGAATGATCTATCTTATAAGGAATACTGTTTAGTACGAATTTTTATTTCTATCCGAGGATACCAGTCTTCCCCTTTAATCGGCAACAATACGTAAAATGACAGCAACCGAGGATAAACAGTACTTTCAACTTTAAATACAATAGAATGAAATTTTAAATACGCATTTTCCTCGATTACGTTTAATTAATTGTCTCGTTAACAAATTTTAACTACGACATTATCAGATTCAGGATGAAAGATTATATTTAATAAAGTGTGCAAGAGATTCCATCGTCGTGTATTCACAAACAACAGCGTTACAGCCACGGAAACAAAGCGCAGTGTTTCATCGCAAACACACGATCAAGCTCCATGTAACACAAAAATTCAGCACTGGCGGGAAACGTTTGGATGGTAAATACATCATCCAGGTTCCCTGTTTACTCTCTCACTGAGCGTTCGAGTCAGCACTTTCTCCGGACCCTTCTTCGCTGCCGAAAAGAATGTAAAAGAAAGAATCGCCGACTGCAACCTGGAACTGTCCCAAAAACGAACAGACGAAAAAGTCGTCTAAAAGGACGTTGCGGGACCTGGCAAGTAGGAATTTAAGTAACGAACGATAACGATTGATTAGGTGATTTGTGTCGGTGGCAGCGCGAGCGATAAATCTTATCGGACCGGTACTCGGAAGAATGGCAATTTCCTGTATAAGGCTCGGACAAGCAGAAGGAGGCTCCCGTAAACTGCTCGTTCCCATTGAAATTATTACGCGAGCGTGTCCGTCCGCGATTATCAGTTTAGATTGTAACCATGGGATTGATGGTTGCGGAAAATAGGGAGAAAGTGGCATTTTCGCAAATGGAGGAAAGGATTCTCTTTGAAAATCAAGGAAATCGGGCGGAGAATAACAGCAGCGTTCATAATTTCAGTGCAACACGGACTTTGCTGTACGATTCCCTCGGGCTAACCGCTAGCTTCTACCAGTTGCTATTGTTAATATGTATAGGGTGTTTCAGTTATCAGAGTTTAGTCGGGAAATGGGTGGTTCTATGCGAAGGAATGAATGGAAGATGTAGAATAAAAGCTTTTCGTGTGACTCATCTTTTTGGAGAATATCGAGTTTGAAAATTTGTGGAGTGTATATCGGGTTGATTCTGGATGAAATATGTCCATATTCTATTTTCTTGAAAACGAGGCTTTATAATCTTCTAACAACGAAGATGTTTCACGTCTATCGCTATCTACGTTATATTTTAGTATCATTATTCCACGAAAATCTAGAAATAATCCTGTTTTTCAATTAAATTTGATTATCACATAAGAGTAAACAGCTTTTCCAATCAGCTCTTGGTTCTGTAAAATGAAATATTCGACACTTGTGACAACAGAAATCCAATCTCTGATGAACAAGTGGTATATGAAAAACTTTTATTCTACATATTCCTGTCTTTACAAGGAAATTAATTAAAATTTTAATATTTGCATGTAAAACAGGTTATGGTATTATAATAGAAATAACAATGGGTTCTATTCATAACCAATCAGGAAATAACCAAGTTCCCACGTACATATTTGACAAGTTTTCGAACTAGATTTTCTGAAAAGCGACGTATTATATGAACAAATTTTATTCTACTTTTTTGACATACCTTTTCGCGTAGAATTATGCCATTTTCGCTTACACTGTGACAATTGGTACACCCTATATGATCTTCACGAGCTGTGTTCCTTGCGTGCACAGGTGAACGGTGTGCAAGTGTGCACCTACCAGCATTGGCAGTCGGCTGTTCGTGCTTCTGGTCGGGCCACACTTATTGTTAGCCCTGCACGAGACCACGACCCATTCAGATAAAACGCGCAGTAAATAAACCTGGCAAACGCTATTATCTGCGACAAGGAACACCAAATCGATGCTGAGCGACGCTTGGTGCTAAATTGCACAACTTTGCGAACTCGTGCCGCGTCTTTACCGATGTAAACGCTTAGTGAGACACATGGAGACACTTGCGCCTTTAAATGATTTAAGTTCATTCGGTGCTGTTCTTGTAAAGGTCGATTGTAATTTTTAAAAGAGGACTGGAATTTTTCGAAATTCTTCTGATTACGGAAATGAGTGTTTTACGATACTAGATGGATTGATCTTCTTCCGAATAAAAACTGGTTAACTCCAGAAAATAAAGAAATAACAAAAATGCAAATTGAGATTAATCTTCTTCCGAGCAAGATTTAAACCTTCTTTCGAATATAAATTTTCAGAAAATAAATTTCAGATAATGAAAGAATAAAGGAAACTAGGATTACGATTTGTCTCGAATTTAAATTATTTAAATTATTTTTCAAATACATTGCACAATATTGTAATACATCGAGAGATGGAGAACAAACCGAAAATTTTTGGACCGCGTAATTTTCTTCTATGAAAATTTTATCGCCAATTTCAGCAACAGTTATACTTCGAAAGCATTAAACTCGCATACGTTTCTGCAAATAAACGGTATGCGTCCGCGTATGTATAGACGAGGTTTGTAGCGATATTGTTTGCACAGCATAGATATGGAGGATTACAGATTAGTTGCGCACGCGTATTCGTGTTTGTTAAGCAGCTTGTTGTATGTGCAAACACTAGCGAAGGAGCAGGGTGCTTACACGTCTATGGCCATGTTCTAGAGAAACACATAAAGATAATAAGTGTATCGTTCGTACGTAGCATAAACAAATCTGGAAACTGTAATTTTTATATGAGATGGAAAAATAAGATTAACTACAGCGTGTTATCTGAGAAAGTTCTTTGGAGAAGGGGTAGCAAGTTTTAATTCCACGCCCTTGCTTTTGTAAGCGGACCAGTGGAATAAAGCTCGAGTTTCAAGATTGCAAGTTAAGTCCGTAGGAAAAAGAAGAAAGATGAACAGAGGGGAATAAAATTTATTTCCTCTTTTACAACCGTTTGCTGCTAGAGTTTGAGAGCGGCTGTCTAAACTTTACCTATCGTTGAACACACGCTATACAGTGACAAAAAGATCTCTTAAATGTGTATATAGATCAGAAGCAATTCAGCTATAACAAATAAGCGCATTCAACTATCGTCAACTTAAAACTTTATTACGTTACGTGATAAATCCAATAATTAGTTCTATACATATATAGACTAGAATATGCAAAAATTCTTCCCTAATCGAAAGGAAAACGTTCTTCGAAGGATAATTATCACACGATAATACTAAAAAAGGAAGAAAAAATACTTGCTGGAAGATGGAAAAGGAATATCTTTTACGCGTTAAGTATTTTCAACCTGTATAAGATTTATTTCAGCTTACGCGAGTGTATTTCATTATATGCAAATATGTTAAAATTACATTAACGGATAGAAAGGAATTAATCCAAAGTATGTTTTTTAACTTATAAGATACATGTTTCTAAGTACTTAATTTGAATTTCTTTTAACAAAGAAAGAAAAAGCAAACACAAAAATAGGATTTCCGAATACTAATGCGAGTAACATGGAAGCTTTCAGATGGCGTTAAAGATCGCTAGTCTTCGACGTCCAGTGCGAGTATAGGAATAGAATTATCGATACACACGCGTGGGTGAACGCGTTTGTATTTAGAACAGCCAAGCGATAGCGGAGAAGATAGATGGTACGTGTACGTGAGATCTTGCCACCGATATGGAGCAGCTTCCGGTTTACAGGTCTCATTATTTTCGCGTTAGATCCGCCGTCAGCTCGGTTCTGGGTCACTTCTCCGCCCACCATACCAAACTCGAGAGCCCTTTGAACCGTGAAGTCCTATCTGTTCGATATCGCCCAGGGAAACTCGACTCGATTTTCACTGCTCTAACGTATTCGCGCGTCCGCGCGTGCACGGCCTCCGTCGCTCTGTCGGGAATCATTTTATCTGATAACTCCGCCCAATGGCCTTATCAGCTGAGGGATTCCTGGTGTTCCTACCGTATGCATCGTCGGAATGTTTCCTGCGTTAATGCCTTCGTCGTGTCTCGAAAGCTTGTTATTTGTTGTTTCGTGTCTCGAATATCGTGGATTTTCTGTTAATTTTCCTATAACCCGGATTCCTTTCAATCGCATGTCGCATTGACGATTATATTAAGACATTGTGAAAACTTTTATGAACTTTCCTTTAAAATATTTGTTGAAAATGACAGCGTGAGTTCGCGCTAGTTATAATAAATAGCAATTAGAAGATAGTTCTAGGTACAATCGATGGTTTTAAGATGTTCTTTTGTTTTTATCCCTAGTCCATATAAGAAAGTGCAATAAAGGTTTTTCGGCTCAGAACGGCGTGATAGATTTGTCCAAAGAATAAAATAATAGCTAATATGATCTTACTTCTGAATGCAGAAATAACAGCAGTATTGTGCTTCTATATATTATACAAATATGATTGAATATATCGTAAACATATATAATTATGTTCGAAATAACGCGTCTCTCTGTTTCGTCTTCAATAAATCTTTTTAATGGATATTTCAATTGAACAGAGATATAGAAAAGTATATTTAACATTCACGACTGCCTTTGTTTCCTCTGCTCTTTATAGCTTTCGCTTTCGTCGGTGAATTATCCCGCAATTACCTTTGCTCTCCGCTTATAATAAATTTTAATTGGCGCAATTTTATATTTGACAGTATCGGAGGGAATCTTACAAAGCAACATTTTGAATATCATTATTCCACTTCTTCTGTCATATTATTATCGTTTTGTGTGTATACAAAAAAATCAGTTGATTCTTTTTCCTTTAAACGATGGCTCCATTATCTCAATGAGGAAGATATCAAAAGGTCTTACACTGTATCTTATAGATAATTGCTTTGTACTCGATCGTTTTATTTTTTCAGAAGTATTTTTACATCGACTTCTATTGTTTATTTGATTTTACGACAAAGAAATTCTTTCACATTATGAGTCGTAGATGTTTAGAATTGCAACTTGATAAGATTCCACAAATCGATCGAAATTGTTATCTACGTACATACACGTACGCGTATCAACCAAAGATTAGGAGTTCAAAGTTTCTCGTTGAACCACAGAATATCGCATTTGGATTGATCCCAATTCTATAAACTCGACGAAAACTGAATCAATTTACAAAGTGTCGTTAATCTATATTATCTGCAATACAATTTATATGTACATAATATTTCAAATATATTTTCTTCTTAACAAGGATTATTGGTTAATATCGACATTTTTCAATTTATATGTCGTACGTTATCAGTTACAATCATTTTATAAGGATAGTGCTCTATAGTGTTTATAAAACACGTTGTATCGCGTCTGAATGAAAAAGATTAGCGCTTATCGTTCAATTTCGATAGTTACATCTTTGATTAGATATCCAGTGGACTCAAAACATTCCAACACTTGGCAACTGCTTCTCGAATCAGCTGGCTAATCTCAAGACTTCTACTTCCATCTTCAATATGCTTCTTCGCTTTCATTACTATCCTGCAACCATAAATTCCAACGACATTCAATTCAAACGAGAGAAATAGTAAGGGTGGTTTCTCGGTGATCCAACAAGATCCTCGAAGAAGAGCCAACCGATAAGAGCGAAAACTCGTCGGATGGGATCGTTGAATGGGAATTAAATTAAAAGATCTGGTAGAGCACAGGGGTCCGCGCGATATCAGGCCGCTGAGCTCGGCGAAGTCAACGAGCGTGAAGTTTTCAGGTCGACAGAGCGCGTGAGAAGGATCCTGTGGTTGAAGACGTCGGTCAGGGAGCTAAGATCTAAGAAGATAAAAGAGGAAGTGGAAACAGGACGAGAATGGCTGAAGGTGGAACACCCTCGAGGAACAATTGAATCAGCGAAATCAAGCTTCCACGGTCGACAGGCATGGCAATCACGACTCACGACTCGAATTTAAATGTCCTACCTAAGTCCAAGAAGGACGCCGATCGAGGCGGAAAACGTGGCCGCCAGAGAGGAAATCTAATGTCGCGATTGGAATCTATGTAGATATCGAAAGTTGGCCGATACGATCGATAGAGCTTCGTGACCTGTTCATCATACATATGTATTAGTGCACTGAGCATGTTCATATCTAGAAATTCGTATCGTTATGAATCCAATTAACCTTTTAACGGTCAATTTTCTTTGACCTAATCAGTCAACGATGTACAATTTGAATTTTTTTGCAGAGAAACATCCCAGTAGATTAATAATAATAACTTAATTTCTTCGCGCGTAAAATATAATGTGTTAACAACCGCTAAAACATCGTTTGCATGTTTCAAAGTAATTAACGCAATACGTTTTATCCTCGTTGTAACTAATTCTTGCTAAGCCGATGAACTTTTTCACCTAGATACATCAACACGTGTATTATAGTTCAACAGGTTCCACGTAATTTATGGAAGTACGAGTTTCGTTAAAGTACGTGCTTCATTTCATTATTTAGATCAACGAGAAGAACATCGTGTACTTATGACACGATGTAAACCTACGTTGATCTGAAACATGCTTTAGATTCCTGTAGAAGATTCTACTTTAAACGAGGGCGTTTAGCGCAGTAGAGGTATAAGTGCACTTTTCTTGTCTTCATCGAGTAACAAGCAAAATATATTATTCTTTTACATAGTATTTACATAGAGATGTGTATTTTAGGTTTGTCGAGATTGTACGTTGATCGAGTAGATACAACTAGATCCACGATCTACTGATAAAAATGTATAGCTCGACGTAGGATCACGAAGAGTCAAGCGTAAGCACTAGTTTGAAATTTCTCATTAAAATTCTAATGGCAAATAAACTACCACTCTTTCAGGCTTCGGGAAATAGCCATTCGCTGAATGCAGCTATTTTATCAAAGAGCATCTCACGGAAGACTGCGCTGCTTTCCTACTTAATTCCCTCGGCGCGGCGCGGCGTTTCGATTGGATCGAACCTTCTCCTGCCAAACGACACAGGAATAAACGGTCTTTGTTTTCGCGTTCTTTCACAAGCCTTTGTCAACAACCTCGAAGAAACCAATACAATTTCCCCATCAAATCAGCCGGGTGACCTGGTCTAGAGAAGAGATCGGTCTACCTCGTACATGCGAGGTACAGGAGAAAGGGCGCAATATTCTTCTCCGCAGTTCAAGGAGAACCTCTTCTACGGGGAAGAAGCTGTTTCGCCGAACGACTCGTTGAACTCGCTTACTATCGGCTGCTTCTAGCCGCTATGAACGACGGAATGCTGCAATTTCAAAGTTCCGTACGAAGAAATGAAAGCGACGAACCGTGACACGAAAGTCAGCCGTTGTGTTTCTATTTGGCGAACGCGGGTTGCGTTCTCGAGATGTCGAGCAGTTGCACGCGACACACTTTCAACAAAATTCCAACGATTATCCGTTATTTCTGAGACGTCCTGGTGCATGTGCAGAGATAAAGAAAAATGCGTTAAATGACGGCTGAAGACGTTCAGCACGCGTCACGCGTGCGCGTGCTCAACCGATGCAAACATGCAGCGTTACGAGACATTTGTACAATATTCAACCGCGTTTAGGGCTGCTTGCTATCAGACGTGTACACTGTACACGTCTGACATGCATCCGATTCGACGTTAATGCTATACATTTGGCTTGTCAGATCGATATGTCTGCGTTTCGTTGTCGCCGATCATATGTGAATATTCGTGCGTCTATTGCGATGAATCGAAATGAATATCATTTTTAGATATGGTTTGTTGGAGGATATAGTTCTAAAATGCGAGTTTAGAGAAACGTTTATTATGAGAAATGTAATGCTTTTTTAATACAAATACTCTATCTATGGCGAAGATGAAGGATTTCGTGTTAATTTGTATATTTTCATGTGACTATTAATTTTCATGTGATTTAAAGTGGTCATTTTAATATGAAATGGTGTTTTTTAACGTTTGTAAAAGACAAATAGTATTCCAAGCTCTTTTCGAGTGAAAATCATTGTAAAAATTTCATAGAAGTTGAGACACGTAAGTGTTCTATTAGAAAGTTGGAACAAAATACGACATAGCGACTTCTTAGATAAGAAAATAAACTTGAAAATGTTAATAAACATCCTTATTGGTATAATAAATATTTTCGAGATAATATTGCTATCCAAATATCAAGATATTTCACATTCGTTCCATTTTCCTTTCATTTTGTCTCTGATTTGATCCAGTTACCACCTAAAAGTGATTCACAACAATTGGTTTTTATTATTGACATTTAATCTGTATAGCATATTTTTATCTACGACACTCTAATCTTTCTTTTCATTAAATATTACTAAACCAAAGTCAACAATGTTAAACATGCAAATTAGATTATCAAATTAGACTACATATGGAGACCAGACTACTTCAGACAGAAATTAGGCTACATCAGCTGAAACCAGAAACATAAGCGAATATTTGTAACGCTTATTAAACACAATTATGATTACCGTACTCTGAATATTTCTGCATGTTATGTGCATTCTATTCAATATTTTATTTTTCCATCTTTATATTCTGTATCGATGCATAAAGATTCGTTCTACTTGTAATATTTATTACTTAATCTCTGTGTATAAATGAAACATCGTTATCATATCTTGAAACTTTGTAATATCTGGCGTAAATTATTTTAAAGACTCGTACCCTGTACATTTACATTTTCCGAAATGTTCTCGCTCGCGTGCTCTATTTGTTCCAACGCGCACATATACACGAACATATAAGTACACTTATACATGTAAGTACACGTACATATGTAAGTACACGTATACATGTAAGCACACGTATACACATACAAAGAGCAGGCGTTCCATTTTCGCGGGCATTAAGATTTAATAGAGAAACTTGGTGCCGAACGCAGTTAGAATTAGTAGGAACGCGAGAATATCGCTGTTTTAAGCACCGTTTCAGGGTATTGCCTCTAGTGCCAAATTACCATGTCGAACAACAACGGAGCGCGCATACAGAATGAAGTGGATCTGAAGGGTCGACAGCACGTTTAGGCTTCCTGCTGTGTTGGCGGGTACACGGCCAGCATGTCAGCAGTTTTCGCGATAAACGTGGTTAGACGCATCGAACTGTGATCTTAATTCTCGGCACGGTTAATTAAAGACACGGTACCGAGGCAGAATTGTCCGGCGCGAAATATGGCCATCCTACGGCTGGATATTACTCGGATATGATGGAATGCGTATAAATTCCAGTTTCGCGATTTAATTCTGTCCAGTGACTTCGGAAGCTGTTAGGTTATTAATTTTCCTATTAATTCCTGACGTTACAACGAGGCTACGGAGATATATGCATTTATGTGAAATTTAAGCTTACAAAAATCTGAAGAATGCACACAATGCTCAGAAATGTATAAAATATTGAAAATAAAATTAATTCCTCTTCTTATAATTAGACTGTGGATATTTATGTATTTACAGAAAATTTAAATCTGCGAAAATATATAGAATGTACGTAATACGCGAAAGTATACAGTATATAAAAAGTAAAGTATATCGTTATAATAATTAAAGAATAATAAAAATAGAAATTTGAATAAATATCCTCAATCTACTTGTAACGTTGAATCATCTTTATGACGTAGGTTATGGTTTCGATTCAATAAAGATTATCGTATAACGAAGTTCAATCCCCTTTAGACTCAAGATTGTTATGTATAAATTATGTATGACATTATAATATTATGCCATCTGACACAGTATTATACCAGTGAACAGCTAATGACAACGAATAGCTCACTTACGTACCAACTGAGAAAATCATAAGGCAAGGTATTAACTTAACACAGGAAATTCTCTTAATGCGCAATCATGAATCTTAAATTTCGAGTTGTTAATTGAGCTAACGACAAAACCCTCAGACTGTGCATTCTACCTAAAGTACAAATGCAAATCAATTACTTGATTGTGATAAATCTTATTTCTAATGAACGTAAAAGGTTTTCCTCAACGGAACTATCTTGTACTACAAAGGAGTTTTTGTCATTAATATCAACAAAAGTATTACAATAAGTTAACTGTTAATAAATATATCGTAAACGAAAAATTTTGTCTAAAAAATATACGTACGTATATATATGCCGTTTTCATATTTGTCTTTCGCTCTAAAGAAACTGTATACGTGCGGATTTATTTGTTTATGGTTTTTAGCAATGAATTACATCGTTAAAAATGAAGGGTACTCGATTAATTCGTTAATTGATGTATGTATATGGATGCAAACATAAAGCTTGCCAAACGTGACGCTTATAGTATCACTGACGGCCCCAATTTTCAGGAAGCTGACTATAATACCGCCGGAACGTCGGTTTGCAAACAATAGATGTAGCTTACAGCTAAAAGCCACGGCAAATTTAGGGGAAGCTGTCCTCAAGACATGCAACCTATCTTATCATCTACGTGGATACTGACAGGTATGCAAATTTCTTTTGACTTTAATTATTTGGCAAATTCAAACAAATTGCAATTATCTGCGACTGATATTAAAATATTACAAAATAAAGAAAAGATATAAAGAATGCAATTGTCAACTATAAATATTTCTTGCATATTATTCATTTGCCTTTTCCTATCTATTCCATTTTCAAGGAATATATTTTCCATAATAATATGTTACAGATGGCTACAATATCGTACGATATATCTCCATCGTTAATTATAAATATTTAAACTAACTAAACAATTAACGGCAGTTACATTGCCATTTATCTCGCATAAATAACACAATTATTCGCGCATACACAACGTGTATATATCAAGTGGATAAATATCCATCATGAAACTCACAAAATTTTCTTCAATAATATCTCTTTCGCCATTTATGTATGAAATTAATTTGAACAACTTAAACAGTGGATCTTGTATTATTTCACATAAAATTAATGTCCATGCTAAGCTTCGTGCAGCTTCGAACAAAATTAATTGCGATGACGTTTCGATATTGCTTAGCGTGGAAATTTTAATTCAACGCTATTCTGTTCCATTTTCAAGCAAAATTAAACATCGTTATACTCTTATATAAAATTAACCCTCTGAGGATTCAAAGACCCTTGGATTCTGAAATTGGATTTTTCATTTGTCAATTATTAACAATAGAGACTCATTTCTTTTTATCTTTCTGCGGACAAGACATAACGCACTATTATCAGTAATTTTATCAAAATAATAATGTTTTAAAGGAGCAAATCTCGTTAGGAATTACAAAATGAATTATTGCAGAATGGACAACTATAAAATTTCAGATTTCGCAATGCATACACCGGTAAAACGAACGAATCTATTACTCAGCCTGATTTTCCACGCACAATATCGAGCATGAAAGGGTTAACTGCTTACGTATATCCGTAATCTCTAGGAACAACCCGTAAAATTTCAATAGAAAATACTAATATCTAAAGTATCGAGAAATCGGATAAATTCTATAGGAAGAATCAGTAAATTCCGGGATCTTATTCAGAAAAACCGATTTTCCTCCATTTCGCTTACGCACGAAAAGTGGAAGAGGAGCACATCGTCTCGACAAAGCTGAAGACACTCGAGCAGCTGTGTATCGCTACGAACGAAGGCTGCGTCGTTTCACGAACGAGGCGGGGAATTTCTTAAGCAGCTTTAAAGCTCGCAGCCAGCGCGTGGAATACGAGTTTTTCATTGTCGTACGTTAGCGGGCGAGCTCGGAGCTTACGTGTGCCGCAATTTTCTTTTCATTGCCGTCGTTGCGAAGATATATGTATAACGGGCCGTTTCTGAGGCGAAATGGTATGTAGGTCGATGCGAGCATGGAAGATACTCGCACTTTTCCTTTCGCCAGAGACCACGCGACGGCACACAATATCTCATCCCCGACGTAAGAATGAATTGGTTTCCGCCAGCAACATTATCCGACGCGTTTTTCCCACAGGTTCGTGCTGGAAGAACTTGTATAATAGGGAAACACGATATAAAACACTCGATTAACCTTTAATTTTAAATTAATACGTTTATCTTCAACTACCTATTTGCTAGATTCTACCACCAAATTGTGTTTAATGCATAGGATATCTATGAATGAATGTTAACTTTTCTTTAAAAAAGTGTATAAAAATTTTTTGGTCGGAGAGGCAGAGGTTTGAGTAAACAGAGATTCCAGAAATATTGGGAAACAGATATATCCGTAAGATTCAACAAGAAGCTTACATTAATTTTCATGAAACATAGAAGGGAGGAGAAAATATGAATTTCAAGGAATACGATTTCTTCGTGCTGAGCCGCTTCTTTCAAAGAGACGTATACGAATCGCTGGTACTATGTAATCCTCGCAAAAACTAGATTTCGTATTCGCGAGAGTCTCGAATGGTCGTTTCGAGGTCTCGTAACTCCTCCACGTAAGTTGATCGAGGTTACGTCATCATGAAATAATAACACGGAGCTTCTTATATTAAAACTCCAAACTTTTATAGCGATTACGATATTTAATCACGTACATCCCCTAAAGTTTGATAGCTTAATATCGAGTCGACGGGTTCGATTCCTTCTCAACGCTTTTTACAACTTTCAATGGCTCGTAGAAAGAAATATCAAGTTTAAGCACTCAGTTATTGCGAAGATATTAAAAGGGACTAGAATAGCGAAATATACTAAATGAGAATATATAGAGATGTAAGTTTTAATGCCATCTAATGTCATCATTGATGTTAATCATCTACGTGACGATGTTCGGTGATCATTGAAAAAATTCGCTATTCTCACACAGTATAAATGCAATTACAGAAGACAGTAGTCTTTTTTTTTTTTATTATCCCGACTAATCGTATGATACGCTGTATTTACTATTTTATAAAAGTATGGATATTAAACAGGAAGAAAAATTTGTAAATCTATATCTACTGTAATTTATACCTGACATTAATTTCATTAAGAATAGAGAAAAATTAAAAATAATTCGCTAAGCTTTAAATTACGATTATACGCAGGTTATGAAAGCAAATAATATAGACAAGGCAATAAAAATAAATTATAGCTATTTCTGGCCGAAAGTAACGAGTTTGAAAAACGATATTTGCTGGCGGAATTCAACGGTGCAGTTTAAGAAACCACGCATGCGTTGGTAGGGAAAGGCGTGCAATTTTCGCGAGTGGTTCGTTGGAATTTCTTTCTCGCACGTATTGACTGGTACGACGACTACGTGCTGCACGACACCAGTTAAATCTATATTTTGTTTCCTGTTAAGTCGTTCGATCGTATTTTTCTTTCGTTCGTAGCGTTTCATTTCGACACTTTCTTATTATTTATTTTTCCTTTTCTTATTTTTTCTTCTCTTTCTTGAGGAAGAATTCCCCTTGCCTGTTTCCTTTTCTCTTTTTCGTGAATTATGTCTGTGTTCTTCCAATTTTCCGTACGATTACTCGGTGTATCGTCATTCTGTAAATAATCATCTGTTCGTGCTACGCGCGATATCCATCGTGTCGTTTCCGCTATTTACATAACAGCAGCAACGACATATTCCGCAATACGCGTTCCTCGTTCGCGGCAACAGTACGAAAACGACGAATTCTTAGGGGAAACATCCAATTCAGCACGTACCATACGAAATGGGAGAGATTGTACGTGTTTCGAGATTCTACGGCTCCCTAATGACGGAAGGCTATTTTACGAACAACACGAGCTAAATGTCGACCGTGCAGCTAACTATAGTTATCGAGCTTTTGACTTGCGGCTAGACGTTTGCGGAATAAATATATTGTTACGTGAGTCTTGTGCCAATTTATAATTTACTCGCAAGATAGATCATTAGATGAAGTATTTCCTATACACATAATCTATATTTAAGTATATAAATTGCATATTATAAAACATACAAGATACTGGCACATTTTGTAGAAAGTAAAGTAAAAATACATCTCAATAATATTTATAACGCATGTTACTTATTTAAGAATATTTAAGAATAGAGAAAGAGACAGAAAAAGTAAATCAATTTCGATCATTTTTATCGCAATAACGATAAAAATAATCGATTTGTAAAACAAATGTAGGAAGCAATAAGATTTACGATTTGTTAATATTCGTTACTTCTGAAATAAATCAGGAAAAAATCTAACAGCATCTCTTTTTAATTCGAATGATCATGCTATCGATGTGACGCTAACTTTTGAATCAAAGAAAAATGTTAAAAGTAAGTGGACATTGACATGGCCAAAGTTTACAGGATTTACAAGGAATACCGATACTTTGTTGAAAAATAGTTAAAGATTCGTGTTACAAGTTTGAACAATCGATCGGACGTGCACAAGTCGTAAATCTAGGACGACGGAGACGGTATCTCTGACATGAGCTTGATTACCAGCAGCTGTCAAGTTAAAATCTACACTAGCATGGTTCGTGCCTGCCTTTCTTTTCAAATTTTCATGCTCACCTCATTTTGGAGGAAACTCGGATCTGTTTTGGAAGTATGTACCTCGCGTAGACTCAATTCTTCTGAACGGTCACGAACTCGTTCATTTTATCGCGTCAGGATTTTTATTTCAGTCTTTTCCAGGTCGTTATTTTTTATTCCTTTCTTGGATACTTATCTCTGGACGAATTTGCAGCATTAAGAAATAATTCGGCACGGTAGAGTATAACGTTACGAGAATGGCGTAGCTACTACGCTCTACTATACTGAATCGTATTTAATTTGACGAAACATGAAATTCCAAATTACCAAATTGAATTGCAGAAAATATCTACCACGGGTCGTGTTTCGTCTTTTGTTCTTTTGCACGCTACATTCCACGATACAATGTACTTTTATTATAAACCATAACGAGACCGAGTGTATTTATGCAACTGTACATTTTTACGAACGACAAGATATTTCATTGTTCGAAGAGAATTCTCTTCTTCGCTCTAACGCGTTATATCGTCGAGAATAAAAAAATACCATCGATTTTGTAAAAAAAAATTCACCCAGCGATTCATCGACATTCCTATAGACGAACAAAACATTGTAAAATATTAGTTCAAAACGAGCACTGTTCTTCGTTCTAACGATATAGATAAAACAAAGGATACATTCACAGATCTGTTAAAAAAAATCCACTTATCAGATAATCTAACAACGCGTTCATCCTATCATTGTTTAACGAATATTCTAACAGAGTAATTGGATCTTACAATTTCAACGATAACGTCGAATATTTAACAGAGTTCGAAACAATCCAACCAAGAAATTCGTTCGAACGCGTCAATCGGCTGTATCTTATGGCAGACCACGCCGCGAAGCAGGTTTTACTATGCGCGTGGCGTAAATCGGGAACAAGTTGCAGGGGTTCGAACTCGCCGCTGGCACCGGCCTGTTTCCAGCATTTCGGTCAGTTGCCGATGGCGTGCAAACGGCCTGCAATTAGCCCGCTTTCTAATTTGGTTCTGGCTGCCTACCACCGATCTGACGATCAAATCACGTGACCCCTGGTTAGAGCCGAAGTTAAGGCTAGTACGCTCGTAACTCGATAGCTCCGACCCGTACTGTTGCTGAAATGTTTTACGATTTATTCCGGTTTATGTGCATGTTCTTGTACCATTCCTTGTTATTAGGATTCCATAATTTTCTACTTTAACTCGATGTTCCGGTAATAGATGTATAGGGTGTTTTAAAATTGCCAGCAGATTGCCAAGAATGTCCGATTTTGTTACCTGAAACCATTTTAATGGAATTTCGTAGAAACTGACGGTATATGGCAGATTACTCATTGACAGGCCATGGTATTTTTCATTTCGCTACGTTCTTTCTGTCATTCTCGATCCAATCGTATTTCTTTAATGTAACAAATAATTCAACTTGGAGGAAACTATGAAAGAATTGTTATCGGCATGAGCGATCTTTCGTTTCAATTTTTTTACCAGATAAAAAGATTTTCTTCGAACGTTAAAAGTCTTTTTGTTTCTTCAGATGAGAATAAGATCGAAGATCACAGCATGATTAACAATTCTAAATAGTAGGAAATATAGCAGAGATCTGTTTATTGCAATGAAATCTTTGTCAATGGTCGATTCACTGAATTATTGCAGGTTGAATCCAATTATCTGAATACAAACTCGTATTATATGAATGAAAAGTGACAGATGCGAAGAAGAATTGATGGACTATTGTATGATCTATTTATCTAATACGTACATGCACATATGTTTACAAGAGAAAGATATTTGTCTTTCTCTAGAATCGTTTATCGTATTTCTCTTAAAGCAGTTTGTACGCTAATTGTTTCGTAAAATTAAGATTGTAGAAACCATCGAAATAATTAATCCAAGAGAAAGCTATGATATGAAGTGAGTGGAATATTTACGGGTACGTACTTTATATTTTAATCTTGTAGGTTGCAAATGAGTAATGTTTGAATACGGTTACAGATGTTTAAGTCACATTTTTCAATTTGTATGGTTGATATAGATTTGAATATTCGCATGCAGTTGCAAATAGAAATTACAATTTATTTTCTATATTAATGCACGCATTCTTACATTTCTTGATATATTGTTCATGAAATATTCATAGTTTACATAGGAAGCTGTTAATTCGAAAAATATTTCGACTCAAAGATCGTGCTATTTGTTTGCCTGTACTGCTCGTATGTCTGACTAGTACGCGTATTACCTCGCGTGTACGTAGCACCTTTATCACGTTTACGCGAATAATAATAGCCTACAAGATTAAAGCTAAAATATCTCTCGAACTAATTGCATTCTGTTGGTACTTTTTCACGAATGCCTTTTACAAAAAAATATCAAAACAGATTAAAACGCACACAGACGAGATTCTATATAACATATTCGCAACTTTTCAAGAATCAGGATAAAGCAATACGCTGATGATACAAGCAACATTCAGGTTTTATGAAAATATGTTCTTTTATAATTCATGTTTTCTTAGTTTTTAGTTCAGAAAGGCGATGCTATTCATACAACTGCTGCTTATTCGCAAGAGAGCAATAAGTACTCAAGGACAACTCGAAGACATAAAAACTCAAAGACGCAATGAGAGCCTCTACAATCAGTATCTAATTGCAAGACTTCGACTGTAAGGCACGAGTCTGCTAGATCGTCTTACTGTTCGTTATCAGATCCCACACAAAACGCTATCTCTTTTCCTTTTTATTCTTTCAGCGATCTCATAACTCTACAAGAAGGAAACTTCATCTATCGAAATCTACTTGGTTCACGTTTTACGTTGGAAACTACGTTGTTGCGCCATTTCACGCCACACCGAAATACGCTCCAACACTAATCATTTGGAAACTGAAAAGTTTAGAAATCGAGTTCAGATAGACGTTGAAGCTCGGCGAGCTCGCATTTTTCTCCTTGATCGAACGCAACATTTCCTCTTTCGCTTCTTTTCCTCTTCATCGTCGCTCGATAATCCTTTGCCACGGCGATGGAAATTCTCCCGGGTGAACTTCATTCAGCGATGCTCAGCAGCCGCGATTCAAGAATCCGTAAGAGAATCCGTAATATCGACTCACGACAAAAACCCGCTTTCCATTTGGATTCTCCTACGTATTTCGTTCACGCTCCGTAAAACTTCAATGTGAAGGTAAGAAATCACGATCGAAGCGTGCGGGCCACCTCTGTTGTCCTCGAGAAACAAACCCTCCCGGGAAATGCAGTTTACCTTCCTTTCTCGCAAAATAAAGCGACAATTTAAACAGACAATTTCTCCGAGTCTGGATTAAGGAATTTCAAATTGCCTCGACCAGAACTCATCTTCGCCTTGTCAGGTTTCTGAATGGAATTGATCGAAGTAGAATGTGTCCGTACGTTGTTGGCGATCTTCCGAGTAAAATTCGATATATGAAGGAAACTTAATACACGCCAAATGAAATATTCTTCGGTATTCGAAATTTTTAAATAATTTTCCCCCTTAATACTGTTGTATCGTGAACTATTATGATCAGTTTATTAATAATAAATGGATTAAACAGATGTTGATTAAACAGGAAACGATGGTTATTTAACATGAACTAATCACAATAACGTATTATAATTAAGACAACTAGATAATTAACTAGCAACTCTCGTCACCACGGATTCAACTCTCTCTCAACAACACAATTCGCACTCTCTGGCTTCTCGACTCATACTGCTGTTAATTCGTTTATGTCCCTTAGCAACCCCTCGTCTTTTGTCTTAGCCTCATATCTTTTGTCTTAGCACCACCACGCACATGCTCAGTAACCGCTTGTTTATAATTCGCACGACACCTCTCAGGCCCCTCGTCCTCGATACCACAATACATTCGCTGTTAATCGAATGTCCTATCTTAAAGTCAACTAAGCCACAGTCCATATGTAAATTTCGGCGGTGCTCTACTTGCTGGCATCTTTCTTTTTACTTGGCAGCGGAAACGATTCGCGCTTCAAATTGATTCACTGAAGATGGAAGTACACAGAGTCGTGAGAATTTACATTTTTTGGCGTATTCGTGTTCGTTGGAACAGCTATCGATAACTTTCCCGCAAATCGCCGATTTCCGTAATTTTCAAAAGTTTTTGATGAAAAAAAAGACAGCAGAAAGAAAGAAAGGAATATCCGAATGTACGCCATCTGTGGCCAAACAGCGGCCACGACGTTGCCCGAGGAAACTGGAAAGTCGACTGGAATCCGAGGTCAATTTCGCCGCGAGACGCTTCACCCTTCGGGAGACCAACTCTCGTGAGGGTCGAGAGATTTACGAGGTTCCGTGTGAACCGTATTATCAACGAGGATCGAGCCGAATTTCAGGCTTGTGACGCAACACGGGTGTCACGGGTCAATCGAACATCGTCCAGGGCGACCGCGACTGCGGCTTTTAGCCTAAGGAAGCGACGTTTTCGCGCGGTTAGGCAGATAATTGCGGCAACGAGCATCTGTGTGCCAGCTGTCGCTTGTTTGACGTCCGAATATTAATCGTCCAAGGGCCGTGACACATTGTTCGTGACGTTCTTCACAATTTTGACTTTATTACGGGACGTTACATGATCGCTATGATTCCCTTTTTGTAGATGGAGATTTCGTTAAGTTGATTTTTAGTTTCTAATATTGTAATACTTAAATACTTTGCAATCTGTAGCAAAGAGGAAATTACGTGACTTTAATTTATAATCGAGTAGCAAAGATCGTATCACGTTCGCTATGAACAATACGATGCTTTAGGATTAGTTTGGATTTAATTTTAAGCTGTAAAATGAATGCATACGGTATAACTGATATGCCTGGTTCGAGTCAATTACGTGTACATCTAATCTAGATCATTAACAGAACTAATTTAACGGTGGAAGAACTGCGACAATGTTTTATCTAAAGGACTCAGAGTGTACTTGTTACGCTATTCTGGAGAATTCCACTTAAGTGAAATAATTGTACAATTCTACCGACACCTCTTTCATACTAACAACTTGGAAATAACGTGTAAGTACGTAATAATTATAATTTACTTCGCCGGATCCATTTGCCACTCATCGTATTGATCTTGAGCAATTGCAGTACTTCATTTTAATCGCTTTCACATTCTAGAAAGTTAAATCCGTAGTAAGAGGCGCTTATGGACACGGTAACTCGCGATTGGAATATCAATATACGCTATCATCCAAATTTACAGAGGTCGTTGTCCGTTTCGACAGACCAGGTGATTATTGTTACACAATTATAAGTTTAAATACACCAGAGTTCTTACATTTACAACGGAATTTATATTATCCATAATATTTTTGTATCTCAAGTTATGAATTGTCAGCAGTAATAAGATTTCTTATGTAACACTAACATAAGTTTGACGTTTGAAAGATATGACAATTTTCGAGTAAATTACACATCGTTTGACTCTATCGTTTGAATGAATTAATTTCATTGAATTTGTTTAAAATTGGAAAATATTTATGTACCATGATACTATAATATTAAAACACTCGTAAGATTATAATGTAGTATGGTGGACAAAAAGGCCTAAGAGATATCGGGCAAACCATAAACAATGTCGGGTACTTCAATTGAATAGTTTCGTAGAAAAGGCCTATGTGATCCTGGCCACCAGTGTTTGCGGAACACGTGCGTGGTGAGCCTAAGAAAGGACAAAGGGATGCTAGAACAGTCAGTGTCAGTGGAGAAGCCAGACAGTGTGAATCGAGAAGTCAGAGAGTGCGAGTTGCGTTGTCGAGTGATAGTGTTGCTAGCGTTGTCGTGAGAGTGTGGTCCGCGTGAGAGAGAAAGAGCGTTGGATCCGTTGTGACGAAAATTTCAAATTAACTATTGATTTGTCTAGATTATAGTACGTTATTGCGATTAGTTCACGTTAAACAACCATCGTTCTTCTGTTTAATCAACATCTATACAATCCATTTATTGTAAATAAATCATCAATAATAAATATATATTTTATACCCGATATTACAATAACATTATGAAAGAGAAATCCACAATGTATAATTTATAACTTGTCAATTCCTTCGTATTATTTATTCGTAAATTACTCTGCAAGAAGCTTCAAGCTAATGTTTGTACATGATAAAGCTGTAAAAATATTAGTAAAATGTGATGAAATAAGCTGATAACAGTGAATGAATAATAATCAAAAGATATTCGAATGATAATCGAAATTGCTGCCTTTTGCATTCATGAGGTCGCTGATCAATATTGAAGTGAACGTAAAATAGACCATTAAGACCACATTTCAGGTGATGAATCTTATATACATAATTTTATGTTTATAGCCGAAGGTGTCAGATAATTTACGATCCCGCTATAAAATTAATGACATAAAAATTGTACTAAAGGTGTATTTCGAGGTGATCGGTTGATCCATGAAATAAGTTTCCCGCTATAAACCCTGTTTTTGTGGTATTACGAGAAGTAGATATAAATTTCATAAGAATCGAAATGTAATATATCTCCGTAGTTGATCGATATTGCTTTGTTGAAAAATGTATCAGGCGAACCTTAGTTATACAAATCACTCGATTTTATAGATATTACATATTATAAAAAATGTGCGAAATTGATGACCAATATTAATGACTGTTTCCAAAGGAAAGAATATTGTCACAATAAAATAAAATATTATCAAATCATAATGACGGATAATCAAGCGTAACAATCAAACGACGCTAAAACTACTAATGTTTAATACGTTTCTAAATATATTATACAGGAACGACTGAAATTAAAGAGATGCTATGAAAATAAACAAATGGTTGCATGATCATGTTTCTGTCATATAGATAGAAAAAGGTATTTCTTAGAGACTACACGCTTCAGTTTTTTTTAATATTGTCGACCTGTATATAATATCATAGCAATGCCATTGTTCGTAATTACTGTAAACAATAATTCTTATACTTTTTATCTAGTACTGAACGATAATAAAACATTTAGTTCCACTTATCTAACTTTGCTGATTCTTTAATTTAAAGAATACATAGAGGTAAACTTCCTACACCCATGTCAGTTTAAGGGATAATTAAAAGTACCTGTTTAGTAGTCGCAAAAATAAAAAGAAATAACAAATGTTTATTCCGTGATTTTTATAGATTTAGTAGTTTTACAGTGGTATTAGATAGAAAGTCGAAATTGAAAAGGAACAGAGAAGAACATAGGTCTACGTGTTAGAGAGGCCGGAAAACTGCGAAATAACGAAGTTCCACGATGGATGAGAATTTGAACAAGCGAACCGTAAGGCTTTAACCGAGTATCCTGAGACTCTTCGAGTCGCATTTATCAGAGATTATCGCTTAACTTCTGAATACGTTTATCATGATCCCACATAGGGCGTTTGCTTTCAGACTATTCATAGTGTTCATCGGAATTTCTGATTTCATTTTTTCCACTCGACTCACGTTCAAACTTTAACAATTCGACCCTCTCTCGAAAGCTTTATTCAGTACTTTAAATCACCATAAATTAGCGGCATAAATTACAAGTGTACAAGCTTTATGGAGACTCAGGTGAACGTTAGAATATAGACGGTGATTGGTCGGACACAACGAGTGCTTAACGGAATTGGCGCTACATTATTCGCCTGTGTATCGAAGGTAATGCAAACGACTCGGAACAAAAACTTTACAACAGGATATTCACAGTGTATCGAACCGCTTCAAAACGATTTATAGCCATCGGTAAATTATGGCCCCACTAAATTCTGCTTTGTCAATATACATACACGCGGAGACATAGATAGATCGGAGCCATTGTCGTTCTTGTGATCTCGTGCAATACTGTTCCACAGCCAGTTTCATTCAATATTCATCGATACATAAACAGTTAACGGGGCTGTGAACTCGCGCCGCGATAAATTGAGTGTTTCCCCTTTTTTTCAATGCAAACAGAAATCTTTTGACGTATCTATCTTTTAATGATTTCAGAGTTTTTTCTCTAGTTCATGTTGCAGTAATTGATTCTTTTGTTTTTTTTATGCAGAACATATAGGGCATATGAATAAAAATAGAGAAAGAAATGAACAAAGTAGTTGTTTTGCTAAATTTATATAATAATACAATAAGAAATGTATATTTGTTTATAATAGTGTTATCGAATATTAAACGTTTCTAATATGTGAAAATACTTAAATACTTGCTGCAGACACTACAAACATAAGTTACATTTATATTATGCACGCAGATTTTTCCATAGTAACTTAATAAATCATGAACTAGATAAGTTCCAAGCATGTTTTATATTAATTTCATATGAAATGTATACGAATAGGATGTATACATTTAAAATATATAAAATCAATATATTGTTCAAAATTTACTGCAATCTTTTCGTCTTTATATAGTTTGTCGCTTGTTATTGGATAACACATTTAATTGGAATAAATATTAATTATATACTATCTGTATAGAGAAAATATTCTTAAATTTTTCCAATAGCGTTTACAATTTTTAGATCTAACAAGTACTTCCGAAATTAATCAGTATAGTTTCTGAATGATTCAATTACAAATCCATGACATATCAATTAAAAATCGTTACAAACCTGTGAAAGACCAAATTAACTGGTTTTCCGAGAGAAATTCATCCAAATAACAAACGCACTGCGGTGGTTGGCAAGGATAGGGGTTTGGATCGAGCGTGATTTAACATGGTTGCAGGATTTACAGCCTTTTAAATCGCATCGGTCCGATTTAAGCGAGGATCGAGAGGTCAGATAACGATGGCCCGGTTCGGGGCTCCCATGGAAAATAATAGTTGCAGATAATTTTATCCCGTCGGTGCGGCCTCGTAATTTCACGAAATCGCGAAATATCATTGCGGCCCAGGGAGCTCGTGTAACGTGTCGCCAGTTCGTGCAGACCGGCTTAACTGCATCTGCTACCGCGAAACAAACTGAATACTAATAACCATCCGTTCGCTACCTACTACCTACCAGCCATCATATTACAACATTGAGTGCCAACTGCGCCTATTCGCGTGAGTAGATGCGCGTGTGCCCTTTCTGTGTATACGGGGTGTCGCATAAAGTGTGATACTGTTGACAAGAATACGATCCTTTGTGAAAAAATCAGTCGAAATTATGGAATAGAATTTCATTTAAGTAAGGCTTCGTTTCCGAGAAAATTCACATTGAATATTTATCAGATATGTGTACATTTATATCTAATACCGATAAACCAATGAGTAGCGATAGCTTACATCATTTGAAGGTTAATTATGTACTCGGTCTTTCTCGAAATCTTATGACGAGTAAACTTATGCAATTATTAATGAATTTAATATCGTCGGTTTACTAGAAGATTGACTCAACTTTTTCTTCGATTCTTCTCACGATTTATGTAGTATCCTTCAGGTTTTAAGAATGTCCAATGAAATATCGTTTATGTGTATTTCTCTGTACGAAGAATAAACGATTCTTGTGAATTCAGATATTCTTCTTGTTAAATACGAAAATTTCATTCAATAATTATAATCTTCTCGTTCCAGTTCATAAATAGTTTGCTCGTACAATCAACTTTTACAAATAACTGAAAATTGACGAGATTCGGGATATATCGTTCCTTTTAAAGTCGTTCTTGTCGTTCCTATTAAATCCTATTAAATCGTTTTTCAGTCATTCGTTATTACACCGAGATTATATTTCATAGATCATATTACGGGTGTCATTTTTTAAATAAATACATGCTCCTCCGCCTTGGAAAAAAAATAACCATCCCTAAAATACCTATTGTACTGCGGTGCTTTGTGGGACACCTTATGTACGTTTACGCACGCTCCCACGGTATCTCGTTCCAGTGGATTCAATATCGAACCAGGTTGCACCAGCCGTTCGTGTCCCATGACACGTTGATGCTTGCTGGCGAATTAATTTCATACGTAACTAAGTACGCAACGTTGCGGCCGCTTAGTGCGTGACTGGAACCGTAACCCTGATTCCCCTCGTCTCTACGCGGCTGTTCTATCGTTTATCGATAGAAATTTCAATCAGCGCTTCGCGATTCCAACGAGACCGCTGACGTTTGTCCAGGTAAAGTCGGTTTGAGTTTCGCCGAGTTCGTTTGATGTGTTTTTGGGAGTTTGTTTACGGGTCGGTTTCAGGTGGAGGTTATGGCGAATCGAACAGTTTCGAACTGTGATCGATATGGGTTGGCAAGGTTATTTCATGCGGCGGAGTAGAAGAGGTTAACGCGATCGTTGGGAAAAGTAGGATTTAGCCAATTACAGGATATTTGTCTTGCTGTATTTTCCTCTGTTCTCGAGTGTTTGATTTGTGCGATTTTCCCGGTTGAAGTTCGAATGGAATTTTTATTTGATAATTGTGAAACGGTGCGGAGGGGATCTGTGAAATTTTGCTAGTTATTCTCGTATTTATTAAGTTTTAATTGGTCCTGTGAAATTCTGGAGTATTCCGGATGTTGTAAATATTGTCGTAATTTCGCTCTTGAGTAAGGCACAACATTAAATACATTTCTTGGTAATATTTAGTTACGTGGAACCTTATAATTGTGACTAAATCGCTGTTGATGATGAATTTATGAGAAATTTAAATGTGCAAGAATGCATAAAATATTCGCAGCAAAGCATTCGTTATAACATCTAAAGGATGAGACAAATCCTTAGGTTCTATCTCTATAGTTGCGTTTATAAAAATTTTAATTTGCATGGAAATTAGCATTTTAGTAATGTCTTGTAGTAACGTACTCCCATTTCTTTTTAATTATCTAGCTAACAACTACTTCTTATATCCTTTTTTGTTGGAATAATTACCAACTTTTACCCATCATTTTGTACAATTGCACGCTGTAGCACCAATAAATGAAATAATATCTTTTCCAATTATGAAACACTAAAAATTATCCGTATGTTGCTTAGAAATGAAAGAGAATAACGTAAGACGTTCTGTGGTACTAAGTATATCGAGCTTAAAGCAGCGAACTGCTCGCACCATCAACGGAACTTAATCCTAATTTGGAGAAATGGATTTGCGAATCGATCGAAATTCGTAACTGTTGTACGAGAACATCTGATTGCTGACGGGTGACGGTCCGATCGAAGGGGAGAAGTAATTTTGTTTAACTGTGGCAGCAAGGTTAATGGAATATCGTTCATTTAAATTATCATTTATGCGGTTAATTTCGCAATTACGCGGCGGTTAGCCACGCGAGCGAATTAGAAGCGAATCATCCTTCATTGATCGAATAAATGTTATAAACTTGCTTAATTTAATCACGTCGCGTCGCGGTGAAATCGTATCGCGATATTCGCCGTTTAAATTATACCGTTCACGTTGCCCCTCATTTTCCAATTACATCGTGGTCAACCGAATAAACTAAGTACCTACACATGACTGATTAAGTGACTTCGACGATTTACAATTACTATGATTTCACGCGTATTATATTTCCATTTTACTCTACTTGACAAAATAAAATGAACGTTGCATAGCAATAAACGTAGAACACTATTTACCGTATGATTCCTAATTCTTCGTATCTTTTGACGCTGTCAGTATTTGTTACGGTATAGTTTACTCTTATTTAGGAAAGTAATTAACGATGAGTATTTTTACGATGCGTAATTATGAACAGTTACATATATTAGGTTGTCCGAAAAATTTCTTTCGTTTTATAAGGAAATAATAGACGTACAATGTTTTTTGTTTTATATTAGTATATTGAATTATGCACGAACGCAATAATAAAAATATAACGAAATAGATCATACCTAATTCAACAAAATAACATAAAACAGAAATTGTTGTTCATCTGTTATCACCATATGAAACGAAAGAAACTTTTCGGACAACCTAATACGTACAAGTATTAGTACGAGAAAGTTAAAATCGTTTGGTCGTCTGCTCTCCGATAACATTCTCACAAGGCAATTTAATATTGTTTGAATTTATAGTTTTAGGAGATTGGTTCATCGTACAGAATACACGAGAATCTAGCAAACTAGTAATTAATATGTATTAAGTTGGGAAGACTAGACGGCAATATGATTAATGAGTATGTAGAGATCTGAGAACCTGTGTGAACAGTCTTTTTCAAACTTCAAATATTCTACTCACTTTGATCACTGCAAGATCAAAGTGATCATATTAATCAAGAGAAACGTATTTAACAAGCATCTGTTCTCATTATCTAAATGTGCACGTTCGGCGCATTGGTACGAGTGCTTCAATGTCCAGGTCCCTCAGTATATTCACAAAAGTAATTTCTAGGCTCTGACTTTAAAATAGCATAATAATCGATGGAATAAAATCATTGTATTCTCAAACAATTGCCTTCATAGATATAAAAAATTAAAGTGACAAACGCAAAGTAATTTTAGAATCAGATTTTATCGATAATCTTCAAAGCTTTGTTCTAATTTTCTTCACAGCATCACTAAAAGGTTACGTATTTTATAAAAAATCACAGATACAAAGATGCCACGTAAATCTTTAGAATAAATTAATAACGAACGACATTCTTCGTGAATTATTGTACGATATACGTTGTCAAATTACATTTGTACGTCCCGTCGATAGATAGAAAAAAATGAATTTCTTCGAGTATCAAAGAGTTACGAGATTACATATCGCAAGAAAAATGTAATAAAGCAACCGATTGCGATTCACCGGCTGCAATAACCGTTGTTTCCCCCTTTTCATTACTGTCACTTACCAGTTATAAAGTACGGTACGGAATAAATTGTTCGAAGTTTCTTTCTCGTTGGTAGTCACGATGGAATCGCTTACCTGGAACAGAAAATGCGAAATTTCCCATTAACGTCTTTCCTCTCATATCTGTGCTTGAATTTACGATTACACGGCGTACCGTTCTGCAATTTCAATTCACGGTGATTGCTATCGGACCCCCTGTAAATTTATAGCGGTTTAATCGTTGTAATGCAAACGCGATATCGACGGCAAACAGATCGACAACGTTTACCGTACGCCTCCCATCCACGTTACCCGTTGAAATAGACTATTTATATTCCCTTCTTGTTCCTTTCCCTTTTACGATTTCTTTTGTTCGGTACGCGTTCACATTTCCTACACTTGTAATAATTTTCTTTTCTCAGGATGTCCATTAAGTTTATATTACTCTTCAAAAGTATTTACACTTCTCGCTCACGAATTACAAATGTATGTTCGATTTATTAAGAGAAAAAATATCGATATAATGCGAGATCTACCTTTTTATCGTTTCATTCGCTCTGTACGTTTTTGTTTTTTGCTTTTCGCGTGTATAATAAATTATCTCTTTTAAACGCGTATCTAATCTCATTGTAAGCAGAAAATACGATAGATATTGAGATAGTAAAAGAAAATACGTGGACCTCAGCCTCCGTTTAAAAATCGAGCATCAACACAGACCACGTATTCGACCTTAAAATATGGTAATCCCGATTTTAAGCAGCGTGGTCGGCTCGACTCGACCGGTGGATCACACGAGAGGTACGAGCTTCCCGAGAAGAGAAATTTCCCTTCCGGAGGCACCCGCGAATCCATCTTATGAATCTATCCTATCACGACCGGCATCGGTCGAATTGCGAATTTATCGCCTGGTACGTCAACGTGATCGATTCTTGATGGTTTTCGGCGCATCTCCACTGGTCAACCTTCTCGGGCATATAAATCCGTTCGCGGCAATTACGGTAAAAGTCTCATTAATAATTAGGAGAGCTACGAGATGATTCGAATGTTTAAAACATCGTGAGATTCGCGGTCGAACCGTTTGCGATCAAATCTTATTTCGGTGCTAGCAGTCTATGACAGGAATCATCGAGGATTTAAAGATCGCGAGAATATAAAATGATTACAGAATGTTAACACTAAAAAATAACTAGCCTATGATTCAATTCTACTATGTATAAGTAGTCGTTATTGAAATAGTATGATGAAAGCGAATAAGCTATATAATAATCACAATTTCATATCAATAAAAGGGCACGTTAATTTTGCCAAAAATTCCTGTGCATTTATTTTTTAACGATCATAAAGAAAAGGAGGAGCTGGTGTCATCATTTTGATGAATTTGATCTACTTCTAGCGCAAAAGAGGATTTTAATTTGCCATTTGGGTTATAGGAAATTTCGAATGTCAACAAATGTGAAATAAATTTTGTATAAAATTCTTCTCGTGTACAATTGAGGGGGGGAAAAATTCTCATTAACAAATTGTAGAAATAAGTTTGTTATATTAATCGTTCGTTTTCACTCTGTAATCTTCCAAATATTGCGTGATTTTTCAATTCGAAGATAAAGAAGTATGCAAGCATTGTCTGACATATTACTGAGATACTCTACTTGTTGAATACCCATCTCGTATCTGATGTTTCCGCTTTTAATTAAGCCTCGCATTCCCCTGTAATTACTCGGCTCACAATTTCTTCAGCCGAACCTCTCAAATTCAAGATCATATCGTGTACATAGCTTATATTTACCCTAATTCGACTAATTCTTGTATAAACGCAAGTACGCTACCCAGCACCATAACTGATCTTAACCACTTGACATGAAAACTGTGCTTTAACCTACAAGTTCTCGAAACTATGTATATACACAAGAAACAACATCAACGTATAACATGCTTACTTATCATTCAAGCTTGTTACTGGCTTTGCCACTCAAAGCAGAGAAACGCTAACGAAACTACGAACGAACCATCGTCATTCACGAATTATTGTAATTGTAAGTGTCGTATCAGGAAACGTGGAGAATATTAGAATTGGCATGGCAGGCTGAGTCGTAATTACAACGAGCTCCATGATGGAGAGCAGGCTACTCACGGCGTGGAGTAGCCGGGATTAAATTGAGTGGCGCGACGCGCGGCTTGCGAGGGCCGCATAATGCCGCGTGACCTGCCGGAACCTCGCGTGTAAAACCCATAACTAACCGACAAGTATCCCCTGAAAACTTTTATCGTGACCCTCACTGGCATCCGGTGAACCGCAGTGTCATTAAAATGGCAAAAGGAAAGTCCGCTGATAAACGTTCGAATTTTCTAGCTTTCTTGGCAGCTTTAACGTGTATGTAAAACAGCACGCTCTAAAGTAGTTAAATGCCACCAAAATAATTCCAGCACTGGCATTCTTATTATTAATTGAATTATTTTTTATGGAAATCATTCTCTATTGTGTTTAAGATATTGTTAAATGCTACCGGTTAAGAATAATTAAAATAACTAAATATCAAATTTTATATCTATGAAAATAATAAAAATGAATAAAGTTACGGAAGATAGGATAAACAGAGAATCTAGAACCTGCTAGAAATAAAGATTAATTGTATTAATAAAATTATTTGTATCTAAATTACTATTGTTACAAGAATGTGTGTTAAACGTTATTAATATATTTTTTAATGCTCTATGTAGCTTTTTAAAGGACATTTTTCCTTTTTATTCGAATAAATATTTTTAATATATTAAACTGAAATATCAGGGATTTATGTCAGTAGATACCCTGACAGCAACAACCTTAATTTTCGACTAGCAATATATCTTGCGTGTTATATTTATATAATCTGCAACTTTTTAATACTTTAGGTATTATAACAGTTCACAGTGTAGTTCAGCTGATGTTGTGTCTCTAATATTAGTTCAGTGTTCCAGTTTACAAAGTTTGAAAATATTCTACCACATAACTCTATATTATTAACAGATTCTGTATCACTGGAGCCGTGGGTGGGCTACGATGGTCATGAACGAAATATTGCGTGCTGTTTTCTCCGTGTATTAGAAACTCAGCGGTATTTCTATTTTTTCCACATCAAATATTCTAATACAAGTTCTTAAACAGACTCTTCAAAGCACTGTGAAAATGCTTATATCTATTCTTCTTAATAAATGGCACGTTAAATAAAAATTTCAAAAACTACTTTAACTAGCTTTAATCCAGTGTAATTCGATTAAACGTTAAATAAAAATTAAACGTACGTCCGTCAATCGGAACAGGTTTAATTTAATGTGATTTAATTAAATATGCTTTAGACACATATTCAATCTCAAATTTCAATTCCATGCTAGATAACAGTTGCAATGCCTCCACATTTTCCACATTATCTCCATCCCTAAATCGTTGTCCCATTATCAAACTCACGAAATTTATTCAACTTATCGAATTATTAACGCAATAAACACGATTATTTCTTAAAGTTGTCACCATTTAATAGACATTATCTATTTTGTAACTACGTAACTGAATTATTAGCCAAACGATTAGATTCTACGAGACCTAATCGAGCGTTCAGGTCATCGTACCGTTCGATTTAATCCACGTGGAGCTATACTCGAACCCAGGACGGGCATACGTACTTTTTCGATCGAATATTTGTTTTGTAGATTACTCGCTGCCTGTTTTATTAATTCGGGTGTGCTTTTATCATGACGGTGAATGGCAAGGGAGTGGCGTTGCAGCTATATCGCAGGGACCGAGTTAATAAATGCCCACCGACTGCGACGCTTTTCCCCTGACGAGCGTTGTTTTCAGCACCGATAAAAATTGCAACAGAACAAACCCGCGTGATCGACATTTGCTTTCAACCCGATGCCTTCTAATATCGATTCATGATCGATCTCGTTCAGATTATCGATCCACTGTGACGAACACCACTCGCAACTCTCTGGATTATGCAGAATATTTCGACAAGGTCGCTTGGACTTAAAATGTTTTCTCTGTTAGTTATCGAACCTTTAATCTGATACGTCGATTTCCTTCTGAGAATTCATTTACGGATTAATTAAGGATTCACTTATTCAGAAAGTTGATTGAAAGTTATATAAAGTGCTTATTACTTAACGACTCTTGACTACGCCTAATGAGGTAAAGTACTGTATTTTCGATCATAAGGGTAGTTTTTCTTCATCTATTGTAATATTTCAAGAATTAAGTAGCTAATTATTTTATCAAGTAGCACAAAACAATTATGATAATGGGCTGGTATGAAGCGTGATCTTCAAGTCAAGAAGAGACAAAGAAAAGTCAATAACTTTGAATATATGAAAATTATAAAAGTAGAATTAATATATAATTAAAGAAATGTATAAATAGATCAGCAAATGTGTATATTGTATACTGGCGGTTAAAAGCTACTAGTTGAACGATTAAATCGTTAAATGAACTCGTGAATTAATGAATCAACCTGACTTTGTGATTTCTTAGAAATAATTCTTCGAGAATAATCAAATATTAAACAGTAACGCAAATTATATCAACCATATTGGTTACTATGGGAACAAAATTACTGGCGTATCTCACGATGATGGTTTTCGCGCGTAAAGGTTCATGTGTACGTGCGTACTATTTTCTCACACGCTGGTTTCCACGGAAGAAGTTCAATAAGGTAATACAAAATTACACGTAAGTTGGCACCGAACGGCCGCGTAACTTTTATTGGAATTCATTCGAAGTTTCGCGATTATCAACGAAGTTGAATTGCACTCCAACGTCGTATTCAAGCGTAAAAGTTTCTCGATCGTGCAGCGTACATTGTAACGGGAAATGAAAAGGAATCGCCGATAATGGTGCGAAGAAACACAGAGTCTTCTAAAAAATACAACGTTCCTCTGGCAGTTCATTTGAAATTTTTTTCACGCCACGATATTTCACGGACCTTTCCCATTTGAACATTAAAGCAACAGGAGAATTTTAAGCGACCAGTAATGATGCTACTTCCGACGATGCTATTTCCACAACTTCGTCAATGAAAATTTAAAATACTCTCGTAATTCGATATACTGCACATTGCCGCGAATCACGTAATCATTTATTTTTCGTTTTTAAAAACAAAAAAAAAAAAGAACAGAAAAGAGAAAAGATAGACAACGATACCGAAATAACACATTTTCACGGGCAAATTTAAACGTGCATCTCCCTTCGTCGTTGTTCGTCCAACATTTGCATTTATTCTGTCGCTACAACGTTAAATTTCCATTTAAAGAATGGAATTGTTTTTCTACATAGGACACGCGATAAGAAGAAAAACGACTTTTAGATAAAAACCACGAGGAGCAACAATAGGCTATTATTAAACGTTGCAACAGCACAGAATGGTTATTGTAGACATTTTGAACAATTAACTAATTATTTTTTATCGCAGATAATCTGTTTCATCGATTAAATGTATTCTGCAAACGGATTACACAACTTTTTCGGTAACTTTGCATGAAAACATATCGATACTCGCTTTATTAGTTTTAAAACAATAGTAAAGGATGTTCGAAGGATTAAATACCAGCGAATGCAAAATTCAGATTTCAAAGCTACGGATATCTAAAATTCGATACGACGCGACGGCTTGAAAAATAGGAAGATGTAACGTTAAAATTCCACAATGTTAATGTTCGCGGTGAAAAATTATTAAATTATATATCAGACAATAGGCCCGGGGGTTTGAAATTTTGTATACGTATTTGATTATTAATTATTTATATTTACGTTATTACTTCAGTAGTGAGAGCGATGTTAGAATTTATTTCATGCTGAGAACTTCCAGTTTGGTGAACACGTCATCAAATGATCTGTAGGAAAGGAATCAATATGAAGTATAATGTATTTCCATATATAAGAATAATGTATCTGTAATGTAAATGTATAACGTAATATGTAAGTGGTGTATCTGTATGTACTTTTACTACATATCGACATTTTTATCGACTTTATAATATTGAAACGAAAGCAATATATATCATGGATATCCAGATCAATCAATTTATAATTACTCTAATATGAAATTAGATCGATTACATCTAATTGCGGTATGTACGATACAGTTAGTCGGTATAATTGAACATACGCCTTAACGAGGCTGAATCCTATATGGTAATCGTAGAAAATGAGATTGGCGTTTGATGTATATGTCATTGACATGCAACATTTGCGTTCAAATTTAACCGAATGCACGCGTTATATTCTAGTCATACAAGATTAATTTAACGTTTGCCAGATTATTATAACGTTTCAATGCGATACTCGTTCTGTAAATCTTCTACTTTAAAAATACAAAATTAATTGAAATTACAAACATAGCAACTTCTTCCTTTTTCTCCCGATCTGTAAAAATCAGAATCTTTTTTTAAACTATTATGTATCATCTTACATCATTTCTGTATCAATTTATAACATTAGGTCGACCAATAGATTCACACAGTTTTCATTAACCTGTGGAAAAATATCCTAAAAGTTAGACATGAGAGGTAAATATATATATATATATATATATATATATATATATATATATATATATATATATATATATATATATATATATATATATATCTGAATTTTCTTTTCGAAAGACGTAAATATACCAAGAAATGAGAAAGAAATGAGAGATTAGAGAGAGTTTATGTGAGAGTAATAATACTTTAGAAAAGCAGTCTTTTAAAAATGAACTTATAACACATACCGCTTTTTCGGTCGTGTATCTTCCCACTGTTGGCGTGTGCCGTTAGAAGAAAATATATATAAACTATTACAACACCTATAATGTCTATATAACAATGTTTCTATGTAGATATCAACCAATAGATTACCAATCTTCATTACGATATAAATCCCGAAAAATAATTTCAAGTTGAAAATCTCATCGGTCCTCTTCGCTTCGGCAATAAACAGCATCGTGGTCGCACCTGACCGGCAATGGTTCTCCATTAGAACCAGTATAAATTCAAGGCGTAATTACGAAGAAATCTTCTGGGTTCCGTAGTTCCCGATGTTTCATGGAACTCCGACAGAAACCGGGCACGTTCTCCTTGCTCGGTGTAATTTATGACCACGAGATTGCAGCTCGGTAATACGGTAATGGTAAAAGAGCAAAGGCCGCCGGTTTGGTGGCATCATTAACGTCGAGTAGGATATTCGGGTAGTTTCGCAGTTTCGCTGTTGCTACAGTTTCATCCGCGGTAATTCCCCGCTGTGAACCCATAGCGAACGCACCAGGCCGACCGAAACGGCCAGATGTGTATGCAGCATGCTCTACTTTTAAAATTCTTGCCGATTCTTTTGGAACAGGATACATAAACTGGAAGAACTACACTGACCTATGAAAATATTTCATCATTTACCATAGAAAACTTTGAAACTTCACTGGCAATCTAACGAAACGCGATTTTCATGATCGTGTTAACAAAATTTCAAAGAAATCTGAGAATGCATATCAAAATTCCAAGATATTCATTACAAATATACACTTGGCAACAAAATTAGCCAACAGCATGAGTGACATATAACTAATCAAACATATAATTAATTCTAATTACACGCACAACATACGTGTACTCATATATTGTATCGAAAAATAAAATAAAAAATTACAAGAAAAATTTCTAAAAGTTATCAATCTTGAACTTCTCCTATTAGCCGCAAGTAATGAAAGTTCGGACAAGATTTATCATAATATATACAAAAAGTTAAACTCATATTTGCTTGTTATGCAAATAGCCATGAACATTTTGTGCGAACATTTTAACATCCCTTCATACATAAATTTAGTTGCTCCTATTAGCTGATATCCTTCTCGTAAACGCATATTAAGTTGAGCTTGTTATAGTTCGTGGTTATGTGGAAAACTCTCTGTCCTGTGAGTCTATCTGAAGCTGGGGTGCTTTTAAAGGTCTACCAACTACTACTGGAAATTTTGACCAGCATAATGAGTTCTAAGGTTTATTAAACACGACACGTGACCCAGGATACCAGACACAAGACCACAGAGCATGTAATACGTTCTGATAACAAGTGGAAGAACGAAATAGCGTATTTGAAAACGAAATGACTACGAGATTGTATATTCCCTAGATAATTGCACGAACTACGAATTGTTGGATTATACGAATTTTTATGAGAATCTCCTTTTTGGAAATTGTACTAGCAGTCGTAGCGCAAAATTGTTCGTTATTCTCCTTCAGTCGATATCTCTTTAAAAATCTACGCTCGATCGTAAAAATAGTGAAAACGAATGCTTTTCTATTTTAATAAAGAAGTAATAATGTCATTCAAAAATATCATTCAAATCTACATATGTAATAATATCAGGAATATTATCAAAATTCTAAGATGTTCTTACGGTTATACAACATTTCTGGGATATAACATTGTAAAAATATCCCATGACTTGAAACTTCTCGTAACAGAACTTTAGACACCGCGGTGTAGTTCACTTTTTCCTCCGTTTTATTTAAAAAAAAAAACAAAAATTCAATTGGTCAAAAATAACCGACAAAGTATTTCGTCATAGAATGCATCGTATTTCCTATTATTTTTTAATACATATATATATTAATTTTGTTTTCATTATTTTAATAGAAATTACGACGACACATTATAGAAAAGACAGGAACACGATTAACTGCGCAAAAGTGTAATACATAAGCGCCTATAGAAATCCTCGAGGTAGGTAAGCCGATTTACCTGTCTGCCGAGCGGGACACGCAATTAATTTCCAAAATCAATACACCGAGACGAAATTCCACTAACCGATTACCAGGCACTCGCTCATCTTGTCTTCGGGTTTTTCATTAGCACCCTTCATCTAAATTTCCCATGAAACCGTAAAGAACGATCGTCAGGAGGCCGGTGCTTCAACAATCGTCGTCAAAGAGCGATTTCTTATGCGGACTCGTCGACGAAATGTTTAATGGGCTATTGGCGGCAATGGAAATGTTCTGGCTAAGATCGTTAAATGTACGAACTCGATCTATCAATTGGAATAGCGGAACAAACAGTGACGTCGATGAATGAAATGTAGTTAAGGGAGAACCGATGCGAATTAATCTTTTGTTTAAGCTCTCTCTCTCTCTTTCTCTCTCTCTCTCTTTCTCTCTATTGAGGCTGATTGTAATCATCCGATATATGAATCTAAGAAGAAGGAGATGATCGGAGGATTATATGGTACAGATTCTATTGTTATTTTCCAGTAGGAAAATCTTATCAAGCTGTTTCATGATTTGGATTGTCTTCGTAAATGTAAATAAGACGCAGCATGAATTATTTTTTAATTTGTAGTTAATCTACTTCTGTGTATACATAATGAGATGAGTTTGGATTAAGCTTCTGTGCTATGAAAAAACAAATTGTTTGTGTCAAATGCGTATTAAATTTCAACATTAATCTTAAGATTTACAATTGAGAAGATTTATTTTTCATATATCCAGATTATTTATATCCAGTATATTGATCGATACGCGTATGTTAAAATATATGAGCCAAAAATTCTTTTCCCCTTGTATTATACATATTTGCATATAGTTGTTACTTTGATTCGTTTAATACGAGTTTTATAGCGTTAATCATTCAATCAGCACAAATTGCAAGTGCGCTTAATGGAAGAGTATTGGCTTCCTAATCAAGCCAATTTACCGGGGGTCTAGTCTGCCCTCTAGTAAACCCTCTTGCCATCCTATCCAAGTCTTTCCACGCATAGCCTAGACTCGGTGCAGAACATACCCAAACCACAGTTCGATTCACTATTAAGATATCCGCGTTAAGATAGCAGAAATCCGGATTTGTGTACAATCGATACAAAGGGAGGAAAATTAGCGAGATAATTTAGATCGGCAATCAAGATAACCGAATGGTATTGAGAGTGGAAACGCTTACGGAACAGTGGATAGATTTCGAATCGAGCTAAGAACGACGAAGAACGAGGGAACGACAACTTGACCCGATTTCACGTTTACGTACTTGCGTGTATCCATCGTCCAACGAATTCCATCGATCGTTCACGAAACGTTAATATACTGCGATGATTTTTTCATACGCTCGATAACGCCGAAATGAACGGCGGAATTTTCGCGTTTACAATTCCTGCCTACCACTGTACGAGGTCGATTGGCCAAGTAGATAACCGTATGGTCAGACTGGCACGAACTTTCGTCGCTTTATTCGTGCCATTAAAAACCTTACGGGAACAGGAGAACGAGAATAAATATCGCAGGGTTGAAAGTTCACTGGCAGCTGCTAAACGCTTTGGATAAATACAACGACTTTTATTTAATATTTCGATACTGCGTTGTACGAGGTATTATTGCCCTATATGCGAACATTTTTTAAAGAAAACACGTTAAGTACATTTTTTTATGTTACTTTATGATTAAACAGGAATATTTTAATACAAAAGTGTGTCTAGCGATTAATTAAAATTCAGGAGGTCTGAATAATTTTACATGATAAAACTCGAAGCACGATCTTGCGAAACTTGAAGCAAGTCTCGAGGATTAAAGCAAAATAAAGAAATGGAAACGTTGTCTCTTGTCTCCAACGATTCTTTTTATTCCGCAAAAAAAAAAAAAAAAAAATATTGGACTTCTAAGTGAGTTTGAACAATAACATAAATAAAATTAGCAACGGCGTTTTCTTGGAAATTAATTTTTGTTTAAAGCTTTCGACCAATCTGACAATTTTTGCAAAAACGCCCCGCTGAATCCTTTCTGATCTCTCTTTCCATTAAGATAATAGCACAAATACTACTAAAAGGATGGAGACGGTACAACTGTTTTGACAACAGAAATTCATTTTTCAGAACCAAAGATGAAAAGTACATTCGAAACAATAAAAATCCAATCTCATTCCATACGTTATACCATGTGTTTCGTTTAAGAGATTACTCCAAAGTTACTCGACGGTGAAATTGTAAAGTTTTGCCCAGTTTGTGCCAGCCTGATATATATAATTACTTAAATTGGTTTACATCGCAAACAGGGCCCATTGTAGAGTTTCAGATACGTCTATGCTACGATATCCATGAAATCATGCTCCACCATTGAACATTAGCATCTATTTAGGCGCAGAAGAACATCTAAGCTACTCTCACGTGTCTATTAAACCGACTAATAGAGGAAATTTTCGCAGAAAATAAAATGGAATTCACAACTGAAAACTTCGAACACGTATTTTTGAGAAGTGACGACTATTTATAGATACGAACAAATTTTTCCTTTTCTACGGATAAACGTGTAAATGAAATTAAATGTTGTTCAATCCGTACTCACTTAAATACTCTTTTAACTATATCTATAACAAGAAAAAAAGGAAAGAATATTCTTTGAGACGAATAAAATATAATAAACTCAATAAAACATGCGCAAAGCCGCAAAGAAATACTTTTGCCTTTATTCAAATCACAAACAGCTATTCAGAAGAGCCTCGTAGGAGATTCTTCAAACGTGCACAGTGCACACAATTCCTTGAGGCAGCGCCTTCCTCTTTCTTCTCGGCGATACAGCTTCTTAAATTAATTCCCTTACTTCCCTGTCTTTCGTGCCGACTCATTTTGATTCCCTTTGATGCTCCTCCTCGAGCGTGTCTACCTCGGATTAACAAACTTTCATCTTTCCATTCCGCGTGTCCATTGTGTACGCGCCTTATCGTTGCTCGCGGCAATTCATTTATCGCGGCCGAATCTCATTGTCATTCTCTCGTTACCGAAAGATGCAAATGAGAATCCCGTGGCAAACACGGATGGTGGTTTGTATAATTCATTCGTATATTTAACAGACGCATACAAGCGTTTACGATACCGGACATGTTGCCATAATGGACACTACCGAAAGCATCCTATCCAACGGATACATTTAATTAAACGATGCGATCGCCGATCGACTACGAAATTGCAACTGCCCTCCGAATGCGACTCCATTTTTTCCAAACTGATGAACTCGTATCGAACACATGGATACGTTATAACGTTGCTGTTGTTACTTCCGACGTTTTTCGATGGTTCATGGGGTAATTTGTTTGGAACTATTGTTTGAATTTGATCGATCATAAACTATGACTGCGTAATATTTAAACAATTGAGGGCCAATCTTGCGCCAACGCAATATTTTATTTAGAATTCTCTTCAATCTGTTTTTACCGAATTCTGTTCTTCTTTTAACCCTTTCGCTTCGGCAGTCCAGTCCGCCGAAGTACTGTCACTGAACGGAAACGCGCGCCAGAAATACGCACAGTGTGCGTGGTTGCTGTATATACGTTTTCCTAAGTCTTAAATAACAATAATTCTTGTAAGAACCGTATGTGAAATATCGTTTCACTGGCAATGGATTTAATAGATTTTTTGGCATGAAACAGTATACGATCGTTTGGATGTTTGAAATATATTGCGTGAAACGTTTTGATGTTGTTTCAACAATGAGTAACTTTAAGAAGTGATTAATCTAATACGTCAATAAAATCAACAGAAAATGTTCTGCCGATAACGAAAAAATATATTATTGATTACAGATAGCACTTGTATATGCATCATTTTCGATGCCGGATATATGGGGTGCTGAACTTAGGAATCGTCGCGTGATCGCCGCCTATATGCGGCGCTCGTACCCACAGGTCATCTGGTGGATGTCGCCTTTAAGCGGCATTCGTACGGTTAATATTGCGACTATGAATTGGCTTAACATTTTGTAATATTTAATATTTCTTGATATTTAACATTCTTTCATTTATGTATATATACATATAAATTCATGGTCGAAAATGAAAGCTGCTCTTCGCTGCTCTTTTAAAAACACGATAACGATTATTGCGCCACTAGACGGAAGAATCTCTCTATCTTTGTGTCTTCTTTTTCTCAACCTTTTTCTATCATTACAGTCGTACGAGTTTAACTCCTTAATTACAGACAAAGAAATTTCATAATAGTACACCTCTTGTAATGACAAATCACATTAAGCACATAGTATCATCACGGAAATGTCCCCAGATTATAATACTCCCTCAACATTCATTTATCTAACAATACTGTCCCCTAACTAACCACCGTACCCTCAAGTCACAATTGTCCTACTTAATTCAAATCAGATAACACTTAATTACCACTCACTAATGACTCCGTCGATCAAGCGTCTACAAACCCATCGTAATGAAACGGTTGAAAACAATAGCCTTTTCCATTAATCATCAGAGAATTCGCAGCTGCGAAGACAAACGAAAAAGCCGACTACGCAAAGTGCATCAGATACGTCGAACCAACACTCTGACAGGTCAGTCAAATTTGCATAGTTGTATTTTCACCAGGCTTTCCAGCGAAACTGGCCGTGGTTGGTTTGCATGTGAACAGGATGCAACGACACGTTCGAATATGATCGAAGACGCGACAAAAAAAAAAAAAAAAGAAAAAAAAGTGAATGCACGTTTTAAAATGTGTTACGCGTTGTATACTGTACGAGTATGTGTGCGTTGGTTCGAACATCGCTCATGGCCACACGATTCGTGGATTTCATTGGCTTAAAACTGGCTTCGCATTTACATCAACAAATACTCGATGACTTTTGCGAATATTTTCGGCTGGATAGTCGTTTACGATTGTCTGCTAAATATGTCTTATTTCTCGATGATAATTTTCTATTAGGATCGTTTATGCAGTTTGTTCTCTTAGGCGTGAAGATTGGGTTGGCGTAGGTGTATAATTGTACGTTGCTGTATCAACTTGTTGAACGTAGATTTCATGAATATTTTAACTTAAAAATTTTGTCAGATACTACGATTCACGTATAATGTAATTATCATGATAACACGATCAGACACGACGCTTAGCGACATGTCACGTATAGATAGCGTCGTGTTTTTCGAAAACCGAACACGCGGTTTATTCGTCCGAAGCAACGTCGTTAAGGCAACCAATTTACACGGTTCTGATCGGTAATCGAATCACCGTCGTTTTTTCCTTCCGTGCATCGGACAATATATCGCGTACGAAGTCGAGGCTTTTCTATTTTCGCGAATGCTCTTCCACAGCTTTTGGAACGTGTTGTTGATTTAGGAACATGGACGTCGTGTGAACCGCTCGCGTAACACCACGTTGATTGCGACGCTGATTAAACAACGAAAAAGTTATATGCTCGCTCGATCCGGTAGATCTCGTTGACGATTTCTTTCTTTTTTATCACCAGTTTGATATATCACTAATGCGACCGTGTTCTGAAGGATTTATTTGGATGGTTTAAACGATGTTTATTAGTTGCTATTGCTTATCTTTGAGATAACGAATTATGCGTATATAGCTATACGAGTTGTGTATCGTTTGAATGAACGACGAATAAAATCGGCCACGTCGCAAATAATCTGCTTCCTTTCCTCTTTCTTATCCTTTTTTCACCTGTTTCGAATATTCAAGTCTGTACCACACACATACACGCACATCGTTTACGCGAAAATGTTAAATCGATTAAGTTTCCAACAAGCGGTTTTCTCATTTTCTCGCGGAAATTCGTGAGAGAATTGCCATAAATCGTAACGCAATAATCAATGAGATTATTTTTGTTGGGACAGCGGCAACGAGCCGGCGAATTATTCACGATTAACGAACGAAATCTGAACGGGCATGATTCTCATTTTCAGCTATTCAACAGGAATTCCGGTAAACTGGTAATTACACGCGGCCGACACAACAGGAACAAATATTTTCGTCCGCAAACGAGATCGCCAGTAATTCAAGCGGATCTGAACGCGCATACGCGCGCGCGAACGTTCTGTTCTCGCGTGTATCATGTGCGTGCGCGTACGCAATCACGATCTTTTCTTGTTTGACCTCGTTCAAAGCCCTATCGATTTGCCGATAATCCGATATCCGTGTTCGATGATTGTTAGGGTTGCGTTTGAATGGAAGCAAGTCGTAAAAACGACAAAATGTGAAGTGATTAGAAACAAAAATAAATAAAAAATATATATATAAAACGAAGATCAGGAAGAAAAAGCATAAGTTCCTTTTTGTTAATTTATTTTCATGTCATGCGGGACTATGGAAGAAAGTTTTTGCCGTTCAATTAAGATCGTATTTTTTCATATCATTAACAAACAGGATAAAAGTGGCATGCTAATCATGTACGTAGTTAGAAAATAAAGTTGTTCGTCGGAGAAAGGAAATCTTATTTCATGACTGTCTACGTCGTCGCAAATAACGCGTAGATTTTTAATATGGAACGTTGCAGAAAACTGAATTCAAGAATTGCGAGCTCATTAAGGTCATTGATTCTATAATACATACCGAGCTATGAAACACGTGAGCTGCCTGCGAGGATCGAATCCATGGAAATGGAAGTTTTATGCTAATAAATCAGCTTCTAGAAATCTAATTTCTAACTTAATCGCGGAATTCTTATGAATTAATTAACGAGTCGATTATCTTAAACGCTTTTGATAAATATTTGTATTCCAAACGCTTCGTACATTCGGTGTGTTTTATATTTCAAGTGTTTTTCAAAAGAGTTTCTTCTAAATACAAATATTCCTATAAATGAATAAATAAACAAATAAATGAAAAAGCGGATGAAAATCTTCAATGACAGAAGAATATTTGTTAGCAAAATAATCCATTTTTCGATGAATCTATCAAACATTAATGTCAAGACAAATATCTACGCGTAAAACAATTTCCATATATGCGTATTTACGTTCTGGCTGGAATAGATTATAATATTCCAATGTATATATTCCAATAAATCATAATGGAAATCTAAATAAACAGTGGCAAGTGTATAAATATTCTGAAATCTTCTATTTCTATCTTTTTCTATAATACATGATTTAAAGATATATTTCTTGTACTTTGATGCGCTATAAATGCAGAAAAAATTCCAATTCTTTATTTCGGATAGTAACTTTAAGTTGAATTAAATTCGATTCGACGTAACTAAATGGATTTTTCTTATTAATATGTTCACCGTGTATGTGGATAAATTCAGTAAATATTGTGCCATATGAAATCAAATTCTCAACTACGTTAATCAAACGACCGAATACGATCTTCCGTTTCGCGATTGCTCCAAGACATTTCAGCATGTTCCATCTCGGGGACTTCCGTCAACTCACTCGGCGTTATCTTCGTTAATAACGCTTCGGGGAATTGCATGTTGCATGTAATTAATATAATTCCAAACAAAATGTGTCTTACAGTTCGCGTCACGTTTAACGAACATGAACAAAAGCATCCATATTAGTTTCATTAACTATATAACTAACGTGTTAACGCTGCTAATTTAATGAGAGGAGTATATGCTCCTTTCCCGTGTGACACATATTTGTTAGAGTAATCGCTTGCTTTGTTCGTTAATACTCTGTGCAGCATTAGTAATATTTAGTAGGGAAATTAAAAACGTTATGAGGAAACCAGAAGTGATAGGCAGGCAGCAATTATCAACGAAATTTGATGTTTGAACTTGTTTCGTTACTGTAATAAAGAATATATCCATCGTAAAATACGTTTTCTTCAGTAATCACTTGCTTTGTATGTTATAATTGTCCGTTTTATTATAGTGATATTAATACGGAAATTAAAAATATTACGACGATGGTAGAGGAATATTATAAAAAATATTGTGAGAGCGATGTAAAGATGGCAATTATACGTGATATTTAACGGCTTTTAATTTGTTTCTTCATTACGAGAAAAACGTCGAACGCAGCGTATAATATATTTAAAGGGTAGTGTGATTACTCCTGGACCTTCTGACGGTGCTTGCTTCTAACGAAGTGTTTCAAATTTAATGATGATCGCTTCAAACTTGACATTTAATGGACATTAATATTCGTCAGTTTCCTGTCTTGGTTGTAATAATCGCTTCCTGCTAAAGTGCTGAAATTCTTGCTAACTGTTGAATGTGCAATCCAATTTCAGGAATTCCGAAATAACGAACTCCATACCGTATGTATAATCGTGAGCTGCAATATCATCTTTGCGTTGAATGCAACAAAAATTAGACACTTCTTAGTTTCACAGGAAAATTAGTAATACAGAATAAATTATATCTGAAAGCAAGAAGATCTTATAAAAATGTAATATTCTAGCCTTTGTTAACAAACGAATCACAAAATAAGGAAAAAGTTCATTTTCATTTGCAGTTAGAACCTTTGCACTTTGAACTAATATCTTTGAAATTGCGGACTTTTGAGGTTACTTGAATTTGTTAAGACACAAATATACATATGAGAACTATGGATTTTTTTTAAGCACGTACACGTCTAGAATCAGCGTTTTTTCAGCTTCCAGAAAACAAGACTCTCATAAATTTTATTCGTAGGATTCGCGAACTTTACACTTGTCAAATTTTAAGAACTTTACGAACTGTTAATTTTGTGAAATATTAGAATTACCAAAGGGTTTATATAACTATCATAAACTATCAAAAATTAGAACTTTGTAGTAAATCATCTTCGTTATTTTCGTCAAATGTTCAAGTTCCAATAGCCGTCTCGAAGGCTTAACAATCTCGTTAGAGTTAAACTTCTGTAACGTCGATTAAACATTAAGTATCTACAAAATAAAAGATATAGCAAAACCTCTGTTTCCCTTATCTTTATTATCGCCAAGACTTTCTCTTCGTTACGTTGTTATTTTGCTTTACAATAAATTTCTAGTAAATTCCGCTATCCCGCAAAATGAAATTTCATCAAATCTAATTCCGTGGATCAAGCAATTCCATTTCGAACCAAAATCCCAAGATCATTTCCCTCTCTCATCCTTTCACACCACAATAATCATGAATTTCATTCGCTACCCTTCTCCATTTCCGCGAAAAGGCGAATAAGACGGAACCCTGGCTACATAAAGATACTTTGCTACACGAATTTTATTCGTACGCGTGAATAATGGCGCAGCCGTGTAAAAATGCGAAAAGTTGCTTAACGTCTAAAGTCTTTCAGCGTGCCGCAGTGTGCCGCAGTAATGCGGACAATTAGAAAGTTTCCCCTGTTAATTCCCCGTCGAGACGATTACCAACGATTCGGTCCATAGGCGTGGAGATCTCGATGAACGCATCGCGTCTTTGTTTCAACCCCGTTTCGACGAGGAATGGCGTTATACGCTATTAATAGACTCACACAATCGGATGTTGCAGCTGTCTTTCCTTAACCGATGTCTTTTGCATCTGACGTATGCAACCGTTCGATAAAGTTGTTTATTGTGAACTTAGATAGAATTCAGCGAACGAGCATAGAGAGTAGTCTGAAACTTGTCGGAAATCTGATTTGAAATTTATTTGGGCCAGATGTTTCGCAGAAGCCACACACTCAGAGATCTTAGGATGATGTTCCTTTCGTTGGGTTAACTCAAGCAGCTTCTGTGCGACTCCTTCGGCGACATTAAAAAAAAAAAATATTCACGTTTTTTGCTCGTTTCGATTTTAAATGGAATACGTAGGTTAAATTTTGTATAAATTCTAACTCATCTCACGATCATCTCTGGTATCGTACCTTGCCAAACTCGTTCGCCTCTCACAAACTCGCGCATTTCACCTCGACATGTTTAACGTTGCACGAGCAACGTTAATTACAGGAACGTTCACGCAAACGTTCAACAGTAAAATGATAAAACCGGGAAATTAAATAAGCCAAGCTCTTTCGTATCTGGTAATGTATTATTTAAACATACATACGTACACGTATGGCCAGTTTACGCAAAATGTTTCACGAAACGGTCGCTATCACGAGCGGGAACCAAGAAAGCCACGGCAGAAGGTGCAATCGCGTTCTATGCAAAATATCCCGTAAACATTAACATACTTTCACACTATACATAATCGAAAGAAGTTATTCGAATTCAGGCCGCGTATCGCACGACACGAATTCAATAATCTCGAACACAATCTGACCGTTCTAACGCGGAAATATTAATACAAACGATAATGACGTGCGGCAGTCGGGTAGGCAACAGCTACAGCAACACCGCCAATAGCACGAAACGTCGTTTCTACGTCAGTCCTAGAAATTTTATTAACCCATAAATCCCGTTAGAGTTGCTCGGACTACGGTGCATCGAACGAGTTCGTATTCCATTCGTGAAATCCGACTCGGACATTTAACTGGTTTAATGAGAGTGTAATCGTGGCTTAATAATTACACCGTGAACCATCATGATTCCTCGAGGATCCATCATGAAATCCTGCACCTCGCTTTCATGATACTCCGTATCGCGATGGTCAACGTCTACATCTTTCGATCGTGATTTGCTTCGGGCAATGGACGCTGATTGGAGCGGTTCAAAGACCTCTAGCGGTAGTAGTTGGGCAAGATTTGGGGTGTGAGTTAGTGCGAGAGCAAAGGAGTTGAGAACATTTCACGAGGTTAAGTGGCAAACCTGATATGTCAGAGATTTGACATGTCATTGTATATATAGTTATACGAACGTGCTTTTTGTCCACTAATCGTGTATCAAAGTTGAGTTTGGTATTGTTTCAATCATCATGATACAATCAATCATTGCTGCGATTATTTTGAAATACTTGTACATGTACGTATCGTATATTAAATTGTATATTAAATTACCATAGGAATGTTTTAAATCGCGTTACAAATTCTTTCAAGTGCTTCCTGGAAACATATAATACAGAAACATTGTTAGAAATTCGAAAACTGTGAAGCAAGACATCGATCTCGTGCTTCAGGACGATCCAGGAGACGAACCGTGGCATCCAGTTTATTTCTTTCTTCAATTATAAAAGTACTTCGCGTTTCTCAATTAGTTAGTTACTCGATTCATGTTGTTTTCAGGATCGTTCAGAGTCGAGCATCCGTGTTAACGAAGCGACGTAAAAATCGGATTTTCCTAATAACGATGATCGGACCGAGGTAGAAAACTTTTTACCCGTACCATTTTCAAACGATAATGGATCTTTAAAGGTGTGATAAAATTTTCTTCGGGAGAAGATGAGACACTAAGGGCCATTATATAATGTCAACCAAAACTTAAATAAAACTTGGCGACCAAATTCGACAACTCTGAAGCTGTTAGTGGCCATTAAACAGAATGAATGTTGAGGAAAGTGTGATAATTAGGTGGCGGACATTTACGTAAATTTACATTTTTATGAACACGACCAAGGAAATGAAACCTACGCGGAGATTTGTTCCAACCACTAGGTGTCATTGCGAGTTTTATTCTTTGGATACTTTAGACCTCTGTTCGAAAGTCTCAGGACAACTATATTCTGCTCGAAAATTGGGAAGATTATGGACGAATTGTGTCGTGATGATTCATTTAACGTGATACTTTATATGACGAAGACATAAGAACAATTATTCCAAAAGTAGATACAATTTAAAATTCATAGTCTACACGAAACATCAAAATTTGATTAGAAATAAATGCCCTATGTGTTTTAAGGAGAACCGTATATACTTTTGTATATTACGCGCAACTTGTATACTTTTATCTCTTTAAATCTCTCATGTATCTTAAAGATCAAGTATCTTAAAAAAAGAAAAAAAGAGGAAAATTATATCTCTTGTTGCAAGATAGTCGGCTATGTAAAGCGCAAAAGAAATCAAGAATTCTAAAGAAACTAATATGTGCTGCTACTAATATTCTGAAACTTCTACTCCAAAATGGAGAATACAAATCGCTGGATAAAGAGTGGGAAAGAGCATCGTTCGAGCCGGTAACAGCGTTTCGCGTTTCATAAAGTTCTACGTGAACTATCCTTGCAAACGATGTCGAATGGTTGGTTCGTATATGTAAACGACCCGAAGTCGATTATTTACTATCGATTTGCTTTTACGCGGCACACTCGTAAAAGGAAACGTTGTTCCGTGGGTGGCGTGAAAACGGCCACGGTTTATTTCGACAGAGTTCGACGAACTTGAAAGGTACACCTGCGACGTTCCAACTATAAATGCGAGTTATCGGTGTTGAAGAGCGAAGGCCACGCGGTCCAAAAATATTCACGTTCCACTGTTTTTTTTTTTTTTTTTTTTTCTAGCAATCAAGTTTTAAAGGAATAAAGAAGCTTCCCGAAATATATATAAGTATAGAATTCAGGGATTTGTGTTTCAAGAGAAAGTAATTTTCACTTGTAAAGCTTCTCAATTTGTACGATCTTGTCATTTATAAAGTTGAGCGATAAATGTTGCAGTTTAGTAAAAATAATAGTGTGGTTAAAATTTTATGTTATTACAGGCCATCTGTCGTAAACTTGACTTTACTCGAAGGATTATATCAATACATACATGTATATCCCTGTGTAACTTTTGTTTCAACAATTACACTGAAATAATGTATTCTGTTCTTCCTTTATTTTCTATCAAGTTAGAAGATTAACGTTAGTCGTACATTTACATAATTATTTATTAAAAATAGGAACAAGAAATTGGCCAATTCGATTTTTCAGAGACTTACGTCACGCATCTAACTGTCAAATGCAACCAAATTTGACACTGAATCCCTCATGCTCGTTTCCCTAATACACATCCATTTCCAGGAATACAACATCCCCCTATTTCTGTCGAGGTCATCGATTCTTCAGAGGCATTGTCCCCCACGCTATTTATCACCATTACCATTCTAAAATTTCCCTTTGCTTTCATCGATCACCCTACCAAACTAAGCCTCGTTCAACATATACACCAAAAAGTCTCCCTCACGGTCTAATCTAACAAGCGTTTAGAATTAGGATACGAAAAATGTCAAGCCTCCTATGTTGGTTCATAATAGGCGAATAGAACAACGTAGACCGAACAAAAGACGCAGGCACAAGCGGATCGCGAGAAGCGTTTAATTTGTAAAGTGCAGCCACGTGACATTGGCCAGATTCAATTAAACGAAATGGGCTTACACTTGGCCTCACCAACGATTATGCCAATCCCTTTCCATTCCTCGGCAGACGATCCATTCGCTTTCAAGCAGGATCGCCATCAGCCCGATGCCCTAAAGTTTCAATGCCCGAATCAATGAGCGCAAGTTTAATAGACGGCCGAGCTACTCAGCCAGCCGTTGCGTTTTACGGCGTAACCGAGGCGAGAGTCTTTGAGAACGTTGCACGTGTTTATGTACGTTCATCGAGCGTCACGTAAATGATTTATCGACTAGAAACAAAGAGCATTAACGTCGTACATGATGGAGTCGTGGTTTTCTTATCAATTGCAACGTCGGACTAGGTTAATCCTGTGCACCAAAGTGACGAGTACAAATCGTGAGATTCCTAAGTTAAGGTATACGTATTAGCAACATGAAACTTCTACTCAGCAAATTTAGGGAAATTCAATTGAAATGTATGATGTTGCTGTAATAAGGAAATTTTATAAAATACATAAAATATGAAATATACATTGTTGGGTAAGATATTTAAATTTTGACTTTATTAATGCAGAGTTTGAAAATATAGTTTAGTGAAATATTAAACATATTTTACGATAGCTAAGAGTTGAATAAAAATATTATTTCTACTTTAATTATCGTTTGTAAATGAATGGCAATGAAAGAGGCTAATTTCGCTGCTTTCTGTACGTAATAAATGGGAATTAATATTTCTAGTTGTGCGCATTTCAATGTAAATGTTCTTCGAATTACAAAGTTGCAACACCGTAAAATTGAATGCTCAACGATGGATGAATGGTCGTTTGTGTGAAAAATAGTTAAAGAATATTCGTAGCTCCCGAGCGACGTATAGCGCACAGAAAATTAGAGAAATATCGAATAATTAATGGGAAAAAGTTACCCTCTTTATAAATTAAGCGAGATAAACGACACGAGAGATATTTTCTAATTTTCGCTGGATATCGTTTATTATACGCCGTTTGGGAATAGCGTTTCTTTTGAACTCCTTTATATACTGTCGTCACGGTTCATTTGGTAATTATCGTCGTTTGCTTATTATAGCGACTACAATAAAAGGATTGAGAATTAATCCGGAGTAAAAAATGTAAAATACGATGACGAAAGTTTTAGAGATTAATGTACACGTTAACTTGCAAAGAAAAACAAGGAAATCATTTTCTATATGAAAAACTGATATCTTTTAAATAATTTCTTAATTTATCGTCAAACTCTTGTCACAACGATTTATCAATTAGGCTATTACATACGAAATCTACTTTATTTTTAAATATTATAATACGAAAAAACGTTTCAAACAAATGTTACAGGTATGAAAAGGATTATTGAACAATCAAGACATCGATATGCCATTACATTTGGAAACGTGAGCGCGAACATACGTTCCACCCTACTCGAAAGGTTGCTGCGTCATTTGTTTCAAAGGGGATCCCAACGAACCCTGAAATACCAGCTGTTATGGTTCATGGGTGAAACATAACACGGATTGTGAAAGTTTTAGATCTAAGAGGGGTTGAGAAATTAGAATTCTTCGAATGTTTCCAAAGTAGTTGGGAACAACTGTGCTTATCCTTCCAGAAAGTTATAAATAGTCTTCCAATAAAGTTAAACACCATCCTAAATTTGTCTTTAATCTATACAACGTCGAGCATCGCATAAAAATTGTACGAATATTTGAAAAAATGCTTAACTTTATTAAAATACGTACAATTCGTAATTCGCTCACCGACTCTCCCAGCGTGAGGTGCTATCTAAGGAAAAAAGAGTGGAGCGCGTACCGTGAAAACGTCGTTTTAAAATAACCACGCGCTCCGCGCTGAGATGGCTCTCGACCGCGTTTCAAGGCTAACGATCAAAGAAAAAACGTCGAGGTAGATTTCAACGAGCTTGCAAGCCCCGTCTTATCTGTCTACAATTATCTCGGTTGATAATCAGCGCGAACCGTAAAACCTGATAATCGCGTTTCGCGGATCCGCAAGGCAGGTTACGACATTCTCAACGATCTTGTCTTTATCATTATATTGGGTTGGCAAGTAAGTGATTGCGGATTTTGTCATTAGCTGGTATTGACAAAATCCGTAATCACTTAGTTGTCAACCCAATACAATACACAAAATAGCGTCTTAATTACAAAGCTAGGCGCCCATTGCACTTTACCTAGCAGCAATATAGGCTTCTCCAGAGTAAGAACAAGGCATGCTGCTATCACGAAGAAATTTCGAGCTACGCATAATGCGGAATATTTGACGAGTATTTACGCAATGATGGTGCTTGTCAACTTGACACTAAGGATTGTTCAGAAGTCAAATAACAAAGAAACATAATCGTATCGAGAAATATGATAGAATCGTTTGAGACTCGAAAACTTGGTAACAAAACACGATGATCTCAGGTACATATTTCTAAAATTTTCAATCTGCCACGCCGTATGGCTTCTATTGTGACAAGGTTTGTTCATCCTTGTTCCAGAACATAACTACAATAATTACTGGACAGCCTTTCAGGATAAAAAATTAAAACAGAAATGAACGTTTCGAAACACAAACCGTTACGAAATCAATGCGCACCTCGCCAAACTGCTCTATTCCTTGGCTCTAATGTGCGACGCTACGACACCCTGCATCCAATATATTACGCATCTGTTGCGATTAGGGCGTTCAATTTCTGAGACGGTAATCGCACGTCAAGCGGCCCATCCCTTTGGCGACGTAATGAGCCCAGGTCTGCCCGCATACGCGTTTACCAAAGGGTGTCGTTAATTACGACTCGTTAATTACGAGATCGCTGTTAGCGCAACGGTCGGTAAAAGTGTCAAAAGAATCAATTTATTTGGTTCGGTATGTGGCTTGGTACGAATGTAATTCGTTTATTTTTCGTCCAATGGGTTTCCCGGTCAACGCGAGAGATCCGGAATAATTCCACATAAAATAAATGGACTCCGAAAGCAATAAAAAGTTTACACGCGGGTAGATCGGGTTTTTCAGTTGCGATTTTTCATTTTCGTTTTTCTATTTCTGCCTGATAAATGTGAAAGTGACGGGGGGTTTCGTTATGAGTGCGTCTTTTTAGGCTTCCTTTTCTTGTCGGAGAATTATAGTCGAATTCGCAATTTCCTCCTTGCTCGGGCCTCGGTTTCCAAAACCGGGCTTGAACATACTTTTCTATCAAAATTTCTTTGACGCAGCAGATTCGTGGTGACGGAGAATCTTTTTATTTGTTTTAGGGAGATGATACTTTGGTGTGAATCTTCTATTTTCCGATTTCTGGAAGTAAGCGTTCGACGTAGCTTTGTTAGTGCGTTGTTCCATCGACTATTGCAATATTTTTAATATCTTGAGAAACGAAGAGACGCATACAGATCTTTTTTTTCCGGACATTGTTCTCGGAAAAACTCGATAGACAAGTTATTTATTTCCTAAGGATCACTGATACCGATGTATCGTTCCTGTAGTTTCGTCACTTATTTCTATAACGTGATAAATGAATTTCATTCTCTGCTTGTTGTTCAATCGTACATTTGTCAGGAATTAGTTTCTTTGTCGCCTATATGTGCTAAATTTAATTCACTTTTTGTAATATAAAAGCCACAAAACTCCATTTTAGCCGGGAAGATAAAATGCAAGATTTCCAAGACATTTCATCGGGAAAATCAAATTAAAAGTCACTAAGGTTAAAGAATGATCGTAGAATATTTCAAGAGTGTGTGTCTTATTATAAGCGCATTAACACTGAACTTCCGATATGCGATAGAAAGTTATTGTTACCGTCGTAGTACACGTTTGACACTGAAATTAGCTGATCCTGGCTTTGTAACGCTAATTAGAAACGGTGGTTTGACATATATCCGAGCGACATAACGCTTTAACAGAGATCACTAATAATCATCGTTGCATTATTGATACAGCAAGCCATGGTTGTAATAAACTCCAGCTTATTACTAGACGCGTGCAAAATCGATAACTTAATAACTCGATGCCCCGGTGCGATGCTTCCAGGCGATCTTATGCTATCAAGTCCCGTCCCGTCCCGTCGGCCTCAATCAAACAGCTGTCGTTTAACTATCCCTCACATCGTTTAAGTTTCGTCGTCGTTCGATAATTACGCTATTAATGTGATATGACAATCGTTTTGCGGCAAATCATCGAATATTTGTATATTATATTAAGTTTCTTTTATTCATATGAAAAGTGTCATGATCGAGTTAACTGATAATGTTATGATCCATCATCTTCTTTCGTCAAGGTCATTCTTTTCATCTTTTCTAAGATAATAACGAATCCGAGACAACACCCTATATATACACTAAAAATAGTTTAGCCAAAATTAGCGTATAATAATAATAATAAATGGTAACAAAAATAGTGGAAGATATAGTTTAAAGGAATTGATAAGACTAAAAGGTTAATTATATTTTTCTACATAGAGCACGATATTTGATTTTATCTATACTTATCTAACTATACTTATCTAACTATTATCTATATAGGACTTGAAAGAATTAGAATAAGACTAAGAATTAAATGCAATAGTAAAATTTACAACACTAAATATTTCAAAGTTACCAAAATACTATCATAACTACAGGCAAACTATTTCATATCATTTTTTGCTTTACATTTGCTCTTGACAAATATTAGTTACACGTTAATGTACAATTAATTATGTCACGTGCCTTCCCCAATTATTTATTCAACGATCGAATGAAAGCTAACTATTTCACACACGCGTTTACCAATTATTTGTACTATTATTCCATACGTTCTCTCCAATTATCGATTTCAATGCTACATAATATATGAATTTCCAATAGTGTTTCAAATTTTCAATAATTATTCTGAAAGAGAGTCCAGAGCGATTGTTCCGCTTCAGAGACACGTACATCAAGAAACGCGATATTTGCGGAAAACGCAAGGATCTTCGTTTATCATACACTTGACACGTTTCGTCGGGACGAGGAACGACTCGCGAAGGAAGTTGCCGTCAATTTCCGTTGGCAGATTGTCTGACACGTTCCGCGGCGCGGCATATTGGATCGGTAACAAACAATTTTCAACATTACGGGAACACGTACCTTTATGTGTACGCAAGCGCGCGCGCTTCACCGCGTGGCTGCGTTATGAAATACCGGTGCACCCGGTTACGTCGTTATATTATGCATACACGATATAGTGCGTTGCACAATATGCCCGAGTTGCATCGTGTTGCACACGTACATACGTCTCCGCACACTGACACGCGGCTGCATACGATCCGCATAATGAAATATGACAAGAATGGAACGAACGCGACCCCCGATGCAACGCTGTTTCTATGTACTTCTAGCTGCCGCTCAGACAAAGACAAAATAATTCACCGATTCGCTTTATTACATTATATGTCGGATAAATTTATTATCAACCACGTTGATTTATTGCCTTGTCGATTGCGAATCGATGTACATTGCATGTTATCAGTACCACATAGTATCCTTTTTTAATTTTACCGAGATCCTTGAATTTTCGTATCACAATCTCATGTAAAAGGTTAACGCTGTTAGTTAAATGAAGTACGTGTATCATCATATAGTAAGGTATTTATTTCCTAATTTATAACGCCATAATAAAACAGGTCTGTATACACGAAACATAATTCTCGACAATCCTCAGCTAACCATCCTTCTCGTACAAATATGTAAATCCCCTGATTTCTAATCTCTGACCTGGCGTCATCGCTATCCTTACGTCTAATAAGGCATAAAACTGCTGTATGTATATATACGTACACATAAGTAGCCCTGCTATAAGTCACGAACAAGCTAGAAACAAGCCACGAAAGGAACACGCTTCTCTTTCCTTTTCTTTTACTTTCTGTGCTCGTTCGTTTTCCTTTCTTATCATATTATAGCAGCACACATCGATTTAACCCTTGATCTCGTTCACCATCGTAAACCGACTATCGATCAAAAGTGTTCGACGTCGAGTTCGTTTGCACGCTCGCTCCTCCCACACATTTGCCGCTGCGATAGATATTTTTCAGACACGAATTAGCCGCGAATAAAACAAGCGATGATCGATGAGAATTGCAACGACACACATGCGTACATCCTCACACTCAGCTAGTTCGATTAAAACCATTGCAGATCTCTGTCCTTTCTATAGTGAACGATAGACGATGGAGACATCGTTTTTTGAAAACTGAGAACCAACTCGTGATAGATCTTGATATCTGGATGAACTTTGATATTTAGTTTCTTTGGAACACTTTTTATGTTATTTCGTAAGTATCTCTCGCAAGCTTTGCGTGTCGATCATCGAGATCGCGAATCAATCGCGAATGACGTGGAACGTAATGAGTTACGTTGTAAAGATTAAGTTGTAACAATTAGGCAATTTGTTATTTTTGGCGTTCTTTAACGTTGAAGGTTTACAATCAAGCGAGTTCTCCCAGAATACGTGAATTAGAATTTTTAATTATGACGAAGAAGAAGAATTTCATTTTTCAGTCTTGTCTGCTGCAATGTGTAATGGTTTCCATAGAACAAAGAAAAGATTTTTATGTTTCTGATAAGATGCTCAGCCATTTTTGAGCGATTAAATTGTATTAATCATGAGACTGACCATCTTATTACTTGCCTACATAAACTATGAATCTTCTGCATTTCTCTAATCGATATTTTCGAAGAATCAAAATCAACAATTTACATGATACAAATTACAAATTTTCGATATTAAAAACGGGGCCAACTTAGCCAAAGACATGCTAGAACCTAAGGATCTTCTGGATAAAATATTTATTCAAAAACGATCTAAGTAAAAATTCTTAAACAATAGAATACATTAGCAAACCAAGCACGCCGTACCAAAAATGTATTCGCTATATCTTTACCATTATTTATTAAAATAATTACTTTCATTAATAAAATAAAATTTATTACTGTATACCATGCAAGCCATCATTAAAATTAATGATTCAAAAATTTCTTCAGAAAACACTATCGAAAAACGTACCTAAACAGCGGTCTAATGTTTGATAAAAGATCCCACGAAACCTTTCTGAGTATTTTAACGACCCTATCGCACTTAGATTCTCGAGCCACAAACGAAACGAAACAATTAGAATCGCGATCGCACACGTCGCGGTACATTTGCAGCGACCAAATTCGATTAGCTAGCGACACTTTGGGACCGATCAGTATCTCGGACACGGAAGCTTTGCCGGCTTCGGCCGAGACAGAATCAGTTCCAGAGTCTGCGGGTGTAAATTGCAGCGACTTTCGTTTCGCACGGTACATTCCGATCCCAAGGGGTCGTAGCCACCCTCGAGACCGAGGACGAGGCACGAGCTCATGGAAAAACGATTAGGACCCTTGGCGTGAGCTTTATCGCGGCCTGCGCGATTTACTACCGGCCGTTTACCAAACAGGGGAGAGACTGCCAGCCCTGGGATACGAATAAGACTTCTTTCGACGAGAATCGAAAGCACGAACGTTCAACCAACGCTCTCCCCTGGCCTGATCTCTTTCACTCTTCGCCGGGCTACAAGATGTTTTTAATTCGGATAAAAAATGAAAGAAGTTTTGAGAAGAATTTCGATATTTATGATATTGATTTAATAAATTAATGTCGGTATTTGCGGTGAAAAAGCGAAGATTTCAGGTAGAAGCATACGTGAGTTCGTGTAGAAAAGATTGCCGGGCTTGAAATATACTTTGGTACATTTGTAATGTCAATAATTAACGGAGCAAAGAGACTGAAACATATTTTTACTTGCACAATTTACGCTTCATTTCCCCTATTTTAGATTTTATTTTTTTCCTCCTATTTTATTTTTATTTTCATTTCCTCCTGGTAGAACCCCTGAAATTGTTTAGCATCTATTATATGTTTTTTCCATAAGAGAGAGATATTCTCTATTTTCTATACAAAGTGTGTAAGTTGCTTATATTAAATATTTATACACATGTCACATATATGTATGTATTAGGTTGTTCGAAAAGTGTCTTTCTTCTACAGACACGTCTTTTACAACAAAGCATTTTTATACAAACATGAAACCTAATCTGTCGAGCGTTGTGATCTTTATTTTGATAGAACAATATGGATCATACGTAATTCGAAAAAATAATGTAAAACGTACAATGTTGTGCATTCATTATTTCCTTATAAAACGAAAGAAATTTTTCGGACGATCTAATATATACATTATACATTCCATACATATATTAGTCTATCTATTTTTTTTTTTAAAAGCTTTGAGTTTTTAATAACAAAATAGTTTTGATCGTAACAATAAGATTAAATGCACAAACATAAATTAAACATTATATATTATTATCATTTACAAAATTTATAAGTCGATATACATACAGAAGTACTCATATGCCTTGAATATAGATGTGTAAAAAGTGTATCGTGTAATTTCATCGTCTCCAATACGATACTGATACATCTCAAATGTTACATTCTTCTGCAATACTATTACATGTTTAATGAACCTAAAGTGATCAGCATGTAAATGAGCATAAATCCTTGCAACAATTTGAACGAAATTAATATTCGTTTGCGTAGTTCTAATATTTTTTTTCATTCCGCGACATAATATTAATTCGAAAATAAGTAGTGTATCTTTCACACAAACAACGAAAACGAAATATTCCTTGCATTTGTGTGCTCGTAACTATATGTAGGCTTGTTTCACAAGAGTGCTCACTAATAAATAGCGGTTCTGCTTCATAAATTTATCTTGCCACATTGAATACAGCCATCTAGAGGAAGCTTGCAGTGAGAGAGCGTGGATACTTAAAGAAATTGCGGTTGCAATCCTTATGATAGTAGAAAGCGGTTACGATTCATCCTCGGGCAAGGAAGAGTGCAACGAATTCGTGTTACACGAATACACGAATCTTTGTCGATGTTGGTTAAGTCGAGGACTTCGCGTTGCGGGGAAGCCCAACGAGATCTATAGGAAGCGTGGAATTTGGAAATTGCAAAAGATCGATACGAACAGCATTGAAAACGTTGAGGAAAGGAGCCTTATTCGCCATTCAAGAACGCTCGTGTTACCAGAAAAATATCGACTTCACGAAACCCCATGAAACGTACAATTTTCATATGAGAATCGAGAATTCTTGAAAGATCGGATGCAAAGTAGAAAATGATGTTGGCTTGAAAATTTACGGATTTATCTTAACGTCGATATGAAAACTTGCATGCAGATTGCTTCATTGTGCAGTTATCAGATTCATAGGAATTGTTAAGTATGCGGGTAAGTACTTTAAGAGATACAATCTCACATTGTGTTTTTTCAAATTGTTTTTCTTAGATTCATTCAATTTGCAATCTTTCAAAGAGAACTAGAACTGCGCGAATCTTAATCACTTTTTACACATCACAATCAAACAAAACTTTTATTATTCATTATTAGATAATTTAAGCAAAATCGACTTATTTTAATATTCATTTGTTTTTATCGAGTTTCAGTTACTTTTTTACAGACATTCTTGTTCAAGCGATGACCAAGATAACAGATTAATTATTAAAAGTAATAGAAGAATAAACTTCCTAATGAAAGAAGATATTTCTTTCCACCTACATTATTAAAACAGGTAATTCTTTCCATCTTATGTGAATCCAGTGGATAATACCAAAGAATCTCTCCTACTTTATGAAGGGTATACTACTCTTACCACCCTTCAGGAGGTATACCACTTTTTTAAACGATCGTACCTTTGAATATTCCAAAATTAGCGAAATAAAGTTGATCTCATCCTTCTATCGATACGTCGTAATTAGGAGCTTTTTTTCCTCTTAAAAAAAAAAAAAAAAAAGAGCGACTGCTATAAAAATTGCCAGACGACCGACAGCGACCATGAAATTCATAAAACAAGCGTACGACCTACCGTCTACATCTGTTCGAAAGTTTAAGGCTGATGGTGAAGTCTAGCAGGTCGAAAATAAATGTATTCGCTATACGTAGAGTAAAGTGAGATCAGCCAGTCGAGGGATAATGCAGGTTGATGGGAAAATTGAGTGAAGGGTTTTACGGGCGCGCTTAACAGCGAGTTACATTCGAGATTATAATGTGTTAATAGTTAGAATAACTGAAGCGTGGAAAGGCTGCAATGTATTCTAGATGGATTCTATAAATAGGCAAGTTAATATCGTACTTATAATATTATATTCATCCACGAATGTTATAATTAGATATTTTACAAATTCGCATTTCGTAGAAATGCAGTCTCGACAGAGTTTTTTTTGGTTTTATTCGGTTTTATTAAATATTGCAACGAAAACTCTATCTTAGATGTTTTGGATATTGTATACATTCTGTAAGCGCATTCTTATATTTCAATCCACGTGTGAAAAAGTGTCTTATATGATACGTCGTCGTCAAGGCGTGAAAGAAAATTTGGAACTCCCTCTGATTTCTTCTTTGATTAGATAAGGAGAAATTATATCTTCCGCTCCATTTACAAATTTATTCGTAATAATTGATGAACTTGTCCAAGAAAGTTTGGATAATAAAAAGGAACCCAAGCTCGATATAGACATTTCACTCGATTAGCCGCTAATTTATCAGTGAGTAAATATCCCTGCATTTTCGCTCCACCTTATTAATTTCTATTGTAAACATCTTCTTAAAAGGATTTCCTGCAAAATTCTCTGGAATTTTAATTCGAAACAGGAATCCGATTCCACGTTGCAGGCGCTCAAGCAGAATCTTCAAATTTCCGTCTTCGAAATGATACTTCCAACCAGTTAACCACACTTTCACGCGAATTACTATGTACTTAGTATCGTTGCTTAACGTCATTAGCCATATTTCATTACCGACTAATTACCTCAACGCACAACCGACGCTAATCCTTCGTTTCATCCATGTACCACCATCGTTGCTAGAAAATGAAATGCGTTCGCTTTATGACACAGCGAAGAGTCCTGTATTTTTACTTCGCTATTCAGCAAATCTTCTCAGAGCAGGTCGGCCTGTAGCCCATATGCGCCACTTATTGTTAGTGAAAATTCGTTTGTTAGAGATCGGTCGTTGTTCGTTTCCTCTGTAGCAAAGTATCACAAAGTCGTATCTCAAAGGGTCTTTTGGAATCTATATATTCGGTACCGAGTCCAATGGTTCTCGATACTTTGTAACGCCGAGTCTTGACCTAGCGAGATCACTTTGTTGCCAAGCTGCCGCACCTTCGACCGACGACCAACTCCTTTTGCCTCTGCTCAATGATATATCGCGTTATTGACTGAGAGTCGGTCGTCTTTAGGAATAAGCTAGTCGTTACTTATCGTCTCTAGTTTACTTGTTCATCTCTGGTCCTTATCAATCGTTTCAAACTTGAACATCGGAGCTGAAGATAAGTAGCACGGAACTCATATTTCATTAAAGATTATTTGCCACAGTAGTGGATGGTCCTTCGAGTTAGTTAGTTCTACTAGTCGGCACATCACGCGCGAACGCCAGCCAACCCTGACCCAACCCAACGATCAATAAACGACGAATAAACAATCGTTAACGCGATTGGATTTATAATGCAAACGTTGAACACATCAAAACAATTTTGAGGAATGTACAAAGTAAAATTTTTACAGTGTAATTGAACATCTGAGTCTGAAGATTACTTGATAAACGTAAATTCTTTATGCATAGAAAATCAGCGTTGCTGCAACCTAGATGTATGAACTGCTATGTATGCACACACAACAGATACAGTGATATCGATGGGGAAACTTTTGAATACGGAATAATTCGTATAGGGTACGTTTTATTTTCGGATCTAATCCGTCCATTTTAATTTTCGTCATCTACACTGACCTGCTCTCGATATCGCCGCAAACTCAAGATACTAGAGCAGAGTGCTTGAAATTGAAGAAGAGTTACCCAAGGCCTATCAATTCTTCAACCATACCTTTCTTCTCCAATTTACATAAATCGACACAATAATTCTATCTCGGTAGACTCCAATTTCTCCCAACCTAATCTACCAATCTTCTAAAAATACACAAACTGACACAGTACCGAATTAACCTGTAGATGGTTACAGGACACTAACCGTTCACGGAAACCTCATTTTCCAACCACGACCTATGTCCGCAACCTACGGCAATTCATTATTCGCCAGTCCTATCTTATTTTCAGAAATTGGCACGAGGATAATCTGCTTTCCAGAATAAGTAACGCGTCTCGCAACTCGGCGACGCATCAGAAAGCAACGACCGCGTCGCATTGCGAAAGTGGTACACGCGCTCGGATTTCTGGTACACGCGCCGACTATCTCTCATGCGTGTACACGAGCGACGATTACGTACGATGAGCTCGCATGAAACGTACGACGATGTATCCGCGTACGTGTATGTACTGCTACTGTTACTCCGCGCGAGAATATCACCGTACATAATCTAACCGTGCAGTCCGTGCACTATAGTAAGCGAATGGTATAAGATATAACTTAGACCAGGCAATATGTAGTGGATTCTCTCGCGTGCGATGATGCGGCCCCGTCCAGCCACTCCACGTGTACGTACTCGTTCTGGCTAGCTTCACCGTGGGGCGTTTTCATGGAATCCAATTTTCCAAGATTCTCGTCGCCTTAACAGGGAGAGAGAGTTTCCCTCGCTCTCTTTTTCCCCTCTCTTTCTTGCTATTATCTCTTAAGCGTGCTTGTCGCATAATGGTCTCCCTGGCCGGGTTAGAACACGGCCGCTTAGTAAACACGCCCATTTCGGAGTCGTAAATTGTCGACACAAAACTGGGAGGAGACGTCCGAAAGATCCAGCCGAAATATTGCGGATATCCTTCTTCGTGCGAGCGTTGTCTCTGTCTTTCTTACTTTTTTTTTACGTTAAGTCGTGTCATTCTCCGTGTCCCTCTTTCGCACTGTCTTCTCCTTCTATGTTGAGCTTTGTGCCTGTCTTTCTCGTATCTTTGCAACGTCGCTTCGTGTCTTTTCATCTCTTTTCCACTCTCCCAAGTTTTCCACGATTCCGAGAATCTTTTGAAGACGCTGGTTATACGTATGACGGAAGAGGCGATACCGAGACTGAGAATTTGTAAGTTTCGTGCAACGACTGGATTTCGATTTCGATGGTTTTAAAGGAAACGTCACGCCCGCCTTGCGGAAAAGTTGAAACGCTTGTTCTTTGAAGCGTCGGTTCAAGTTGGAATGGCGAGAACAACGATTTTCAACGGCCCTTCGCAAGTTTCGAGTTCGCGGTCCTATTGTACTGTTCCTTGAGAGAAGTTCACGTGCAAATGGCAAGGTATTAATTGTTTTATGCCAGGAATTATTTGAATGCGGTATTCCGGTCTATAGCGCGAATTATTCAAACAAAAGGTGTTTAGATGATATGAGGATTCAGTACATTGACGAATAAGCTAACTGCGAATTTTCGATATTTTAACGTAGAGAAGATTACAGGACTAAAATAGAAATAACTTCAATTAGAAATGAGATTTTTAGTAAAATGAGATTAAAATTTTTTTTATGAAGAATTAACATCGTCGTTAATAAGAAGACAATTGGCAGTGCAGAATATTGAAAAATTCTGTAAAATCTACGCTTTATGTCCCCATATGTACTTTTCAGAAACCGTACGGGATAAAATTACGTAATTAATTAATTAGTTAAAATTATCCGATCTTTTCCCCATATTAATCCTCGAATTATTCAGACATCATGATAATTAATATAATATTATTCTGATCCATTATTCTAATCAAATTGTTTCCTCCATCTACATTCTATTAATCAAGGGAATCACAGTAGGTTACTATATTCATCATAAATACAATGCAAGTATCTACATTTCTTTGCAACGTACAACACGCAAACCATTCTTTTGCTCCAAATTAACCAAACCGGAGCAATCGACCTGTACTTAAGCACATTTATCGCGTTTAATTCAATTTTTTCTAGCGCGTATCAATTGCGAAACGAAAACACAATTTTCCATCCTATTGATAGTTCGGATGTCGCGCGGTCGGCTTTCACGACCGAATATATTCGACGCATACGCTCTTTCCATATCCGATCCGACGAAACGTCGAAAGTTAGCGAAAAAGATTCGTCGGATCCCCGGACCTTCCATTTTTGTTTCCTCTCTCTATCAGCCTATTTTCCAGCCGCGCTTCACTCCCACGCTTATCTTCGACCTCGAATAATTCGAGTTATTCGTGAAGTCCGCGTGTAAAGTTTTACCTCGACTCAGCGCGTTCCCTGCACTACGTCATCGTCTAATCTACACGCGAATGCGATCGAACGATCGATAAATTCGCTTTCCAGGCAGTTCGTGACTTTTAATTCGTTTACGGGTATCGATAGCCATTGATTATGAGAAGCGATTGCAAAAGACTGACAAGCTTTCTTTCTTTTTTTTTTTTTTTTTTTTGATGTCGTCGATAACAAAACTGTAATGTTAACGAATTAATTATAACATTATAATTAGTGGCAATCTAATCTATTTTAATTTTTACCGCGTATGGAATTATAGAGGCATTAATTATAAAATTCGATGCACATATTAATTATTAAAGGCTTCTTTCGTTTGGTTCATGACATCGGCGGAACAATTGTAAGCTTAATGAATCAATTTTAATATTATAATTGGAACAGATTTAATCTGTTTTAATTTCCGACGACTACATGTCAAGTATATATAGAATTATTAATTATAGAATCCGATAGAAACGTTAATTACGTTTCTAGAAAAATACTTCAGTTATCGGGTTGATGTAACGTTACTTAACAACTTTACGATACTGACAGTACGTCTGCTATTTTTGAGAAATTGGAATTTCCTACATCGCATAAATTGCATTATAAAATTTACAATTCTGATCACGTCCACGACTTAATTAGCATTTTAAAGCGGTCGACGGTTCCGCTCAATAGCAAACGACGTGTCATAAGCTTCGACTCCGGATTAGAACTCGACAATAGATGACCGGATGAGGTCTCTAACGAGGCGTTACGCTAATAAAATACGCACTTGCGAAAAGCCCACGACATTTCGATCGTCGCATGATTGGACAGACGTAGATTCCCTGACTGATTTCCCTAGACTGACAGAATATATTCCCTAAAACCAAGCACCAGACGCTTCAAGAGCAAACACTTAGGTCCACGATTACGTGTCTCGCTACACAAACTTCATACTTAGAACATACTACTTTTACTTCATACAAAACTTACGTTCATCAGACTTGCATCCATACTTCGTAAGTCAGATCATCATACAATCATAGTCATGTAAGACATACTACAAGGCACGCTACAGATCACAATCGTATTGGAAGTCTTCAAATAAACATACAAATCGCAATCACACTAGAACTTTAATCTTCCTCCATCTTGAGCGTTGATATCGTCCAAGGTTTGCGACACCAACAACCGAACAGTTACAATTTAACTGATCGACTTTATTATTCCGTTATTCCTTCTTCACTTATCGTTCCACGAAGATTTCCAAAGAAAAGTATCAATGGAAAAGATACAGTGCGATTTGATCGTATTTTTACGTTTCTATTTCTCTGCGCCTGAAGCTTCTTACGGGGGAATCGAAACGAAATATCGTAATTTCTAGTTCGCATCTCGTCTTGCAACGGAATAATTTCGTTAGGAGATAAGCGTTTCTGCGATGTTCCTCGTCTCGATCGCATCGAAGGAAAACATCGTGAAGATGGCTGGAATGCCAGTCTGGAAATTAGAACGTGCAATGAAGTTTGACGAGCACGTCCAAATGCAATTACAATCCTTCCTTATGTGCAACGAGCTGTGCAACTTTATCTAGAAATTAATGAATCTTCCGTTGTAAGAAAGGAGAAATCGAGTTACCGTATCAACTGCTTTCTTGTAACTGATAAGCTTGTGAATGTGTACTGCTTCGAACTTTGTAAGTGCAAACATACGTGGGAAGGAAATGATCAAAGAATGTGTTTGACAAATGGAAGCTTCGAATCAAAAGAATAAACTGTGTTCTCGTCTCGTCAATTCATTTTTCTTGTCAGAGTAATCGACTAATATTCAATAAATTTTCCTTTCTATACTTTACACCGTGTATATAAGAATAGAGTGTAAAAAAAGTGGAAATGGAAGAAAAAGAAATGACGGTACGTACCATAATTAAAACAGCCGTCAGTTGAATTTTCAAACTTTCTAATAAACTTCGTCGAGAGTAAAGAGTTACCATCAAAGAATACCAAAATCAAATGTACAAAACGAAGCACGAATGGTTTGATATATATTTTGGAATAAAAAATAGTCGTACAGTGAATAAAATTTGTCGATCCCCTAATCACAAAAAATTAGTGAGCATTTTGAACTTATTATTGGTAACAGTGCAAATTTATCTGAAAATTTCTCCACACACTGATCAAGAATAAAAGGGAATAACCCATATAGTCATAGCAAATATTATTTGAACGTATGAACACGATAAATGATATTCAATCCTCGTGTACACGTCATACACGACAATCGAAGACACGATATATCTACTCGTTGGTGTGTTCATTAAATCATCTATATCGCTGCGTTTGCTCGGAATAATCGCTTTTTCGAATCGGTTGTTAGCTCAGACATCTTCATTGATTGGAAATTTCGACAGCTCGATAGACTGATGATAGCCTCGAGTATCCTGTACGTGCAGTATATCGTATGTTATATCGCAAACTTGAATCGCGGGCACCAAATTCAGGCGTTTATTGAGTGTTTCGCAAATATCAAAGTACGAACTATAATCGGTGATAATAGGATTCGACTTCTGTGTAGTTTAAAAAATAATTCTATTAAATGTTCTAATAAATCTTGGTCGTAGTTGGAAATTGCACGATGACGAGACTTTGGAGATTAGTTTCTTACAAGAGATGAATATCAACAAAACTAAGACGGTGTATGGTCATCGAAAATTGAAAGGATAATTCGAATCTGTCATGGATTATCCTAGGTTGCATCCAAGATGAATAGAAATCGGCGATAGAAAAATGGGCGGGAAATGTAACTACAGAAGGTAAAATGTGATGTTAAAGAATTTCACGTAGAAAAGAAATCGTAAACTTCGTAATAAAGTAACAAGTGTAGAAACTAACGTGTTTTTTAATCACAGAAATCAACAGAGATTACAGTGAATTCTCTGCTTTGGATATTTTTCTTTACATTTACGTGTGTCGCGTGTATTCTAATCATCTGAAAAACTACAGTTCCTTTATTTCATAATTTCACTGTTCTCTCCAATTCCTCTTATTTGCGTTATTAACTGTGTTGACAAATTCACTATACTCTGTGATAAATACAAAGGGATTATATATCCCGTTAATCGATACAACAGCGAACTAGAGTAGCAGCAAATGGATTCATTTATTATCTGGCAAAATCATAAGATTTATCTCTGATTGAAGTTGCATTTAACGCGACATAAAAGGGCACCGGGATATACGGGACCGCAATTAATTTTGTCCCTTAATGGCGTCGCAGCTAATCTCCATCGTATTTTCTAATTCCATAATCGATACGCAATAAAGCGTTGCTGTTTGCGCATAGATGCAACAGTGATTACTGAACCAGTAACGCCTGCAAAGCTGCGGCGTAAAGCTCGGATTATTTCGTGGGCTGGATATCTCTTCGCGCAAAAGTTGCATCGATTAAAAGATTAATAGAGGAAAGGGGGAGATTAAAACGGCCGGCCGTGTCTATTTTCCGCGTTGGGCACGACGCTTTGAAATCCGAACGTTGTTATTGAATTTTTTATTCCGTCGTTAAGGGATGTATACATATTAGTTTTAATCTCGTTTCCATCATCTAACAAGGAGATATCGACGATGGGAATATAATATCGTTAAGACGAAAACGAAGATGTGAACGTCAACGACATCGCGAAATCTCTCCGAATGACAGGCGAAGAAAGGATGATACGCAGCTACACACTTATTTACGTTTGTTTCTCGTCCTTTGTTCGTTTCATACGTTTCATTGAAATGACATAAACTGCAAACACAGAGGGAATTGCACTCTTCTTTACGCGAAAGCTCGAATATCAAATTGCAAAGGGAAATTGTCTGTTTTCAACGTTATATGGTAACGAAGAAAAGAGCTACTATACGAGCCTTAGTATCTTCAAGCCTTACAGCCTCTATACCCTGGAATTCGTTGTTTGTTCACTCTACAAATTATTTGAAATAAAATTCAGCTCAAACGAAGTTTAACTGCATCGTGGATAATTATTGATTAATTATTGATAGACGGAAATAAGATTTACAATGCTTTCTTGTGTTTATCGAAAAAATCAAAATAATCGATGAAATAATAATACTAGAGAACAATCGATAAACCTAGAAAAATATACGCAACAGAAATTCTCATTAACTTGTAATAAAATGTATCAAAAATAAAATGACAGTGTTGCTTACTTATCCTCCTCCATAAAGCCCAAATTAGATATGCAATAGTACCAAAATAAAATTCAATATTATAATAACCCATTGAAGTGAAGAGCAGAGTAGCCAGGAAGTTAGAGGACTCTCGATGCTATATCATTAATGATTAACACCAAGAACAGGAACCAACGAAGAAGATTTGAAGTGCTTTATTAGGGATCAACGGCCCTAAGGGAACGACGCGACGTCGTCTCGAGGACGGTTTCCCATTTCGATCGATACTACTTCCAGCTTTCGGTCGAGCAATTTGACGATATTATCGCGGATTGTTCTCAATACGTGCCGGACGGATGCAATGGAATTGTCGTTAAACCACCGGAGGCCTATTCCACAGCCCACACGAGCGTTAACTTTGTGGATTACGGTTCTGGGGCAACGAGAACCGTCCCGACACTCTGCTATTTCCGACTTCTCGTGCATGCATCAGCGAGCCAAATGGACGACCATATCGATTTTTACGATCGTCTGGCTTGCCACACACGTTTTCACGACGATCGAGGAAATCGCCTCATCTCACCGCGAAAAGAGGTGTATTTCGTTCGAGTTTCGTGCCACCGAACACGTCTTCAAAGAGAAAACAATTTCGTTTCGGCTCTCTTTCCTTAGCGTTGAACCAAGTTTTTAAGTCACGTGTCGCGTTATGGATAATTTACGATGGATAGTTACGGTGTTGTTAGCCGTCAGCCGTATTGCGGTTATTACGCTCTGTCAAAATGGACGATGTGAGACGTTAACGCGACGACCGTAATGTTTGCTTGTTAATCACAGGTGATAAATTTTCCTTGAACAGTGTGACATTTTGGTGTGGACGTAGTACAATGAAAGCCACTGCTGCATCATTATTGAGAAACACTAGCAACGTACTATTCTGTCGTAAATAACGAACACGATGATGTGTTCTATCGATGTATTATATGTATATAGCATGCATGTACAATATTTAGTATCTGTAAAGTGGTGCAAGTTGATATGAACATGGCAATTGGTGTTACGCTTATCGCAATACTGGATATTCGTTCTCCCTTTTAATTAGAATTGTTTAAAATCGAGAAACATAACGCTATTCGCGTTATGAAAAGATCCTAACATCGATAACCATAGTTATAAAAAATATTACAATATTTCAATATCGATCTTCAGATAATGAAATCCAAATGTAATCGTCAAGGATTCAAACGTGGCGCTATTTACAAATTGCAACTATAATTATAACAAAACTATTTATTCGTGAGTTTTCAAATCAGGAAGCATAAGGATGTCTATCTAAAAAGAGAAAAGGAAAGAGGGATCGATCAATGATTAGAAAATATCCAAAGAAGCGTAAACGATTAAAATGCAACAGAAATTGAAGAGAAACACTCACAGCGTGAAAAAGATTCCCATTATTCGGGGAATTCCTCTTTCCTCGTTGAAATTACTACAAACTACTCATTTCTGCTCTCCCCCCAAAGCCATCCACAATTTTCTGCTCTATACAAATTCATCTCTATCAACAGCCACGTAACTCGAACGTTAATTTCAAGCTCGTACAAGCGTCAAAACGGAACCGGCAGCAGGAAGGTAGCGTGGATAATCATTCTCTCTCGGCGCGCTCTTCAATTATACGCGCGCGGTCGCAGATTCGACGACTGTCCTCGCATCGACGAGCAATGGCAGCGTTTCATCTGCGTGAAACCAGTAAATCGCGTGGCCGAAACTTTTGACAAGCGGCTAGATCGCGGTGTCAGTTTATTCCCAACACGCTCCCCGGAGAAACGGACGTTAACTCGTTACACGGTTTTGCTCTAGAACGAACAACAACGGATCCAGTGATGTGGAAGGGTGCGCATGACAATCGCTGCTTCTGTCGTTCTTGCGTCGGCCACAGAACGCGGCACGTGTGCGCTTCGTCGCAATCACTTGCAACCACCGTCCACGAGTTAGAACAATGAGCTATATCCCATTCTCGGATAGCGCGAAAAACCGACGCACCGAACAGCGTCTACTGCTTGCGTCTGATTTGCTCGGGGACCCGCTGATTTTCTTGCTGTTGCACGCTTTGATAAGCCACGGAGTAGAGAATTGTGTTAGAATGTGGGTCGAATGGTCTGATTTGGAAAATGTAGCGTTTGATACTGTCGGCTTCGAAGGAAAATCGATTTATCGTTCTTGGATGGATTTACCGCTCTTAGACATAGGAGACGCTGAAGAGATAAATAGAATGCAGTGTTATTATTCGTGGTAGAAATTTTTAGGTTGTAGCTACAGTGGATGCACGTTCTCACGAATGAAACGAATGAAAATCAAAGTTCGTATACTTGGAAGAATTTGTATGATGAATAATCTATTTGATTACTCTGATCCATTCATTCTAATCGTAGTCTTATTCGCGACAAAAGCTTAGAAGTAAAGTACACGTTTACTAATCGGTCAGAAAAGACAACCAATTTTCCAGTCGCATATAAAATATCGTAATTGTTCTGCTAGTCATTGTTGGAAAATGAACCAAAAAAATGTAAAAATCGACGCGACGAGACGCATTGATCTTACTTACGTCTGGTTTACTCGAGAATTTGCTCGTTTTATTGATATAACAAGCTTTGTATAAATTAAATAATATTTGCAATGTTTAATATACCACGTTTAGATTAGGTAGTTATGAAATGGATTATGTATTATAAGCTGACACGATATTAAGGATTTAATTAGGACTTAATTCGTAGCTTCATGTAGAATAAACAATCCTAAAGCGTTATATTCTGATGAAAATGATCGTTTTAATTTTACATTGTTTTAATTTCCAGCAATAGTAGCTGTATAAATCGAAGTTGCAGGGATAAGCTTTCCAATCCTACTTCAACTCACTCAAGCACCATAAACACGTAAATCGTGGTTTTGCGGGCGAATTCGGTAACAAATCCTCGGACGTTACAACATTGCAGGGAAGTAGCCGAAAATCAATAGCGTGGACGAGAATACGATCCTTTAGCTACGAATTCGGCCAATTTTTGGCATTGTAGCCAATAGTTTGAGCAACTCGTCGCCCAATTAACGTTACATATTTCTTAATAAAAACGCGAAGCGACGATTACACTCTTTGTCAATTTTTTATTCTATGAACCATACTACGATCGTACATAAATTTAACCCACAAAGGGCAAACGCAATTACCGCGAATTTATGTGAACGAAGAAATATTCTTTTTGTTACAGATCGTAGTTGCGACTCGTTGTTAACCCAGTTCGCTACGATCGAACAAAATTCGAAAAATGATTAGCCGTAGTATGGAACCTTTAAATACAGTTTTCGATCGAATTAATTTCTACAATGTAATAAAATATCCCGATGAACTACTTCAGACTTCTTTCCGGAGGAGAACCTCCTACCAGGAGAGAGCAGGATAAAAAGAATCAATTTTTAAAATGCAATTCTACGACCGTCATTTCTCAGACCATCAAGCATACCTCGTAACGCTCCATTCCACATACACTAAGAGGTATCGTGACACGAGGGCCGAGCGAAGAAGAAACGAATCACGCGATGGGATCGGCTAACCGCGAGCCGTGAGTGAGCGATCGATGGCACTAGCTCGAACGGCGAAAAAGAAAAAGCATCTTCGGGCATGCAAATGGTGACGACGAAGAAAAACGAGGAAAAAGAACGAGAGAGAGAGAGAGAGGGAAGGAGATAGTATAAGAAGGTCGATAGGAGCTGGGTTCGAAGCGGTTTCGAGCTACTTCGCGACCGATGAATATGCACGAGGACCGATTTAGAAGATTAACTGTTCGACGAAAGATAAGTAGAACAACGACGATCCAATACGGTGGAAATAAAGTTAAAAGTGGAAAAAGAAATGGAAGGAAAAAGGAGAAGGAGAACGGAGAATGAAGGTGGAAAGATGGAGAACGTCGGAGAGATCAACGCGAGCAACGAGTTTGTACTCGCGGCCTGCTTTAACGGTGAACGCGTTGAAAACTGGCCGCGGAAACAAAAACCGAGCAGATGAGTCGAAAGTGGAGCAGCTTTTTTTCGTTTAGCCACCCTAAAAGGCAACTTTAACACCTTTGGATGGTTTTTCAAGCGGACGTCAAGGCAGGATCGCCCCCGGCTTCCATTAGCAGAGCCGCGTTATTCCCTGGATTTCGAACACCTTCGATTTTGCGCGCCATTTGCATACCGCGTTTCGGCTTTTCTTTCCCTCCATCGCGCACGGTGCTCTATTTCAGCGAGACCTTAATACCGTTTGTAAATGCACTATGTGTAGAGGTTGAAAGAGGGATTAAAGGTGGTTAAACAATGAAAACAGGTTACGTGGCTGTATAGGGCTGTATATCATCTATATTTTAGCCTTATAACGTGTGTACTTGTAATTTAGATATTTACAATTAGATAAGGTTGTTTTCTACCTATGAATTTTATGAAATATTTTGATCGCGAATGAATTTAATTTGTGCTCTGTGATCCATAGGAATATCAGTAGTGGAATATCAGGCTGACGCTGGTATATTTGTACAATCAATGTCGACTCACGCTTTATCTCTTCCTGTTTGCAATATCTCCACGTCAAGTGCAGGCGATCTGTATTTATATAAAATCATGTGGCAGAGAGAATTTCATTTAGTCAATCACCGTTCAGAATAACTATCTCTGGTTCAAGTATCTCATAGGCCATTTCGATACTCTCGATTTCAGCAATTTCTGGTTTTCAGGCTTTGTTAAAAGCGAGACGATGACTGTATTGTATAAAATAAAGATACGGAAACAATTAGATCGATATACATATGGTTTCTATGAGCATTGCTCGGCGATTTTAAAAGCTAAAATAGGAAAGAATTTTGAAAGGGTAGGATTATATTTATGTGACGTAGTTAACGTTCATGATTAATTTCATTATTAAGAAATTTCTGTTTGAAAGCAGTTTCAACAATATGCTGCTGTGTAATATCTTATCTAACATTTATACATAAATCATTCTTACCTTTTCGATGATACAATATCCCAGCGCAATATCGAAATACACCCGATAGGTATCTTACAAGGTGTTAAGAAAAAAATCGTATAGTGAAAATATGTTTACTTTACGTGAATGTTGAATCAAGATTGTGTTCCCATTTTTCCTTTTTATTATTATTATTTTTTTTTTTTTTTTCGTGCATTCAGAATATGCAGGTTGATTCATAAAGTGCGATCGTAACTTTAAGGTTAAATTCAGCATACAGAAATAACAAAAAAGATTTCACACAAAATATTTGCGTTATCTGACCTCGTTCCCTGGTTACAACCATTTTTAGTGTTTCAGTAACTCACGTTTCAAAGCATGCTCGTACAACCGATTCTGACTAGAAATATTTACGGCCTCGTTTTTACGTGTCCGCTCTTTCCGATCGCCAACGTTTATTTCGTGTTCTATAAATAATTCCAATTTCAAAATATAGGTCGCTCTTAATAAAACCATTCAACAAGATAAAGAGAAAACGAATACCTGTACGAATTCGAGAGATTTTAATCCAAAAGTAACATCAGTCAAATCAGCACGTTTACGTTAAATCAATCTGTGCATTGCTGCTTCTATATGTCGAAAATGCGCGAGTCTCGATTCTTATCGATTTAACTTTCAAAATCGAATGCGTCATTTATCAAACGATTCGTAACCTTTTACAAATTGCACCGTGATACGAAAATAACGCGTCAAACGATCCCTATAAATGAACGCAAGCCGCGATAAGTTTCGACGTTTTGCATGATCGGCAAGGAGGACAAATAACGTGAAACGAGCGATTCTACGTTGCGGAACAATCATGCAGTTGAATGTCCAAGTCACAACAACGGGGTTTATCAATAATTTGACGCGTATCGGTTGACCGAAACTGGAAAATCATCCTGTTATACGCTGCAATGCACAACAACGAATGTATTTTCAAATAATTAGCATATACGAAACTTGGATTCACCGATAATAGTTGATTCATCAAATTGATTGTAATTTTGTCAGAGAACATATCTAATTGCCCAAAAACAAGTACAATGCTTCATTTAATCTAAAGTTGCATATTCTATGATTATCTATTCGTAACAAAACCGATACGTTTTAATGTTTATTTATAGTTATCGAATATCCTATATACGTATACTTTCTTTTCATTCGTGTCTCGCATAACATATTTTTAAATTATCGCAGTTGTATCACAACTGTGTAATTATTAGTCGAAAGTTCTACAAGACGATTGACGCACTTTCGTTCACGTGCCATTTTTAAGCAGCGTCTTTTTCATGTTCTGTTCACAGGTAAATGGTGTCTGTGATTATACACGTATATTCACTTGTATATGAAAGGTGTTGTTATTTCTGTATTTAGAAGTAGGATCACACTAGCTATTATTTTATTCTTCGGATAAAACTATTCACACGGATAAAACACACCGTTCTGAGCCGAAAAAGCTTTATTGTACTTTTTTACATGGACTAGAAATAAAAACAAAAGAATATCTTAAACCTATTGATTATATCTAGAACTATCTTCTAGTTACTATTTATTGTAATTAGCGCATCTGCATATGGATGGCGAGCGCGAACTCACGTTGTCATTTTCAACAGTTTTACTCTTGGAAAAAGTTACCTCTTCCCCATTTTACAGACAGAGATTTGTGTAGGATATCGGAGAAAATGTCAGAAAGTTTGAGGGTGCGTAATACGCACGTTGATTGTGTGATAACAAGTAAGAGAATATTTCGTTAACTTGCGTGATAGAATGAAGTATTGTTTCGTGATTCGTGAGTATACAATGACTCATGAAAGTGTTTAAGCATGCAATCATCAATTATAGAGATATTTTATAAATGTAGTATGTATGTTATATAAAGCATTTTGGAATTACATTAGCATCGTAATGAGATATGTCAATCATAATCAATTTGGTCAAATTTGAGACAAATCTGAAAATCTATATACAGGCTGGTTGGTAACTGGTGGTACAAGCGGAAATGGGGCGATTCTACGCGAAAAAAGAAGTCGAAAATATAGAATAAAAATTTTTCGTTTGAGGCTTTGTTTTCGAGAAAATTGACTTTGAATTTTCGCTCGGTACGCGTGCGGTACGTTATAACGGATCTCACTGTAGATCGTTGTCTCGATGGAAAAATTAAAAAAAAAAAAAAAAAAGAAAAAATTAAAAAAAAATGTTTATTCTATATTTTCGACTTCTTTTTTCGCGTAGAATCACTCCCTTTCCGCTTGTGTCACTAGTTGCCAACCACCCTGTAGATTTCGACAAAAGGGTTCTTCATCACGCTATAAATACGTATATAAGTATATGAATATTTCTCGGCAAATAGATAAAATCAATAAATTTCCGGTCGCAGGAATTTGAATAATTTAACTGTTCAATAACCTTTTACTTCTTTTTCTCTAAATATTGCTTACGCAGAGAAATACAGTCATATATTTAATACGCAGATACAATTTTCTAGGTTTCACGTGTCTAGATTTATCTCCTAGACACTTTCGTTATTTTAAGCCAACTGAATTATAGAATTTGAAATTTTACTGCTAACGTGGTAGAATAAAAAGATTTCAATAAAGTGGTTTTCAGAGCGAAACAAACTCGTCATATCATAAAATATCATTCGATATCGAAGAGAAGAAAATCGGATTTATATCTGTAATAGTATATCCATTTGCTAAATATTACCTGCTTCCTATATTAATATTTTATCCACGATATAATACTTTTCATTCAGAATGACGTACTAAACGATTTATCAAATTACTTTTACTCGTATCATTGGTATCTCTGAAAGCTCTTTCTAAATAGTAAAATATAACACTAAAACAATAATTAACACGGAGGTCGACATATATAATCATTAATTAATAAATAGAAACTATAAAAAGAATTACAGAAAGATATTCTTTCGTCGATCCTCCAGCAATATAATCCATCAAAATATTCATCTGAAATTATGAATATTTCGATTATAATTAAAACTGGTATTGCCTCTACTGTCTGAGCATCTGCATGATCATTGACGATCATATAATAATGTTTATCCATAGGAAGCTGATGAAACTTCCGCTGAAAGTTAGCTCGACTGCGTGGCTTTCATAGAAGCGCTTAATAGGGAGCTTTGCTCTCGCTGAAATTACGTCGTACAACGTATCGGCCGGAGGAAACTGGGATGGGAGAGGAAAGCAAAGCAGATATTGGGGGTTTTGATCGAATAACTTCGCGGGCAAAGACGCGATTGGATGAAACGAGAGCCTGACGAACGAAAACGTTGGACGCCGTTCGCGCCATGCAAAATTCTTCCATTGTTCCACAGAGTGAAGGTTCCTCGAACGAATCGATTTACCAGCTTTATGCATGGTAAATTGCATGACTCTTTCTTAAAGGTACTGACCTACCTACCACGACAATTAACCTTTTCATCGAATATTAATTTGACAATTGTGCACTGTCGAAGGCAACGTTCGTCGATTTCGTTGGGAATTTCGCAACAGGAGATTTATCATTCGGCAAGGGATAATTTATGAAGGGTAACGTGAGATTGTGGAGCGGTGTATTGCTCGAGTTTAGGCTAGAGCAGAGAGCATAATTGTTGGGTAAAATAAATTAGAAATATTTGAGAGGGGAGTACGCGTATATCTCGAATATATTTCGCTTGAGAAGATCGCATTGCTCCGTGAGAGTGATCGATGACTCTCACTGGGAATAAGAAGCAGAGAAGAAATTCGGTGAAATATAAACATAGAAATTTATCTACTTTACTTCGCTTACGCAGATTGTGCGTATAAAGAAGATGAGCGTGAAAGAAACAGTCAATCTTTGTCAACCTGTACGAACTATCTCCTGTTTAGCCAGCCACCAAATTCTATCCATCAACTTCAAATTCACGCCAGCTGTTGCGTACACTGGTAACATATATTTATTTTCTTCTAGACTTTCAGGATGTGTATTTTATATCCTTTATAAATATATTGCTGTTAAGTTATAGAGACGTTACTGCCATAATTTTATTTTATTATTTCTTTCTATAGTAGATCGTAAATAGCTTTAAGCTTCTCAATACAAATTATAAAAATGGCTACGTAAATAATCGCTAGATAAATTATATGTCTTTTATCAAACGTTCGATCAATAAATTGTTCTGCAGAAAATTGTCTCGTTTGTATGAGTTACAGATTTCTTACGCGGACCGATACGTTCGAAAGACAGGTTCGTTCGGATTTCTATATGAAATATTTTTATGGGTGAAATTTTCGACACTTCAATCGAAAGGACAGTCGGATAACAAAAATGAAAAGTTCTCTACAGCGACGGGATAAATAAATTACCAGATAGATAGAAGACAATCAGAAATAACGATGAATATTACATAGAAGAAAATCGATGAATAGAAATTTTACTTTCAAATTGATTCGAACGATTCATTTCTTTCCTTGCAAAGAACAAAAACGGCACAATTTCTCAGTCAACCGGATTCCGTGAAACGAGTATCCTACAAATGCGCAATTTATCCGTGTTCGCAAAGAAATTTGATACGTCAATTCTCAAATAATTTTGTGTAGAGATTGCAACTGATGGCTATACCATCGACCATAAATACACATGTATATTATTTACATTTGCTAATATTCAACCGGAATTCAATACTTTTCGCTGCTTTTATTTTCCACTTATTTTTATTATAAACCCGCCATTTCGTTCGTACGATACAGCGGCCACGTAATTCTCCAACAAGAATACTCTCCAACGGAGACAAATTTTTACCAACACCTATCTAAAAATCTTCACGTGCCATCAAACGTCAATAGCGATAAAGCCAAAATAAAACCGGACCACGAAGGACCCAGATACTTGGCGGTGTCTTTACAAGCCACCTTCATAATCCACGTCGCTTTTCTTCCACTTTTTCCTCTCTCTTTCCGCCGCTTCCTTCCATTCTTGCAGCCTTTTCTTTACAGCGTTACACGGTACATAAAGATCAACGAAGTTCACGGCGTGAAGAGCTGGGAAGCAACGGACGATTCGCAAGCAAGAAGACAAAAGCGACGCGAACTGTTCGACGATGCCTTCACGATCCGTCCTTTGCTGACAAATCGCGAAGATAGCTCGGCCACCGTGGGGAATAGAAGAGAAAGCTTTCGGAAGAATTACGGCAACGGAACGATGTCGTAGACAGAGGTACGACGTTCCGATATCTCTTGTAGCCCAGATAAGAATGTCCCTCTGCCCGTTTCGAACAACGGCTGGGAGGAAAAAAGGTGAGTCAAAACCCCGAGTATCCGAATTCTCAAGTATTTTTTAGATCTCATGGTTTCAAGAAAATTCTCGTCGAAAGAGATCGCCGATTTTTTAAATCGTTTGGTACAAACATTTTGTAGTTTCATTTTGTTCTTCTCTTTTTAGGTGATGTTGTAGAACCTTGTTTATTTGAAATAATCGTCGTGCACGCTGTTAATATAATTGAATTTTTGGGTAATCGAGTTACTTTATTTTCATATCGTTTATTCCAGACTATTTTATATATATTGATATTAAATAGAGGTCATTTATTAAATTCATCATTTATTCTACACTCTCTATTTCATAAATATTATTATTAAACAGGAACGAAGAATTTTTAATAAGAATGTGATAATTTTTTTCAGTTGCTTCCTATATGTGCAGCTTCTGTTATCGATATATAAAAATAAAATGCTAAACTCCAATCGTTCAGTCAAATGTTCGAAACTTTCTTTAGCTTGTTATCCGAGCAAGACCAGTTAACTTATCTTACCCTTGGATACAATAATTTCTTTATCTAGATACCCTATATATTAATGCATCGGTTGATTTCCAGTGAAAACAAATTCTGTGATATTTATATTTGGAAAAATCAAAATCGACATATTTCAAGTTGACCTGTTTTTCTTAAAACTTCTAATTTCTCAGTTATAGATATCTTCGACCAACAAATAACCCAGTTAACGTGTTAATGAAAGCAAAAATATTTTTCAAAGAATTTCGGAAGTTTACGTCCCGACGAAAATTATTTCACACTTAAAAACATCGTTTCTCCTACACTCGCTGTTAACCCAGTAGATAAATAAGAAACAGCTGCGCCCGAAATATATCAGTCAAGAACAAGTGTCCTGGCCGCCTCGCTAAAAGGATACTCGAGTAACGCGCAGTAGTCAGAGCCTTAAAGTGGCCAGACATATCCATCGCGCCGTACCTTTCAATATTTTGCGAGGCGCGATGTAAGAGCAGAAGTCCTAACTTCTGAAGAATTACGATTGACGCGAAGATCTTACCGACGGAAGCCTTCGAGCACTCGACCGAGTGAGAAACTTCTAGCTCCTTCTTCCTCCTAGTGGAGACATCAATGGAAGAAACGGTCCGTTACCGATCCGGCATTCTCGGCGAATTCCGCTGGAAAACGGGACACGAAGGCGGAAAGTAAAGACAAGCTATAGGAGGAAGAAGAAGAAGAAAAAGAAGAAGAAGAGTAATGCTCCGGAGTTGTAGATGGCTCTGGTCCCGCTTACGCCGCCAATTCACGAAGATTGAATTGTCTAGCTGACAAGTGACTCGTCGTTACGTGGCTTACAATGACGCGACCGCTCATCTAAGCGACGAGAAATCCCGGCAATAACGTCGACCGGTAGAGCATCGCGGGTTTATTTCCTTGTATCCTTTTACATCCTCTTTACCACCAACGCGTTGAATGCTTGAATCGAATCTAATGACACGCAGAGGAATCATGATTCCCGTTGAACCAGAACAGCTCCTTTAAGACTCTGATTGACATCGTTGTGTTCAGTGTTACGTGATTTTCGAGAAATGAACGTGAAGATGCGTTCTATGTGAGTGAATGTATGACGAAGATACAGTTAATGAAATTGAAGAAACACTTTGCTGTGTTCTATCTCTGTCATCTGACGTATACAGTGTTAGAAGCTATAGAATCCATCGCGAATATCGATTTAATTTTTCATTAGATTTTGTTATCGAGATGAGGGAGGGAGTCTGTTAGACGAGGTAACAAAGGCTCTCTTCAATGTCGCATACGTAACCACGAGCCCTTTTGTACAACGTTAATTCCATCGCGTAAAATATTCCCTGTAAAAACATGTTAATACCGTCACGTTGCAAAGGAAAACAGAAAGAATCGGAGGATTCCTAAAGGAACGATTCGCCAAACATAACATCTGTCTCCCCGACCCATACAATTCCGTTTCGGACACTTTACCCAGATACTAACCCGAAGAAATACATCCTGACCGATGATGGCGACCATCCTTCCTCACATATAATTCTGCCTCCTCGTCGTGCGATTTCCTCCCGAGGCAAGGTCGTTCATCAACGGATCTCGAAGCACGAACAGCCAGTCCGTAAATGTCGACCCTCGAGATACGATCTTCGTTACGCAAAAATGCGGGGGCGGAGATATATATATATATGTGTATACAGAGAAACAAAGAAAAATAGAGAGAAAGAGAAAGAGAGAAGAAGAGAGTTATCAGAAGGAACGACACGGAAGAAAAGAGGATCCCGTCGATCCGCAAGAGAAATACAGAAAACGCACGGTACACAGCGAGAATATTGGAACGCGTCTCTAAGCGCTGGGAGTGGGCGAGGGGCGAACACTCGAGACGTTCAGACGCCAGTAGCGAAGCAATTTTTTGATAGGATCAGCGCTCGAACGTGGTTCGGCCTGTGTTTCTTCGATTCGCTCGCACATCCCACCAGATATAGAACGTCGCAAATAGACCGCAGTCTTTTCTTTCGCCGGGAAACGCTATCGGAAATATTCCTGCAATGCAGCTCACGGAAGATAGTTTAAACGTTCACCGATCCCTCTACAAGCCTTCTCGCCATCGTCTGTCCGAGCACACATGTGTGTGTTCGTGTTATCCTGCGACCAAAGAGTAAAATAATTTTTATGGTGGAAGAACGGCTCTGATACTAGCGCCACTATGGAAGAATATACTACGTTTTATGAATTACCAATTTTTCGAGTAATTTGATTTTCTCAACAAACATCGACGGTTCGTACGGTTTGTTGTCTTTTAAATTATCTTTGATGGATTTCAATTTGCATCTTGCACAGGTTTCCAGTGTGTTGCGTTCGCAAGTTTATACGACGATACACACACACTTTTCGCGATTACATTGACGTTGGATGATCTTGTGTTCCATGACCATGATATGGACAGCATATCTTATCGCGGATTACCATCTTCGGGTTGTAAGACTCCCTTTTGGAGCAGATCGTACGAGCTGCTTTGGATCACATTAGAACACCAGGAGCTGCTGTGGATCAACTCTAAGCCGAAGGACCTACTGCGGACCATCTCTGGACCGCAAAACACATATCAGATTATCCGGTTAGCGTAGAAGCTTCGCGTAAAGCACATTCTGAAGCTGTGAAATGATTAATCGTGTTTAAAGTCCGAACCATGGTCAATCCAGTTTAAAGTCTAGAACATAGATTTTGTATCGAAAGTCTGAAGTCTATGATCTAGGTTTTTGAGTATGATAATATGGAATTCGAATTTTAACTATACTGTACGGGAGATTTAAACCTCATTATTTTTAATCAAATTACAACACAAATGTTCTTTAATAATGCTCTATCACAGACATTCATGACTTTTACAAGTTTCTTTCAATTTTTTCGCGAGAATAAGTGAAGTATTAAAATATTAAAATATGTCATTTTAACTTAATTTTTACTTCGCTCAAAGCCAAATTCACATATTTGATTTTAGTCAACAAATTGTCCAAACTTTTCGATATTAAAAAAACAAAATAAAAAACAACCTATCATTTTTTCCGTGGGTGAAACGGTGAAAAAACTCCTTCTTAACACACAATTAAAATTTCAAGCTAGTACAATACTTTTTTATTAATCGTGTCAAGCTACGAAAAGGTTGTTCCCAAAAAGCCGCGTTGAGAAAACCGCGTAGCTTACTAAAAGTATAACAGAAAACACATAAAAAGTTCCAGATGAAACCGTTTCGTAGTTTTTGTAATTAAAGATGTTAAGAGATCGATATTTCTGGCCAGAAAGAAAGAAATTTCTCTCTTAAGTATTTAAATACGTTCACGGTTTCGTATGACGAATTGTACATGAAAGCGGCCAAGTAGTTTTTATTATGAAAGTATAATGTAGTTGCTATTGTCCGCGGTGAAAATGTACCGAGCTGCAAAGATGAATCGGAAACACGCGAGCCTCTGACCACACACGCTACGTTCGCATTTTCTCTTCCGCGAAACGTGTTTGCGTTTCCCCGTACAATCTCGTGCGCAAGTCGATTCAGCTGGCTTAGCGATTTATTAAATAACTCGACGGCGATCTTAATGACACTCGTTCGAGTTTCTATTCGCTCGTTGCTCCTGGTAGTATCGCGCGCGTATGCGTGAATGCTAATTTTCAGAGTAAAGAACGCGTATGATACGTCAAGCGATTGTTAAATGCGTGTATCTTCTTTGCTTATCGATTGTCGGACTGTTGAACTTTCTGGATATCTGAGACATCGTACACACAAAACAAATATGAGAAAAGAAAGCTACAAAACGTTGAAACTATCGCAAATTATGAATGAAGAAGTCGAATATTTAATAAGAATGGAACATTTTGATTTAATTCTTCGTTCAAATTACCCAAACAGAAAACGCTTTAATTTGTTCTATTGACTCAATATGATACATGGAATGCATCGTGATAAGTAAAGAATGTATTGACGATAGTCATACAAGGGCATCGGAAATATCAGGGTGTCCGGAAAGTGTCTTTCCTACGCAAAAGTGTTCATCTCAACAGAACAAAATGGATCGTACGTAATTCGACAAAATAATATAAAACAAAAAACGTGCGTCTATTATTTCCTCATAAAACGAAAGAAACTTTTCGGACAACCTGATATAACACAGAGTTTCCCAAAGAGCAATATAAAAGTGGGACAAAGTGGAGGAGAAGATAAGCTGGTGATCCGCTAATAATTACAGCAAAGTGTAACATTCGTTACGAGGGAAATTTTGTTTCATCGTATGATAATAGTCCACGTTCGTAAGGATCGGAACTTCATACATTGAACTTTTTGTTAGATTCTATTGTTCCAGCTGAAATTCAAACGAGTTTCCCCTCTCGTTCAACCGCAGTCGTCGTTTTATGATCGAATAAAATCAAACGCTCGTCCGAGATCAAACCTCAATCAATATTCTCCGTGGTCGTGGCCGTGAGAAAATGCTCGCTCGAACGCGATTATTCAAACGATCCTGGTCTTTTAGCGAGACGCCATGACTCGCATTTGGCGTTCACCGGCGTCCCATCGATTCGACACCATTGATCCATTTTTCGCGAAGCAACGTCTCGTCGATCGTTCGTCGAGGAACGCCCCCAGCAAACGAATTGAATGAAACGATGCAATTTCTCGCGTGGAATCAACGACCAGTTCAATCCAGCGAATTTACTTTCTGTTTAGCGATGATCCCTATCGAACTCGCTTTCTTCTTGCGATTTTTTAAAACGACAGGATTTTAAAGTTCACCCGCTCCAACGAATTCCAAGTTTCGGAGATATTTTCAGGGTAAACCTGGGATAACATCGAACACATTCAAGCACGAAAGAAGAAGAAGAATAAGAATAAGAAAATGGAATTTGACGACATTTGCGATATTCCGTGTGATTGAATATCTATGCGAATTCAAGACGTTTCAACAAAACGTCGAAGAATAAAAATGTATCGATAGCGTTATTTACTTGATCAGATAATTAAAGTAACGTACCATATGCGTCAGTAGCGAAAGTGTCAAATAAATTTGAAACGACTCCACTTACGATCCATCGCGCAACGACCACGAAGCGTTCCAATTTCACAACGTTATCCTCCTCGAAATTCTTTTCCTCTCGCTCGAAGGACGTGGACAGATCTCGCGGTGGAACAGGGATTATTCGATCGAAGTGCGGTTAAGCTCGTAGCCGGCTGGTCGGTTCAATTACATCTAACCGAAATCCAGAATAGAAGTCTAATCGGTGGCAATCAGTGTTCGATCCGACGATTCGACCGGGGTGATTAATAACAGGCAATTAGCGTTTCCATATCTAATTATTCAACGTGAACGTCCATTAGCACGGGGCTAATCGGCGCGAAGCGGAACAAAGACGCCAGAGAAGACACGCCTTGGACCGGCTGATAGAGGATGTCTCGCGCCCTCCAACCGAGCTTAGCTCTTCTCCATTATACGAAGATCGATGGACAGTTTTTTGGAAAGCTCAACCGACACTTTCTTCGTTCTTCATCGCGCTACCGTTGACGTATCATTAATTATTCGCATGACGTCGACCGAGGAATTTGTAGATCTTCGAGCTGCGGACGACTCTTTATACGCTCGATCGTCAAGTTACTTAACGCTCGATTCGTTCCCAGCCGCGTCTGCCTTTGTTTGCCTTCGTTGGCACGAGCGTGAATCTCCACGTCGTGTAATTTAAATTTCAAGAGGATTAGTGGTTTTTTTTTCGTTGGATGAAAGCCAAAGGATTATAGGGGACAACAATTAAACGATTTTCGAAAGGACTTTCGAAAGAGATGCGTCGAGAACAACATTGCAGAAATGAGATTTTGGGATAAAGATTAGCATAGATGAAACTTTGCAATACGCGAATTTTGTTTAAATATTATCATTCTGTAATAGTATTATTGAAATTTCATCCCGTGTGAATTCCGCTTTAATTCCGCAATGGCGTACATTTCTTTTTCAGACGGTTCTTTTCACGAGTCTTTCAGATTTGTTGTGATTTTTGTACATACTGAATATGCCAACAAATTCTGTAAAAGCTCGCTAAAATATTTTCAAACATATAGTTGAAAGTTATAAAATTCGAACGTTCGGAAACCGTTAAAAATCGTTTCCTGCGATATTATCGTTCACCCTCTTGAATATAATATTATTCATTTCCTAGGGAAAATTGTGTGTTTATTTTCAAAAGGCTAATACCTTCCAATCTATCAGATTGTTCCCTTTTTCAACCATTTTATACTATTTTATATTGGTATATATTATTTATATTTTATATCGCTATATTAAAATACAGTAAAAGTTCATAAACTTTCAAGCTCGTTTGTACGAACCAGATTTTGTTTATCGCCGGTTCTGTGAACTCGTACCTGAGCCTCCATTATCCCAACTATGCTCGAACGTACTTTAAATTGTACGAACGCGTAGCCATAAGTTGGACACCGGTGTGTTTTGTCTAAGCTGACATATAATTTAACATAGTCTGTGTCGAAATTGTTGTCGTTACCATCGAAACTCTTAGCAGCAGCTGATGAACGTAGCAAGTACCAAGCCTCTATTATCCGAACATATTCGCAATACTTTGTTCCTCGACCGATTTAGACGAATATGAAGTTACTATATTTTTTCGTGTACTCTTCTTTCGGTTTTTCTTGAAAACGTTATCATTTATGTTTTTCAATTAATTTCAATTTTTTTTTAAATCCGCAAAAATTCTTAATTTCACATTTTTTCTGTCTTTCTTTACTTCACCCAGAAGAAAAATATACAATAGTTTAATTCTTTTTTGGATTTTGTTTCAGTCAAGAATTACGAGGCGGATCTTTCCCGCCGATCGAAGACTGCAGCGACAAGACGCCCATGAAATAGGCTTGGAAATCTATTACAATTTTTTTTTATTTAAAAAAAAATTTTTTGTATTCGTTAAATATATATAAAACCATATCTCAAAATTCAATAACTTCATTTCTTTCTTTCCCTTCTAAAAAAAATCGCAAAAATAAACGCTGTTTTAAAACATTCTAATTCAGGACACCCCTTAACATAGAATAAGATTGAAATGTTCTATTGTCTTTATTTAACTTTTTTAAAATACGGGATAGCTACTTGAGTGAAATTTTATCCATCATAGTATCAGCATGATTTCCTTCGAAATTGAATAGCTTCGTTGTGGAAAAAGACTTATATAGATCAGATAAACAATGATTGGGTTAGGTTACAGATGTTGCAAGTAAGAAGATGGAGAATTAATTAACTTCATGAAGGATCTTCTACAGGTTGGATGAAGAAGGTTTGCGCTAGTTAAGTTCGATATAATGAAAATTCGATGTTTTCATGTTAGACGGCAACGTTCCTTGTCTCATTTGCATATCAACTATTTCTATCGTAATATCTTTTTCTTTGTTTGTTTGTTTAACTCGGAAATGAATCTAATTTTTATATATTCGTTTTTTTATGTATGTATATACGTAACACTCTTCTATTTTAATTTTTCCCGCGACTTTTTGTCGTGTTAAGCGCGATATTATAATTTACCGGTTAGTACACCGTCGTTAAAAATTCAGCCTTACTGAGAATCGTCGAGATGCTTAGAATAAATTCAAATTACGCTTCCTTGCCATACCAATTACCGTGAAATGAACTCAAATTACGTACATTACGTTAAAAATCTCGACATACGAAGTACAAAACAATTTTGTTTCCATTCTCTACTATAGTTAGGAGCGAGAGTAATATTTCTAGTACGCAGAAAAAATATTTTTTCTTCATAAATACTTTTTTCTTCGTAAAAGTTAAATCACGATGAACAAAGTTAAATCTACGTTACCGTAAATCAAACATTTTCACCATATAAGTTTACTATGAATCACGGTGGACACGATCCCTACTTTTACGAGTTTGCCACGTGCCCTAGCTCTTGTTAAATATACGTCACGGACGTATGAGTATAATATATGTGCTTGCACCCTCGTCTCCCTACTATGTATTATTTTCACTTCCTTTTTCATTTTTCTACCCCGACAAACATTTTCTTCGATAAACATTTGATCCGCCTATGAGACGAGTACACACTGGGGATATTCACGACAAAAATTCATATTTTCCTGGACATGTAATGTAAGAATTTGTTTTATCTTCTACGAATTATAAAAGGCACTATTCTTTTACTTTTTCTATTCTCTGTTCTTTTTTACTCGTATTTTTCTATATTATTATTTTTTGATATATAATTCAGGATACAAGCAGTAGATAGGTATGTATGTAATATCAAAAAAAGAGGAGGTAAATTATTTATAAACTAAGAATCGTGAGAGTGCTGGGGAAGAGAGAAAGAGAGAGAGAGAGTGTGTAAGTAAGAGTGTATGTCTTGGTGACGTTAAAGCTAAATTAGTAAAGGAGGGAGAGAAGAGTGCGAGGGTCGAGGATCAGCATTTTTTGACCTGGGAAGACAAAAGTTGTGAGCCGAGTGTTAGAATAAGAAGATATTGTAGTCAGTTTTTGCATTCGGTATTGCTTGTTAAAATAAAACTAAACTTCACTTCAAATAGAACATCCTTTCTTGTCCTTACTCTAGACTATTTAGATACTACATGTATTTAGTGTTTCTCGACGTAAAGAAGCAATCCATTCTTTCAGAGTATTCAGGATTTTCGTTACATTTGGTTGTAGAGATGTAATTTAGGAAATGTTGATATCTTGGAAATCACCGTGAACGACTTAAGGAAAGAAGCGAAGAAGAGAAAATTATACGTATTTAAAATCTGAAGCATAACAATGTACAGAAACTTCTACAGTTCAGTATCTCACCATAAGATACTTTATATTTTAATATCAAAAGCTCGTCAATCAATCATCCTAATCTACCAATCATCCAATATACGACACGGATAATCCTCTGACGATTTACAATGAAATCCTCCTTATCGTCACTGCTTCCACTACGTACAATTCATATGAACAAATTCGCGATGAATACTTCAATTAACGTATTGTAAAACATATTCATTACGCTATTACAAAATCTTCAATATTAAAATGGAATCTTTTTTATTGTCACTACTGTTATCACCGTACAATCCGCAATCGACACAGTTCAGCTCAGAAACTACAAATTTCACCAGCTAAACAATCGTTCCGGTGCTCGTCGACTCGATACAGTCGAAAGAAAGAAACTCAGAACCAAACAGGTCGGATAGTTCCGTTGGTCGAAACGATCTTTGAAACGATTCTCTCGACTCGCGGCCCAACGAAAAACCGAGGAAGGCACTTACCCCTAAAATGGTCCAATCCTCGAGAACTCATCCGTTCTCCATTGGCTGGCGCGATGCGTCCCAGCCACGTTATCAAGCTGTTCGCCATTCGACGACCCGTCGTAAATGGGGTCAATGGCGACTGTTAAACCCGCAACTCGCATCCGGCGGTCGCCGTTATCCACGGATATCTCGAATCGAGACGCGGATCGAGAATGCACGGAAACTTTGCATTTCGTTGCACAAAACAATCGTAGAAATTGTTCCTTGACGACGATCGAGATTGCCCGCTGATTTCGTTACGAGCTTAGGGTTTCCGTGATACGATTCGAAGAAAATGCCTGACCGATAGATCACGCGACATTCTTAATCGTTCCAACGATGTTTTACGATGTTTTTACTTCCGCGAATCTATTCGCGTCGGCAACCAAGGAAATGGCTACGGCCGATCGTAAATGTTTATATCAGCCTAACTAAACGATGTTATTCGTGCTTGCTGAATAGTTTCTTCGATGTCTTTATAGGGCTGGCTGCTGTAGTTTACCGGTAATTGCTATTCTAATCGATATCGGGCAGTTTTCGCGTTGGAAGAGGTTCGGGTTCGGGTTCGATTGGCCGTTTGGTGAAACGGGCGAACGTTTCAGGCAAGAAAAACACTGATCTTGGAAACAAAACTAAAGAGGGGATGGTGAATTGTGTCCCGAGGTCTGAACCGTGTCTCACTTAATTCTTCTTACCTAGCGAGTTTCTCTTTTTTAAGGGGATATTTGTAATTCGATGAGTCAGATTGCGTGGAAAATAAAAATCTTGTAGGTATCGTATTCATTGTATAATATATCTTTGATCTGTTGGCATAAATTATATAATGATGATAATAACAATAACCATAATAGTAATAATCAACTGGACGGTTATATTATATAGATTCGCCTATGCAATCACAATATTAAATATGTTTTAATAAATGATCAATTAATTGAACAAGATGTAGATGGAATATGTTCGTCTTTGATAAAACTGGTTCTAATCTCAGAACGCTATCTCTTTTTTACCAAAATGCCAGAAAAGACGTATTTCTGTGATTAATAATTAACGAAAGAGAATCTTTTCCCACAATTCGAAAAATATTCGATCCTCGAAGACTTAACCACAAAATGTAAATGTGTGGTCAAAGTTGAAGCTTGACAATTGGTAGCTAGATTGTCGTGAGAACTCGAAGGAACGCACAGTTACCTTCCCGTGGATTATAAGCTTTTTCATCTTGATAAAGAAATATCGAGAGTATATATTTATGAAAATAAAATGTGTACACATATTTATGTATAACATCACTGACAAAAATAATACAATTGTCTCCAAATACGCATAAACGTACACATATTTCTTTATCATAGTTCCTCCGTTTTCTTGTCCTAAAAACAACTTTCAACTTCAAAAACATCTTTCATTTCAACGTATCTTCAAATCTCTGTACCATGTCATAGTAGGTAAATGTATACGTGTTCGATCTCTCGCTAAATCCTGAACTCCAATTCCGCCTTTAACCTCGAGTCTCAATCATCATCGCACCTTCTTCATCCTTTCATCGCCCGCAATACTAATTGCGGTCATGGACATCGAAGAGTCCTATTAGATTTTCTTACGGAGCACCTGCGAATAGATTCGAATCTTCTCCGAAATAACGCTGGTCTAACGAAGAACCGGCAGAAATCCAATTCCCCTAAAAACCAATGTCGTTAATAGCGAAATTTGAAGCTCGATAATGCGACGGTCACCGCGTTATCAGCCGCGTTAACTTAAGGATGACCCGTCGGCGAAAATGATAGTGCGGCGAATCGATAAACTGCGGTCGAACTTTATAGATAGTCGTATTTCGACCAGCAAAAATATTTTTGCTCCGCCACGGTAACTGAAGCCCAAAGTAGATCGGACCGCGGGAAAATTTATAGCACCATAAAAAAATCTGCATCGGTCTGCGCCGATTTCGATAGGCCGATACAACTTATAAATCTACGTCTGCAGAAATTCGTTAATCTATCGCTCTCTTTTTTTTTTTTTTTTATCCAATCTCGAACATGATAGATATAAAGTCTGTATGTTCGTGGTAACGCGCTGTTCGGAACAGTTAATTAAACCTTACGAGCAGATGGTTCAACGATTCATCTAGTGATCTATTAATACTTGTATCTTCATATTTCTCGATCGGGTTAGGTTTTTATAGAAAATTTACTGTTTCCATAAAATTTATATTATTTTTCAACTGAGAAAGGAAATATTTATTCTGACACTTCAATTTTTTCATTTCGTGTTGTTATCATAATAAATTAGTACAAAATAACTTACTGGGCTGTACTCGTCATTCATTATCTGAAATAATTTTTTATGAGCCTTTTATACGATGTACCAACAGCCGTCATTCTATCACTGATTATCCTTATTTAAGTCTAGATAATAGGTAGATTAAAAAGGATTAATAACAATTGTAACGTTTCTTACAGAAATATTGTTCAAGTTATCCTTAAAATAAATCGTTTTCTTTTGTATAGCATAATGTGCGCCTAGCTTTTTCAAGTATCTTCCTTAGTCTGTTCGTTGCATTCACTAATTAGCTATACTTTAGTATAGTTTTTCTATTTCTCGCGCTTTATTACTTATCAACGAAATATCAGGCGAAATTTTCAAACGGGAATTCTCATTTACCTCGTATGAAGTCGTCCATGCAATTAAAGTCACGCTCTACTTAACCTTCACCTTAAAACGTTTGCATTTCTAAAATCGAGCCATTCATCTGCTGCTCGATTTCCATCAAAACGCATTGAGATTTAATTAAAACTGACGATGGCCTCTCGATCGACTGCCAAAATCCCACGAAACGTTCCTCATGCGCGAAAGAAGAAAAGAGCACGGAGGAATAAATTTTTTTAATGCAAATTTAATTGGGGCGAAATCTTGGAGTAGGTTGGCGGGATTTCTTGTAGCCGTGCGAATAGCGAACGTAGGGTAACACACTCGAAACCTGGTGTCCCGGGCGAGGCCAGCGTCGCCCTGGTTCCTGGGGCCAGAACTTTCCCTTTAATTGGACGGGCGCTCGAGGGAGATAAAAAACCGCGAACAAAGGAGGTCGATCAGGTTTTCTTCCCCGCCGCCAGAAACCTCCACGAAGAGGGAACTACTGTGTAGTCGCAGAAGAGGAAGAGGATAGAGAGAGGAAAAAAAGAATGGGCGATTCGACGACGAGAGGAGTAAGACGCGGACAAAGAAGAACGAGGAATCGGAGAATGTTGAAAAGAAAAGGCAGAAAAGGCGGTTGAGAGTGGGTGGAATGACATAGTAAGCCAGACATTTTCCACTCAATCTGTCAGGCAATCGTTTCGAACCGGCGAACTTGGACCTTTGTATTCGGTGGCGGACGATTTCGATGGGAAACGTAAAACGAAACAATGGCTCGGGAGAGAAAACACGGGACCGCGCGCAAAGGATTTTGGTCCGGTCGGTTGGTCAGCATGGCCAATGGATCGAAATGATATGCACGGGGCCGTACGAGGCTGAAAAGAATAACGAGGCCAGCGTAGCAGCAGGTTCTCAACGGTGTTCGTGCCAAAACGGAACAATCGTCCTAGATCCATCGTTGCGAACAATGGAGGCGACGATTTATCGAAGCCACCGGATCCTCTAACGGTTCCTGACGTCAAAACCTGCCGTGGATCGATTTACGCGCACTTTATGCGCTTGATGTACAACGAAGCTCTGGCGTGTACACTCAATGGAGCGAGCTGCCGTGATTCAGTGCTGGAAGACGACGCGCTAGCTTGACACGCGGAACTGTCGCTACAGGTGCGATTTAAGGAATACGCCAAGATTTATGATACGCGCGAAGAATGATTTAAAAACCTTTGAATCCTTATAAAACCTTCGTAAAAAGTCCAACCCATGAGCGCTAATATCGTGTTTCAATGAACGTGATAGAGCCCGACGATGATTTTATAAAATTTTGTTTAACGACGATAGATAAGATTGTTCGGATATCCATCAACAAGAAACGACGAAGCCTCAGAAACCGACAAAAGCATCGAAAAGTACATACATCACGCGAATTCGTCACGAGCCATTTACCTACGCGTCACGCGAAAATGGCTGAACATGGTCGGTGTGCAAGAGCGTTCGTAAGTACAAGCAAATTCGCTCGTCTGTCCCATCTCTGCTTTTATCGTTCTGGCAAATGATGTCGGTGTAATGGAGAGAAACGGTACGGATGAAAAGTCGACGAGCGGCAAGGGCTCCCTTTAATTGCTTCGCTCGCACGCAGCAACAAACACATGGGTTTGTTGGCCGCCATTATTTGGTATTCAGAAGATACGTCGCGGTCGTGATTTAAAGCTAGCGCGCGGGCACAATGCGTGGCGACATTAACGTTATAAAAGCTCTAAAGAGGACGAACCTGGAAAACCGTAGCGCGTTAAGTAACACGGATTTCCGTAACAACGCCGTGCTAACGAACGAAGCTAAAAGCCAACCGTGAAGTGTCAGCGGTTCATATTTTGAACCTGTTTTACTGAACGAGTACAGTAGCCTATAACGGTGTTAAGGGCGCAAGTATAAATCATCATTGAGGCTAGTCACGATTTTTCGAATTCGCGTTCAATACAGCGATCATAAATTCAATGTGGTTGTTCGTTACTAAAGTCTAGTCTATGTATTAAATTAATAATCGATTTGCAGTGATCATTCGCGATTCCCATTTTTCTCAAGTTAATATCGTCTAACGAAGACAATAGCGTGTCATATCCTACTGTATGTTGTGGAAGCGATAGTGGGTTCTGAGCGCGAGATACAAGTTAAATAAGACGAGATATTCACGAGAATTGTGTCTCGAGCGCGACATTATACGTCACCAACACCTGACCATTTTGGAACGATTTGTCGTGTTGCTTCTGAGACGGATGCGCATTTATGATGAAACCTGGTTCTGTTTGGTTCAAGTAACGCGTCTAAAATTTTCATCCGTGAATTTGTATCTTTCATTCACGCTATAATCGGACCAAAAAACGTATTCCAGGATCTACCTCCGTTTTGAACTTTTAACCTGAACCATTTAAACTTGAGAAAGATTCAAGTCAAGACTTTTCGTCTCTTCTTTTCACTTCCATCATTCCATCGACGCTAAAGTTATTCAAATTTCACTCGACAGTCACATTTCGTAGATTTATGATAAAATTGTTAGCCATTCATTGGTAGCGTTAATCAACCGAAAGTCGATCTTCATCTCGTAACCAGTGTGGAAAAGCGTTAAATGCCGTAGAAAGCAAAGGAACCTATCGCTTACAGATTTGTGGCAGTTTAACGACGCGTGTACGTTGTACACTGTACATTGAACATGGGATAATGAAACGAAAATCTCGGCGGCGAGGAGGACCACTGTCGCATAATTGGCATAGACCGAGTGTTTCTCTTCAATTTATCGCGCCGTCTCGTCGGCTAATCGGCACGTTTAATCAAAGTGACTTTTCAGGCACGTAGTCACGTAGACAAACAAACCCTTATTTCTCTAGTGGTAATTCGATGAGAACAAAAAAGAGAAGAGCGAACGAGCCGCGTCGCCGCGGATGATACTTGCAGATACTTGAGATCCTCATTGCCAAGCACTAACAGCCCAATCGATTCTATGCTGCCATTTTCAACATTTTAAATATCATTTTTTCGCATTGTAGTTTCCTATTGAACAATATATTTTCATCTCCCTTATGTTTTAATAACTTTTATTTTATATAGCTCACTGAAATATTTCATGAAAAGTATTATATGAACGTGAAATATGATAAAATTGAAATCGTCAGCATACTATGTAACTAAATACGAGTTACTAAATACCCTGCTATAAAATGCAATTAGACATCTGAATAACGAATGTTGCGTATTAAAAAATTACAATAATATCCAAATCCCAACAATCCTACGTGTCGGGCGTATTGATTCTATATATACCGATACATTCAGTGATATTTTGCAATTTTTTGTAATATTTTAATTCTATCAGAATTAAATTGCCTCTCTTATTTCTTTGCAAATATTTCTACGCGTACAGCAAACAAAATTCGAAACATTCCTGCAGAGAAGAATGCGTTTGCATAAAAATCCTGTCAATTTATGCACAGAACAGAAACAAATATTTCACCGTCAGAATGCATTCGATCAAACAATACCGATCGTTCCAAACATTTATCCTTACAGCTACTAAATTATCCAATTCTGATATTAAATCAGAGAGCAATATCCCTCAGGGCCTGGACACAGTCACTTCTACAGCAGAAAAATTCGATCAGTCATCGATTCCTCTTTCTGAACAAACTGTACGCTATTATTTCGAAAACAAACTCGCGCGTTTTTGATCGATGCCCGCGACCTGCCCCAATACCAAAGGCTGGATTATTTATTACATCGCGTCGAAAAATACACGAAATGTCTATAAACATCAGTCACGCGTGTCGAAGATTTACCACTGGTTTGTTCAACGTTTATGGTACGGAGGAATCGCATCGAATTGCTCAACTTTCGACGTTTCGAAATTGTTCGTCAGTGCAACAACTTTCCATTTATAGGACGAGTGCCATGTCGTTTACTGCAAATCATATGGAATACGTTTTATATTTATTCGTGACGCGATACGACGAGTTTCGTATCGCCGAAAAATTCAGCTTGATAGTTTCGATCGTACCATACTTGTTTGTAAATTTTTAATATGATCAATCTTCGTTGCCATTTGGAGAGAATTCGGCGGAATATGGCGAATCAATTAAATTAATTTCCAAATACAATTTAAATTTATCTTTCCATAAATTCGCTTTTCTCATTATTAGTTTTTACAACCGTGAGCACGTTCGCCGTTCATTTCGCACGGTATAGAAGCTCTCTGCTCAATTCCACGATACATTTAAATATCGTAGGTATCGATATCGATAGCAATTTTCAAACGCGAACATTTTCCAAGTAAAATTTTACCTTTCGCGTTAAGAATTTCACGTACAGTTCGAAAAAAAGCTTCCTCTCATAATTGGAAACCATATTGTGACATCATAAGGAATAGAACAAGGAGAAAAGTTATGAAAAACTAGGAGATAGGATAAATTTTCGTTTCGATAAACTTCTATATCTGAGAGAACAGCTGTCTTATTTAATTAAACCGACAACGTAGCTACTGTCGGTGCTTCACCTGTTCATCGTGAATCGCCAGACGATATTATGAATTAAATTCTAGGCCAGTTTATACGGACTTACTGAATTTCTGGCTCGTTTCATCAGCTAATTGAATAATATTTTTGGCTCTCTGCCTTTTTCCTCCTTTTTCAACGTCCTCTCTTCGCCATTCTGCATTGACGTATGCATCGAACAAATGCCACGGTTTAGTCGGTTTTCGCTTCCACGTCGATAAAGCATGCCACTGAGGTCTATCCTAGATTATGTAAAAGCAATATGAAAATTTTTACTAACCGCGAACGAAACATTGCGATATTTCTCTTTTTTTTCTTTTATTTTTGTTACTTTTTTAAATACGCGATACAATGAGATGTAACGTTTCATTTCCTTTATTTGCGCTTGCTAACAACGCGTAAACGATCGCTGTTCTTTCGATACCCTTCATTAAGTGTATACATTACTATATTATTAAAAAATATTTAATATCCATTATTTTAAACATACAAATATTTTTCCTCCGGGTAAACGCTATTGTAACGAAATGTTGTATGTAGAACGATATTTATCGTGCAGTATACGTTTTCCATTGTTTGCTATCAATAACGTATTATAACCCGAATAACGTTTTTTTGAGCTGTAATCGCAAAAGAAAAAAAAAAGGAGAACAAACAATAGAGGCTTATATTCCAAAATTGAAATTAATCTTTTTATGCACAATTTAGCTCGATCAATAATAAAAGTAAAGTAGGCGAGCAGCCGATTAAGAATGTCTCTTAAACCATCCCTGTGTCTCAGCAAACTTACTAAAAATCATCTATCGATATTACATCGAGGTACTGATCTGAATTCTAAACGATCGAAAAATCCATTATTTCATAATTATATCTCTTATTAATTAACATTCACTAGCATGTTAAATGACAAATGAAATTTTTACTTATCAAAAAGACGAGATATTAATCTGTGTAGTAGCAAGAAACGTAACAAATAATTAACATTTATTTTTGGTATGCTCTCGTAAATATTAGTAAAACCATTTCAATGGTACCGTTGTCAGACAAAATCTATCGAAAGAAGAATTTCTAATTTGTGAACGCAAAAACAATGAAACCACTTCATCGTTATCGAAAAATACTTGGTCGTTCTCGTTCAAGTATTTTCAACGGGTACGGCCTGCTGGAAATAGCAGTTAACCAACATTTCAGTAAATTTGTACGATCGACATCGTGGCGAATTTTCTTATCGTGTAGCCGCGAGCAGCCTAGAAACTGGCGGTAATACAATGCAGATTACGGTGCACTTTCAGCCTAACACGGCGACCGTGCAAGAATCTTGGCGCGAATCCCATTGAAATTATTTTCCAGAGGAGTTAACGGGTCGCGACGTCGCTGGAATCTGATGCACCGTGCCGTGCACTCTACTCCTGATAATGAAACAATTTTCCATTGGCCGTAAAAACCGATGATGGTAGACTGCGCCCAGTTTTCGAAGCAGCTGCAAGCCATGCTCCTTCGAATGGTTCTTCGTTCGAGTTAATAGGCGAATTAAGTCGGCCAATGCCGGTTCAGGACTTTCTTACATGATCAGGCAAATTCATCGAGGAACGTGGTATTCGAACGGTGTTTGTTCCAATGGAAGAAAACGTAACAAAACACGTTGTCCAATCGAACGAAGCGAAGATAAAATAATCAGACAAAATTCTTGTCCAATCTTTTGAAGACTTAACGATAACGTTAGCAGTCGCTCGCAAAGGACACGAGACATCGTCAATTTATGACAATTGCCACTGAAACGCAGAAATAAACTGCGAAATAAACTGCGGATTTTCCGTTAAAATTGCAGAAAGTGATAAATTCTATTAGAAATAAATGCTATGATAAATTGCACAGACGAGGCTAAAGTGAGATACGGTTAAAATGCTTGTAGAAAAACCTAAAACTCAGAAATAGCAAGGAAATCACGTTCGTCTTCTAAACCTGGCTTAAAACTAACGATTGTCAACGCCTTAAGACGTCTCTTCTTCCGCGTCCTGTCATCTGCGGAACCCAATTGGGAAACAGGCAAGGTATACCTCTAGTCGAGCCACTTCATCCCCCATCGCTTCGTCATACCATGCCCACGGGGCTTCGTTCAATTTGCCACCATCCTCTCTCTTCCTTTCTCTCGTCTCTCCTCTATCCTCGATTCGATTCGATACGAATCTCTCTTTCTTTGTTTTTTCCTTATTGGCTACCCTTTCTCGCCTGCTCCGGGCGACCGTTCCCTTCTCCTCGCTTTTCCGCTTAACGAGTGCAAGTTAATGCTCCCAGCGGTTTCCGTGGAGATATCGAAATCACCGGCTAGAGAAGACTGGCTCCCTCTGGTGTCTCTTAAGAGTCCACTTCTCGATAACCACCCCGTGGAGGAAGTTGAGAGTGCGCCGCGTCCACTGCCTCGCCAAGGGGATTCATAAAATTCACGGGGCGGAGGTTGGACGGGAAGAAATCGCGTTCAGATAAGTTGCAGATAACGCGTGGAAAATGCCGATGGTGATAGTGGTGGTAGTAGCCGTGACTGATCAACCGGAAGTGCTCCGAGTAAGATTACTCCAGACAAGATCGCCGCGTCCTTTCGTTATCGAACTTTATTTGGCAGCGAGTTGCCAGCCGCTTTAAACTTTCTGGGTCACCGTGCAATTTTTTAGCGGAACTGCAGCGGTGAGAATGCGCGTTGATGACGAGCAGCAGGAAACCGAGCAAATAATTATTCTAAATTGAGAACGACGATTGTAACGATGGAGAAACGATGCGGAAGATGCGCGTGCGGGTCAGGGCGCGTGACGTTGCCTGGATATTTGGCTACGCGCGGCAAGAATGTGTGTTGCCCGTGTGAAGATTGTTAAGAGATTTTAAGAGACGCGTCCAAATAAGATGGGAGATCCGCGTGAATCGTTGAAGAATTGAAAGAGTCATTCTTGAATCAAAGAGTTTCAAAGACCGCGTACGCCAGTAGCGAGTATAATACTTGGAAAATAGTACGAGCCACGTTGAAGTTATTTCTTTATCGTAGGTTAGCGACGATAACGCAATGGGACAGAAATGGGAAGAATTTTCAGAAAGTTACAAATTATTTGTCGTTCTATCTCTATTTTGTTAAATGTAGTTTCGTTTATTTCATTTTATATTCAACGAGTGAAAATCTATCCGCAGTCCAACATTCCTGCAAAATAACAACGCTGTTTATCCTCGTTGAGGATCAATCGAATAAGGCGAGTAAAAGGTGGTAAATAAATATGCATCTTCTAAAATTACATCTTTTAAAGGTCTTTTGAAACGCTAGAAGTAGCTGCTCGGTTGTTTCTCTAGCGATCAACAGACTTGACCGGCCAGCTTTAGCCGAGACATTATTTTAACGACGATGTTACGAACGTTGCTTAAATATTGGCGCAAGTGACTCTTAGGAATCAGTATGAGTCGGTTCGTTCGCTATGGTTGCCGTAAATTACTAATTTGACGATACGCGAGCAACTTCGATATAGAAACTTCCAAATAATTTAGCGAGTTGGCTCGCTGTTGGTGGAGCGGCGTAGGTCAACGTGCCAACGATTTCTGAAAACAAAATAGACAATCTCCGCTTTACAGGTGATAGCTTCTATTCTGAAATGTCCAATCTATGGAAGATTGAACGATAAAATCATTTTAAAATCGTTCCTCCTTGTTTCTCTGCAGATGTCTTTTTACATCTAACTCGGTACATTTTCGTAACATTTTTCTTGTCCGATGCAACTAATAGATTAAATCACTTGGAAGGAATTAATTGTAAATATTGCAAGTCAAAAGAAGCTGTTCGTATCTTTGCAAATGAACTCGTGTAACTAACAGCCCTGCTGTTCTTCTAGGGTTTGTATGACCCAAAATTGATGTTATATATCTCTTTGCTATTAAAATATAGACAGTTTTTAATTAGCTTTAATATTTAATACGATTCTACGTTTTATTCCACGTTGTTTACAAATATTGAAAAGATGCAAATGCGAGGCGAAAGTTGGGACAACAGCGGGGGTAGGGACGTGAATATTTCACCGCCAAAAGTTCACAACATTCGAATATATAATTTAAATGGCAACCAATTCGTATTTAAACGATAATAACATAAGACACGAATTTCGAAGATATCATATCATAATTTCGTAATCGTGTCGTGTTTCTCGTCATTATGTTGTACCGAAAGTTTAAATATAAAACTTGGAATGTTCGATAGCCGAAGTATTTTTAAAAAAATATAATTCGTCCGAAAAGTTTCTTTCGTTTCATAAGATATTAATAGATGAACAACAATTTCTGTTTTATATTATTTTATTGATCCAGGTGTGATCCATTTCGTTCTATTTCTATTATTATATTCGTGCATAATTCAATAAACTAATATAAAACGCAAAAACAATATTATTTACTTATAAAACGAAAGAAACATTTCCTACAACCTAACAATAACTTTTACTACTTTTAGGCGTTTTTAAATAACTCTAACCTTATTAATATTAAACCACGTCACTCTACTACAGAACATTTCTTTTTTACAATCAAACGTGTTCTCTTTTCTTCTAGATGTGTCCCGTCTCCTAACGAAACTACCAACAGGAAAGAGTCACTTTGTCCACCGGGCAAACGAGACACGAAAGAGAAAAGAGATTCGGGATAAAAGCGAAAAATAGAATCCTTGAGAGAAGGTTTTCCCACTCGACTCTATTAAATTAATAGCATTAATCCTTTGCGCTGGAAATATCGACCGGGTCGACGTGTTTGTTCGCTCGGTTCTCTCTACCTGGCAACTCGACTCGTTCCGGCATTGTTTGCGCACACGCTCCAGCTCGCCTTATCTGTATGTTGATTGCGTAAATTAATTTCCCTGGTAAAACGGCCGAGCGAAATAAGGGGTTACGGAACGAGGTAATTTCTGGGCGACGGCCACCTTGCTGAAACACTGCATTTGCTCGGCGCGTCCCGTTGCCCTGGCGATCGAGCGTTTCGAGATTTTCCACGTCACAGTTTTGGACAGCTACGGATATTGAATTAAACTGGCCTTGCAACAGAGACAGAATATATTCCGCTACTTTGCCATGACAATGTCAAAGACGCGAAGGATCAAGGATTTCAGAGAAACTAATATTTTGTAGGAAATTGGAAATTTTAATTAAAACGTTAAGGGACGTTAGAAGAGAATCGTATTGCGTCGAGTAATTATTTCTCAGATAGAATCAAAGCACTAGAGTTGGAAATTAGACGCGTTTAATGACACGTTGCGATGTAATCTGTAGTTCTTAGTTTATGGTTAACGAATCTTTTCATTTTCAGAGAAATTCATTATCGATATTATCAAGAAATTTAAAGCTAAACATCGCGTAATTACATTATCGAACTGTTTACTTGCTTGATCCTTCCCTTAAAAATATCCTGTTTTTATGTTAGAAATTTTCCATCATTTAATAAGTAATTCCGTCAGTTATAATTATTCTGTCATTTTAGCCCGTCCTCTTTTTATTTCTTCCTGTTACATGTTTCAGAAAATGATTTCATTCGAAGAACAAGACGTTAATCGAAATTTGTACCAAGGATCGCCACAGGAGATTTAAAAATGAGACTGACGTTGCTCGCAAAATAATTTCTAATTTCTTAGTTAAAAGACAAGCAGCTGTATCCATTTCGTCCGAATTTCTCGAAATTTGAAGACGTAGGACTCGGCCGTGGAGATTCTTTGATAGCGAAACGCGATACAGTACACGCGCAATTTCCAGAACGCTTCCCTCTTTCGTCGCGTTCGTTTTAATTCCGTCGGAATTGGTGGAAAAATTACTAGCTGGAATTGGTAGAATTAACGCGAACGAGATGCGAGAACTTTCTAATTGTAATCTCGTATGCTCTCCAAGGACGAAACGAAAATGCGTTTGGCCAGGCTTACGTGTTCTAGAGAATGGCAAATTGAAGCTGGCACGGTTTTGCCCACCTTTGAGGAAAATATTGAAATATCCCGAGCCAACGTTGCGAAACTATTGCGTGCCAGATGTACACGATTGAAATATTGATGCCAATCTTCCTGAACCGCTTTTCCCTTGCGCCGTCACGAAGACAAGTCTTCGTTGCCCGGTGCACATCTCGCAACAATGCGAACTTTTTCCCTCGAAAAACTTTAAATTAATTCAAATATTGCTTACGTAGACGAGGAAAGATGTCGTACGATATCACAGCAAATGCAAATAATAAAATTGATTTTTCCCGGTTCTGTGCTTTATTGCTCGAACTTGGCACAATTGTACCTCAACAGGCGAAAATGAAATCTCCTGTCTTATCCGCGATAAGCACAAAATGAAGCAGTATGAAACGACTTGAACAGGGGACCATCGAAATGTTCGATCGTCGCAAATTCCCAGCCAAATATTACCATACCAATCCGCCTTCCGAAGACCAACTTTAATTCATCTGCCAACACTTCAGCTCTCTTCGTTCAATTCATCTCTCGCTTCTCGCCCTTCCAAACACTAATTCAAAACCAAAGTCTTCGCCGGTCGCAAACACGGGAACAGAGAAGTTGGTCATCGCGATGGCCAAAGTTTCCGCGAAAATCCACAAAGGTAGAGCGCCATATCGTACGTCTCGTTTGCTTAAGAAGTTGGCCGAGGACTCGGCTGCATATGCATGCCGATGCTTCAACGGCAGTCAGTGTCCTAATCCCGGATACCCGCGGGCATATAAATAGGAAATTTTGCGACGTCGAGACGCCGAAATGTTTCCTCGGGGCTGATATTGTCGCGAACCCGTCTGAAAACGTAGTCACACGCATCTTCTTTCGTTTAACAATCTATTCTAGATTGATCTATCCTAGCCTCTATATAAGAGTCTTTGCACGTGTGTCAACCTGCTTCTCCAAACTGTGTCGAGAGAATATAAATAGCGAATTTAGCGTTTGAAAACGTTTTCGCGGGAAACACCGTTAGCATAATAGCCCGAAGCAAAAGACATAACGCGAACCACGCCGGGAGGCATGTTTTCAGAGCACGGACCTGTTTTTCGGCTGACTGAAATCTCGATCGAGAAAGACACATCGAGTGAGATGGTAGCGCGCCCTGTTTGATTTTTCTCGGATAAAGTAGATCGTTTGATGGCAGGATAGAATAGTAGACAGGAGATAGTCCTTTTGAAAAAGTTGACAGCACGAGGGATACGTGTATAAAGCGTCTCGTTTAAATTGATCTCCGAGAACATCTCAGAAATTGTTGATGGCATCGATGGATGTGATGGATAAGAGTTGAATGGTTTAGATAACTTGGTACGTAGTTAGTTCTTCTATGATAGTTCAACGAGAATTCATAATAATTTTCAGATTTTTACTCACATAACAGGGTCTCCGGTTAGTGAACCGTGCAGATGTTCAGTATCGAAAACTTACCTGAAAACAGAGAAGAAAATAGATATTAGTATACACGGATGAAGTAGAAAATGGAACTATTCCAAAGCAGATATTACATGAAAAATCCTAGTAACGTGGATCCTTCGAAATTATCGATTCGATAGAGAACAAGTTTTCGTGAGCCACTGTATATCTCGTTACTTAGAATATATTTATTGAAAACGTACGAAACAAATGCAATGAGAAAAAGAGCCATGTCGTACAATTACGACAGTTTAAGGTACCCATATTACGAACGAACCTTTCCTCCTTAACCTCGATATCCAGAACGTACGTATCATTTTGCCAGTACAATCAGAAAATTTCACAAATGTCAATCTGCACGAAAATAAGAGAGAAGGTAGACGCTGCAAGTTCGCGACAAATACAATTTCTAATTGAATCCGCTAATCGAAAGATCCTTCTTTTGCTCTCTGCCATCGAGCGGCCGCAGTTTGCCCCAGTTCTTTGATTTAGTCCATCGCCTGTGCGATTTCTCTTCGCCCTTTACCCCGAAAACGTATTCAATTCGTCGCTATCTCGCCATTTATTGCTCGCCAGCTTATTGTCAACAAAATATCCGTCGACCTTATTACAGAGTGAAAATACTCGGCGGGTTTCAATGTCGTGGTGACTTGGCGAACACGAGGGCGCGCGCAGCGATACCATTTCCGGCAAAGAATTAAACGAAAGAAAGTTTTCTCTATCTTTCCCTCCTTGGTTCGTATCGATGCGGGAGTAATTAGAGTGTGGAGCTCGTTATTTCTTGCTTTCACGAACGAGCTCCGCTCCATTGCTACGTAATAATTTCTTGTTCGCATGCCGAAAGTACTTTGACAACGGCTTTTGTTGCCGATTCATGGCGGCCACAATGAGCAACCTCCGCGAAAGAAATGACATTTCTGCCCGGTGGAATTGTGCGATAAAGGGGCTGAGGGAACCATTGTTCCGACGTGTATACGACGATTCGAAAGAATTTCACCGAGGTCGCCGTGGTTGCCTCGCCACACGACTTATTCCGATAGGGAATTAACATCGTTGCGATTGTTTCGATCGACAGAATGGGCCGAGATACTTTTTGTCGATAAGGTAGTTGCAGATAGTTTTGTTTTATTCGTATCCTAAAGCAAGCAGATTTTATTAGAGAGAATAATTTAGAAATTAATCGTTAGATCGCGAATGTTTCTATATTTGGAAATTTCTATTGATGCAATAATTTTAAACTAATTTTTAATATAATATATTTTTCAAAAATAATTTTAAAATAACTTTACAAGAAATAATTTGTCTATATTCTTCAAAATTTTAAGAAATATAGTTTGTCCTGATATTAAAATATTGCTTGTCTTAACAGTTGTAGCTGTGCTTTTCACAAAATTCCTTCGAGCACCTTTTTTAATCCAACAGGAATTTACATTTTTGACGATTTTATATTAAAATATTTACGTGTTAGTCATAAAGCTACTTTAAACTCAAAAGGACAGAAATGTACTTGAAAAGTAATTTT